>NC_050574.1:297468795-297814389 GCF_011100635.1 Trichosurus vulpecula | reverse complement strand
CTTAAGTTCAGAATAAAATAAAAAATAGAAAGAAAAAGGAAAATATCAAAGGCACAGGACAGCAGCCTGCCTGATTCCAAGAACATATGTTTTTAATCTAGATGCAATCCCTGAACTAGCTATTATATTTATGGTCTGACAGTCAGGACTTCATAGGCATTGTCAAAATTGTCAATCTCATCGTCTACAAGGTACCCTAATATCATACAACATTCCAGTTACCTGGGTGCTATTGAGTCACCCTGTTTAGCACATGTACAGATTTTGATGACTATGCATGTATCTGATATTTCAAAATATGAGATAAATCCTTTTCAGGCTTCATCGGACAGAAAGATGAATTTTTGTATCTTTCTGAAAAATGAAATGGTATATAAAATGTATTTTTATTTTGTCCCCAACACTAAAATAGAATTCCTACACGTAGTATGTGAGACAGAATGACTTTCTTTGTTGTGGACAAATCTTGCCCTGGGTACATATACAACTTTTGCTTCCCTAAATCATATCCTCAGACCAATTACTCCTTAGATGACTGCCATTATCTAGTGCTTTGGCTAAGTAGCTATTTCCTGGTATGATCTTATCACACTTGCTCAACTCTGAATGCATTTCTCCATCTCTCCTACTCAGTCTGACACCATGATGTTCTGAGTTGCCATTATCCTCTAAATGTAGTATCACTTTGATTACTCTCATAGCGCAAATAATCATTGTGTAGAGTAGAGACAAAATGGTTATCATTCATGTATATTCTAACGGCCGTGCATTACCTTTTACTCCGTAAATGCCACCTGGAAATATGACTCCAGTGGGTAGTTACAGAAGAAAATTTACAATGTAGTTTTGGGGAAGCCCATAAAAGAGATGAGGTTCACTATGGCTGAGTTTGGCTCTCCCTGTTCAATGCAGTCTGTATTTTATATGTTCTATTTTGTACTTTGTGATCTAGGGTATAACTCAATATTGTTGTGGATCTCTGATGATTAAAAATGGCCTGACCAAATAAAAAAGAGCACAATGACACAGCAGGTTGATATGTTGGATGTTCATCTTTCCATAGTAGGAAAGAACATTTTCCTTTGTCAGATTGGCTATAATTTGCCACGAAGTTTCTTTATAAACTTGTTTATTGAATATTTGACTTTTTAAGACTGTAATTCTCAATGATCTGGTTTAGTCATCACTGTGTCATTGATTCATTTAGTTATGGCCATGAAAATTTCCTGTATATCTGTGAATTAATTCAACCAACATCTGTTTAAATGCCTACTCTAAGTATGGTATCTGCTAAGAATGTGGGAAGATACATATATAAATAAAGCTTGTGTTCAAGGAGCTTATTGTCTAGTAGCTCAAAGGCACTAAAGTGACTAGAATACAAAATCCATCTACCAATAAACATTTACTAAGTGTCTACTGTGTGTGGGGCACTGTGTGCTAAGTATACAGGCACCCAAGAGAGACAAACAAAAGGTTATGAAGTTGCAAAGAATTGAACATTCACTCCTGACTGGAGAAATCAGAAACTTTCATAGACAAGGTAATATTTGAACTGGGCCTTAAAGGACAAGGACGAGGAAGCATTTCAGTGGGCTGGAGAAACATGAAAAAGGCATTCCAAACATAAGGTACATTTTAAATAAATCATGGGATGTGTTTGGGGGCCAGTGAATGTCCTCCATTAAGTTTATCGCTGCATAACATTATGGGCAGCCTGTAGAGGCCAAAAATTCTGGTATTTGGGAACTTATAGGAACTTTTATTTGTAGGATGTTGAAGAAAGACTGAGATTCATAGAATTATACAAGTTTAGAGTTTAAATGAATATATCATGTAGTACAAGCTTCTCATTTTACTAGTAAGGAAAAGTGAAACAGCTCTTTCAAGGTCACACACTGATTTAGGCACACAGTGTAGATCAGAATTCTAGATTCCCGACTTCTCATCAGCTGCTCAGGAACCTGGATTCTAGTTTCAAAACCACCACTAACCAGTTATACAATCATAGACTTTTCATCTCTTGGGAGCCTATTTCAGCATGTGTAGAATGAAAAGGTGGACTTTGATTCTTCAGGTCACTTTCAGCTATCACAATCTATGGTGTAACATCTGGATTATGGATTGTTTTTAGCATTATTTAACCAGATGTTGGCATCATGTTGATAGCTAAGTAGTAGCCTTGTAGTATTGATAGTAGTATTGATAGTAGCCTAAGAATGTATAATTTTTTGAAAAAGGTGCAGTCTGTACTTGTAAACTTCTTTACCACTTTTCATTGTCCCTTTATGCCCTTGACTCATCACTTCTGTACTTACCCAGTTGTCTAATATCCTAACCCTGGTCTGTGGCTGCCTAAGTTCCTCCATTTCAGTTTCCTCTGTTCTTGACTTACACCCACCCTCAGAAAGCAAATGCCCAATTCATAAAATCATAGCATCATAGATTTAGAGCTGGAAAGGTCCTTGATAAGCATCAAATCCAATTATGTCATTTTACAGAAAAGGAATAAGAGACTGAGAGAGGTTAAGGAGTTTGCCCAGGGTCATGCAGCTAAAATGTCTTTGAAGACTTTGAACTCAATTCTTCCTGACTCCAAACCTAGCATTCTAGGCACTGCTTTACCTAATTCCCTCAACCTACCATTAATCTATTCTATAATTCGGGGAGTGGAGGCAAGATGGCGGCTGGAAAGCAGGCACTTGCATGCGCTTCCCACCATGTCCCTCCAAAAACTTATAAAAATGGCTCTGAACAAATTCTAGAACTGCAGAACCCACAAAATAGCAGAGGGAAGCAGGGATCCAGCCCAGGACAGCATGGATGGTCGCTGGATGAAGTCTATCACACATGGAGCGGAGGGGAGCAGAGCTCAGCTTGGGGGGCAACAGGACCAACCAGAGCAGGAGCCAGGCAGGACAGGCCATAGCACCCTGAATCAGTGAGCTGTGGCAGTTACCAGACTTCTCAACCCACAAACACCAAAGACAACAGAGAAGGTTAGTGGGAAAAGCTGCAGGGGGACAGAGTTTGAGGTTAGGCCACCACCCCAGGGGCAGCGGGGGAGGTGCAGCTACAGAACTACAGCTGCAGTTACTTCCGGCCCCAGGCCCACGTGGTGGGAGGAATTAAGTGGCGGATCAGAGCAGGAGTGCAGAGTCTGCTGAAGATTTGCATCAGGTCCGGGTTGGTGGTTCTTGAGGAAGGAGGAGTGCTGGTGTGGCAGAGCTGGGTGTATAGAAATAGCTCTGAAATCAACAGCACATCCCCTCAAGCTTGGAACAAAGTACTCTTTGCTCTACAAGCAGTCGTACCCTGAAGAAAAATTCAAGGGTCAAGTAAGTTGGCTGGGATCATGGCCAGGCAGCGAAAACACACCCAGATTCAGTCTCAGACTTTGGAATCCTTCTTTGGTGATAAAGAAGACAAAAACATATGCCCTGAAGAAGTCAACAAAGTCCAAGAGCGTACACCAAAAGCCTCCAAGAAAAACATGAACTGGTCTCAAGCCATGGAAGAGCTCAAAAAGGATTTGGAAAAGCAAGTTAGAGAAGTAGAGGAAAAATTGGGACGAGAAATGAGAACGATGCAAGAAAACCATGAAAACCAAGTCAATGACTAGTTAAAGGAGACCCAAAGAAATACTGAAAAAAATATTGAAGAAAACAACACTTTAAAAAATAGACTAACTCGGCTTTCACTCACTGGAATATTGTTGGTGTAGAGACTCTGGGTAGCAGTTGTTAAGAACCCTCTGCCTCCCACCCCCCCAACCCCTCCCACCCTGGCCTTGAAGAAACCCAGATGTTGGTTCTTCTCTGAAGGTAAAGATCATAGTTCTGGTGACTGATCACTGCTCTGGTGCCATGAACTGACTGAATAGATGAGAGATGCTGCCAGTGATCTCCACGAGACCCAGAAGTTCCAGCCATGACATGTTTGGAGCCAAGATTCCTGGTGGAATGGTGCAGCCAGCCCAGTATGAAAGCCCTGAGAAGCCAGTGTACCTGGAACTCAAGCCCAAGAGGAGTTTGAACTTGGAATTGTGCTCTATATGAATTTAGCTAAATTAGGAATCTAATCCCTTTCCCCTCCCCAGAGACTGAGGGTGATACAGAAGTGGGGTGGGGAGAGCAGAACTATGCTTCCCATATGTTAGGGGAGTAAGTAAATATATTTGAGATTATAGCTTTTGAAGTAAATATTTCTTTTACAAAGTTAAAAAATATGCATACAAATCATTGAGGTTTTTTTAATCCATTTTTCCACTTCCTAATCACATTCTCAATTATAGATATGATTGCTACACTTATTTTTGCCCTCATTATATCCTATAAGTGTTTCCCCTCTGTCTCTCATCCCCTCCTTTGAAAGAAAAATGAAAAGGGGTAGGAAAGGAGAATGAAATCAGCACTCCTTATCTTCAGCTGTAAAATCTGCTGTTTGACGCAAATCCTATCCTCTCCCTCTTCACTAAGCCTGAACCCAAACACCTGGTGCAGGAGTGCACACTCTCTGTCTCTCTCTGTCTCTGTCTCTCTCTGTCTCTGTCTCTCTCTGTCTCTGTCTCTCTGTCCCTGTCTCTCTGTCTCTCTGTCTCTCTCTCTCTCTCTCTGTCCCTCTCTGTCTCTCTATCTCTGTCTCTTTCTCTCTGTCTGTCTCTATCTATCTATTTATCTATCTCCTCTCTTAAAAAAATCAGTCCTCAGTAGTTGAAGTTAGCTACTTCCACTTGATTTTGAAGTTCCTTGATAGCAAACACTTTCATTTCATCTCCTACTCTTCCCCCATTCCCTAGGATACTTTGATTCTCAGTCATTTAATCAACAAACATCTTCACTAAGGTCCTAGGTATTGTACTAAAGTCTGAGAATGGAAATACCAGCAAAATGACAGTCCCTATCTTCAATGAGAAGCTTATGTTCTAACAGGGAACACATAAAAAGAAGATGAAGACCTTAAAATAAAGCCTAGCTCATTATCATACAGCTAATGAGGCCCAGGTTTGAAGTACCTTTGATCCTACCCAACCATCTCATAAATGAGAGAAGATAGCTATAAGACATCTAGGTGACAGAGTGTGGAAGGTTCAACCCAACCCAATCTAGCTAATAGAAAGATATCTCCAACATGTCTACTCTACCAACGTGGTATCAGAAACAACATAGGATCAGAGATTCAGAGCTGGAATGGGCCTTAGAAGGCCATCAAATCTAAAATAATTTCATATATGAAGATCATTCATTGACAATCCTTTCAAATTATTTGAACCCCAATAAAATCCAAAGCATCCAAACTTTTGCTTTTACTCTACTCCAAAAATGTCCTTGCTTTCACAGACTAGATAAGACTGACAAGGGGTATCTTTCCTGTTGGCAACAGGATGTCTGCAACCAGAACAGTGAGATTCCTCTTATCTTGATATTCTAGGGACATTTGCATCTTGAGATCATAATCTCTAAATGACACTACCTTGTCAATTGTCTTGTTCAACTAAGAAACTTCCTTTCTTAAGATATGGAGATCATAAACTGAAGTTGGGATTGTTACTTAAACCCTGCCTTTCTTCTTTCAGTCAATCAGAAGTTTGTTTCTGATTCCATGATCATGTATCTACTAGCTTTAAAGGAATAAACAATATGAATTATATATCAAAAAAAATAGACTAACTCAAATGTCAAAAGAGCTCCAAAAAGCCAATGAGGAGAAGAATGCCTTGAAAGGCAGAATTAGTCAAATGGAAAAGGAGGTCCAAAAGACCACTGAAGAAAATACTACCTTAAAAATTAAATTGGAGCAAGTGGAAGCTAGTGACTTTATGAGAAATCAAGATATTATAAAACAGAATCAAAGGAATGAAAAAATGGAAGACTATCAAATACCTCATTGGAAAAACCACTGACCTAGAAAATAGATCCAGGAGAGATAATTTAAAAATTATTGGACTATCTGAAAGCCATGATCAAAAAAAGAGCCTAGATATCATCTTTCAAGAAATTATCAAGGAGAATTGCCCTGATATTCTAGAGCCAGAGGGTAAAATAGAAATTGAAAGAATCCACAGATCGCCTCCTCAAATAGATCCCAAAAAGAAAACTCCTAGGAACATTGTTGCCAAATTCCAGAGCTCCCAGGTCAAGGAGAAAATACTGCAAGCAGCCAGAAAGACACAATTTGAATATTGTGGAAAAATAATCAGGATAATACAGGATCTGGCAGCTTCCACATTAAGGGACCGAAGGGCTTGGAATATGATATTCCGGAGGTCAATGGAGCTAGGATTAAAACCAAGAATCACCTACCCAGCAAAACTGAGTATCATGCTCCAAGGCAAAATTTGGACTTTCAATAAAATAGAGGACTTTCAAGTTTTCTCAGTGAAAAGACCAGAGCTGAATAGAAAATTTGACTTTCAAACATAAGAATCAAGAGAAGCATGAAAAGGTAAACAAGAAAGAGAAATCATAAGGGACTTACTAAAGTTGAACTGTTTTGTTTATATTCCTACATAGAAAGATGATGTGTATGATTCATGAGACCTCAATATCATAGTAGCTGAAAGGAATATGCATATGTATATATGTGTATACATATATATACATATGTGTGTGTCTATATATGTATATATGTAGGTATACACACACACACACACACAGGGCACAGGGTGAGTTGAATAGGAAGGGGTGATATCTAAAAAAATAAAATCAATTTAGGGGATAAGGGAGGAATATATTGAAAGAGGGAGAAAGGGAAAGATAGAATGGGGTAAACTATCTCGCATAAAAGTGGCAAGAAAAAGTGGTTCTGTAGGAAGGGAAGAGGGGGCAGGTGAGGGGGAATGAGTTAATCTTGCTCTCATCGGATTTGACCTGAGGAGGGAATACCATACACACTCAATTGGGTATCTTACCCCACAGGAATGAAGGAGGAAGAAGATAAAAAGGGGGGATGATAGAAGGGAGGGCAGATGGGGGGAGGAGGTAATAAAAAACCAACATTTTCGTAAAGGGATAGGGTCAAGGGAGAAAATTCAATAAAGGGGGATAGGTTAGGAAGGAGCAAAATATAGTTAGTCTTTCACAACATGAGTATTTTGGAAGGGTTTTACATAACGATATGCATGTGGCCTATGTTGAATTGCTTGCCTTCTTGGGGAGGGTGGGTGGGGAGGGAAGAGGGGAGAGAATTTGGAACTCAAAGTTTTAAAAACAGACGTTCAAAAACAACAACAACAATAAAAAGTTTTTTTTCATGCATCTAGGAAATAAGATACACAGGCAATGGGGCATAGAAATTTATCTTGCCCTACAAGAGAAGAAGGGAAATGGGGATGGGAGGGGAGTGGGGTGACAGATGGCAGGGCTGACTGGCAACGGGGCTACCAGAATATATGCCATCTTGGAGTGGGGGGAGGGTAGAAATGAGGAAAAAATTTGTAATTCAAACTTTTGTGAAAATCAATGCTGAAAACTAATATATTAAATAAATTTAAAAAAATACTTCAGAGAAAAAATCTATTCTATAATTCAATGTAATCTAGCAGAGTAAGTAGCTAATACATCTTTTTCATAAATCAATCAACAAGCTTTTATTAAGAACCTTCTATGTGCCAGGCATTATTTACATTAGCAAGGAATTATCCATATTATCCATTCCAGAAACCACAGTGTTCTAACACATCCATAATATCCTCCTCTTTTAGCTACACTTTAAGTATTGAGTAATCTTAGAATTTAAGGCATTGTGTTAGGCTAGTAGGGATAGAGGAAACCTCTCATCTTTCAAACGAGGCCATGACATCAGCTTCTTGTCCTCTCATGGCATGTGTGAGAGTTTCTGAACATAAATGCAGTAACTACTTCCCATCATTGTTCTTTGACTTCTTGCAGTCTCAGGACAGATCAGTATTTATTTTCCTGATATTTTCATTCTAAGCAATTTGCCATTGTATTAGTCAAACAAAAATTTGACTCATAAACTACCTACACTTTTAAGACTCATTTTCACTTATGAAGTGAACTAAAGCTGTCCATGTGCTGAGGTGGGCTGACCTACAGGTTTAGAAAAGTAGATCAATATAGAATGACATTCTTGTGGAAAACAATTTTCTCTAACCTTAGGTAGCTTTGAAAAATCTCAGAAAGGTCTGTTTCGCTGAGTCAATTTTGCTAGCTATACTTTCCACTCAGTTGTCATGCCAACCTCCCCATTCTTCTTAATGTACAGATGGCCTGGTGTTAACCCAGGCATTTGGAAAGATCAGCTGTTAACTTCCAAACTGAAGTGATAATTTAGGATGTGATAGGTGGGTTGCCAAACAACTGTTCAAGAAAATTCAACATTCCTAACTATATAAATCTTCCAGGTCATGACTTGCCTGTCTCTAGGAAGAGAAGTTTGGACTTATATCTACTGAAAATCATGCCAAATTTTAGGATTTTTATTTTTGACCTTAGTATTGAAAGTTTCTTACTAACAGAATAAGGACCATACACTATTACATAGAGAGTGCATTCCTGTTGAAACTAGGAATGATAGGATCACTAATAGTCATTAATACAAGTAGGATTCATATACTTCTTCAAAGTTTGCAAAATGCTTTACAGATAGCACCTCAAATAATGCATCTCTAATGATTTGGTAGGAAAATATTGAAAAGATTTGACTAGGATTAGTCCAAAGTGAAGGAATTATTTCTCCTAGCATTAAAATGATTCTTAATGGGGCAGCTAGGTGGCGCAGTGAGTAGAGCACCGGCCCTGGAGTCAGGAGGACCTGAGTTCAAATCCGGCCTCAGACACTTGACACATTTACTAGCTGTGTGACCTTGGGCAAGTCACTTAACCCCAATTGCCCTGCCAAAAAAAAAAAAAAGCAAAAAAAAAATGATCCTTAATTTCGGCTCCTTCGGCAGTGAATTTACTTGATCAAAGGAGATCGTGGAAATATTGTCAATTGTAAAGTCCTATGCTTATATGAATTATTATCATTATTTCAAGTCACTGGAGTAATAGCATCAATGCTAGAATAATTTCACATAATGGGTATATGTAAGAAAGCTCCCCAATCATATATGGGACAGGTAATATAAACCTCAGTCACACAAATTTGTCATAGGAATAAAGAGAAAGACACCTACCTAAATGATGCAATGAAGTCCAGGATGACTTTTTGAAGCTTTTGATGGATTTGTTAATAATTATACACACACATATATAAACAGATATACACATATATGGCACAGTGGATCAAGTGCTGGGCCTGAAGTCAGGAAGATTCATCTTTCTGAGTTCAAATCTGACATCGGACACTTACTGGTTGTATGATCTTGGGAAAGCCACTTAACCCTGTTTGTGTTAGTTTCCTCATCTGTAAAATGAGCTAGAGAAGGAAATGGCAATTCACTCCAGTGTCTTTTTCAGAAAAAAAACCCAAAAGAAGTCATGAAGAGTCAGAAATGAGTGAAACAGACAAAACAACTACAGTATATGCATACAGGGCAGCTAGGTGGCACAGTGGACAAAAGCACTAGGCCTGGAGTTAGAAAGACCAGAGTTCAGATCTAATTGCAGATATTTACTAGTTGTGTGACCCTGGGCAAGTCACTACCTACATAAAACTGGAGAAAGGAATGGCAAAACACTTTTGTATCCTTGCCAAGAAAACCTATGGACAGTTAGTCCACGGAGTCATGAAGAATTGGACAAGACTAAATGACTCAAGAACAACAACAGTAGACCTGGAGTCAGAAAAATCTGATTCAAATCCTGCTTCAGATACTTAACAACTGCGCAACTCTGGGTAGCACTGTAAGAATTGATTTAAAATTATTCTTTCATTTGATGCTCACAAAAGACCTTGGGAGGTAGGTACTATTATTATATTCGTTCTATAGATAAGAAAACTAAGTCAAACACAGATTGATTTGCC
This sequence comes from Trichosurus vulpecula, assembly GCF_011100635.1. NCBI lineage: Eukaryota > Metazoa > Chordata > Mammalia > Diprotodontia > Phalangeridae > Trichosurus > Trichosurus vulpecula. The sequence continues at coordinate 297,804,459 of NC_050574.1, read as the reverse complement.
GAGGGTCACACAGCTAGTAACAGTCTGGGACTGAATTTGAAATTTAGGTCCTTCTGACTCCAGGCCCAGTGCTCTATCTACTGTGCCACCTGCTTCCCCCTCAAAAACTCAAATTTGATTTATTCATCCCTCTTAGTCATCATCCTATATCTCCTCATTTGCATATCAAAGGTCTTTAAGATAGTAATTTTAATTGGTGCCTTTATTTCCTTCTCACTCTTAAATCTTTTACCCTCTTCACTCAACTGAAATTGCTCTCACTAAAGTTACCAATGATCTTTATTCATATCTAATGGACTTTCCTTGATCTTCATCCTTCTTGATCCCTTTTCACATATTGCAACTGTCAAACCCCCTCTCCTCTTTTATATTTGTTCATTACAATACTCTCTCTTGGTTCCTTTACATGTCTGACTCAGTCTCTTTTGCTGGATCTTCGTTCAGATCATATCTACCAACAATGAGACTCCTCCATAGCTCTCTCCTGGGCTCACTTCTCTTTTCTCTATATACCATGTCACTTGGCTTTCTCCTCAGATCTCATGAATTTAGTTATAATCACCATAAAAATAGTTCTTAGATCTATTTATTTAATCATAAGGTTTTTCCTAATCTTCAGCCTTGCATCTCCAACCACCTTTTGGACATCTAAAACTCAATATTTGGCAGGCAGGAAGAAATGAAACAAGCTTTTATTAAGCAACTACTATGTGCCAGGTACTGTGCTAAGCATTTTGCAAATATCACCTCATTTAATCCTCACAATACTAGATGCTATAGTTTTTCACTTTTTATAGATGAGAACTTGATCCAGACAGTGGTTAAGTGACTTTCCTAGGGTCACACTAGCTAGTAAGTGTCTGAGGCTGGATTTGAACTCAGTTCTGGGTGACTCCTGGCCCAGCCAGTGCTCTATTCATTTTGCCACCTATCTGCATCTTCAACACAACATGTACAAACTTGAACTAATGATCTTTTCATCAAAACCTTCTCTTCCTCCTAAATTTCCTATAACAGTTGAAGGCATGGACATCGTATCTCATAACCTGTGATATCTTTGACTATTCACTCTCATCCCCCATATTCAATCTGTTGCCAAGCCATGACAATTCTACCTTTGCAATATTTCTCCTATATGATCATTTCCCTCCTCTGAAATTGACACTATCCCGGTTCAGACCCTCATTATTTCACATTTGCAGTATTGCCATGGCCCTCTGGTTGGTCTCTCTGTCTCAAGTCTCTCCCATTCTGATCAATACTCCAATCAGCTGTCAAATTGAGCTTCTTAAGTGCAGGTCTGACTACTCCTTTTGTCAATAAATTCCAGAGCCTCCCTATTAACTTAATGATCAAAATAAAACCTCCAGCTTGGCTTTTAAAACCCTTTATAACCTGAAACCTTCCTATTTTTTTCCATTCTTCTTACACTTTACCTCACTTCACATACTTTTCCATCCCCTCACCTCTTCCTCCTAGCTTTCCTGGCTTCCACAAAGTCCCAGCTAAAATCCTACCTTTTGGGGAAAAAAAAGCTTTTCCAGGTTCCCTTAATGTTAATGCTTTCTCTCATAGATTACTGTCTCTACTTAATCTTGTACATATCTGATTTTTATAGACTTGTTTGTGTGTTGTCTCACCCATTAGACTGTGAGCTCTTTGAGCACAGATTATTTTTTTGGGGGGGGCAGAGGAGGATATCTTTGTATTTCCAGTACTTAGCCCAATGCTTGAAATATAGCAAGGCTTATCAGCTTAACTAGACTTAGTGTCTTCTCCAATCTTGTCCAGTCATTTGTACAGCAAGGCTGTATAAGTCCCAGAAGGCCCATACACATGCCTGGACTATGGAACATTGCATGAATTTGAATATGTACTTAAAACAGAACTACTATCTCTTCTTTCTTATTTAATACCATCAATGACCTAAGGAAATAAACATACTCCAGTCCATGTTTACTTTGATAAGAGAGATTTTTTTTTTCTCCAAGGGGATGTGTTACTTGAGACATCATTATGTTAACTGTACTTAATTATCATATTTGTGCAATGAAATCATAAGTCTATATTTCCAAAAACTAAGCATATAATTTCTATATCATGTCTATGGTGGCATTTTTTTCTCTTTTGGACAGAACTGTGAGTTCTTGGATCTAGGGACCTTTGAGTGAGGAAACATCTACCAATGTAGATCAGCAACTATACTGCAACTTTAAGTCATGGAAAATTGACTCAGGGCACTGAGAATTTAAGCTGCTTCCCCAGGATCTCACTGCTAGGGTGTATTAAAGTTTGCATTTGAACCTAGGTTTTCCTGATTCTCTTATATCTGAAATCTTAGACTGAAAGGGTTACCTGTAGGATGAGAATTGTGAGGAGAAAAAAAAGATATTTTTTCCTTTTTTTTCTGTTCGAATCATCTGACGGCTTAAATAGAACTACTAAACATTGTGCCCTTACTTTTCATTTTGGAAAGCGGGGTCATTCATATCTCTCTATGTGTTCATGGTGCTAATAATTCTCTAAACAGCTGAATGGGGGAAGCACTACAGAAAAATAAACCACACAATTTCCCTTTAAGCTTGAGTAGGGGAAGAGGCTTATGGTGAGAGGATAAAAGCAAACTTGACTATCTTCTTTAGGAGGCCTTTCTCATTCTCCCTAGATTCTAGTGCCTTCCCTGTAAGATTATTTGCTATCAAATAGATAGATATGATATGATATGATATGATATATGTACATATAGATAAGTATATGTCACAAAAGTAGTTCTTTACCCCCAATTTCCCCATTATAATGAGAGGATTTTGAGGGCAGGGAACTGTTTTTGCTTTTTTTGTATAGCACATTTCCTGGCACATGATAATGATGAGGGCACAGTCTCTGGGAACCCCCTTGAGTCTGGAGTGTGGTCTCTGGGAGCCCCCTTGAGCTGTCCCTGAGTCTTCCGGCTGGATCTGGCCTTCCCCTAGGGCCATAAGCCTCACATTGTCATTGGGCCCACATCTCTCCCTCTATTGTTACTTTAGATATGCATGCCTTCAGTTACTTCCCAACCTTTGATATTCCTTCAGGAACTTCCTGCCCTTAATTCTGTTCTCTTGGTTCCTGGACTCGGACCTCACCTGGTCCTCCTTAGACTTCCCCTCAAGACCCTCCCTAAACCCCTCCTCTAGTCACCCCAGACCACCCCTCAATCCCTCCTACAATCTTTGTGTATATAATCTCCATCTTGCCTCCATTAAGGTGCTCAGATTCAATCAGATTCAGTAGGTTGAATCTGGCCCGCTTGTGGAAACAGGCGTCACAAAGGGGGGGGGGGGGGATTTCTTAAGACAGTCCATTATGGTGAATCCCTAATAAACTTTCTCTTTTCCCTTGGCTGAGAAGGCTTGAATCGAATTCTTTTGGCAGGACCCGGCATGTAGGTATTTTGGGGCCGCAGCGGTCACCCCTAGAAACATACGGTTCCCTAACAATCATCATTTACTAAAAAACTCTTCAATATCACTTAATAAAGGCTTGTTGCCTGACTAAAGAAATTCAGGGCGAAAATGGGTCATATCTGTTGTGAGGGAAGTATAACATCGACTTGACAAAGTGACAGTGAAAGAATACTGGCAATGACTACAAGTTTCTTTGCCATGTTTAGCCATATGTAATTGAGTATTAATTCCCATTCTAAAGACTTAATAAAGTGTTAATTTCTAAGAGGTCAAATCTCCAGCCTTTCCATTGGATGCAATCATCTAGTTGCCTGCAAAATATGGCACAAGTGATGGTATGAGAAATGTTTGTTACTACTTGGCCTAAACTCTTTCTTTAATTTTGTTTTCTTGCTACTTCAATAGACCTCCTGAAGCAGACAGAGAAATTACCTTTCCTTGGCAACAAATCATAAAAGGTAATTTATGTTGAAATGGTGCGTCAGTAAATAGGAAAGCACCCTTTCCTTATAATCATGAGAGGTAATCCCTTTTTTCTTTTGTCCCAGGAACCACTGAACACTAAATCTACAACTCCAACTTGGCTGGGGAAAAGGCTGTTTTCCTGTTATGCTTTCCAACATAAATTGCAACAAACATTGTAAAACTCAGGAGTAGGTTTTAGCTTGAAACTCCTTTTTCCATTTTATGTTACAGATTCAGGATGTATAAGTAGCTAGTGACTCCTTTAATTGTGTCTAAGTGGAGCAGTTACCTAGCTGTTGATTTGTTAATTTATCTTAGCAATGAAGCCATTTATTTAAAAATTGATTACATTTCTAAAGTAATTTTTAAATTCTCCCTCTCTTCTCTGTCTCTATTTCTGTGTCTGTCTCTCTTCCTCTTCTTCCTCCTCCTGCTCCCTTCTTCTTTCTCTTTAGTATATGAATCTTTCTTTTTTCTCATTGGCTTTTCTATTAATGTGGCAGTGGAGAAATTGGGAAAATTTGTTATTCTTTAAACTTCCTCATATACATATGTTTCATTCCTTCATGTCAATTTTCCATAATATAAATTTGAGTAGAAATAATGAGGAGATCTCACAATTTTTTGAGAGATATTTTATAAAGAAAAATGTCTACTGCCTGCAGTCCACCTTCCAGGAATAAAGAGATTGGCAGTTCAATGTAAATCAAGGTAAAACAGCTGGACTTGGAAGTCAGAAAATTTCCCCACTCCCCACCCCAACCTATGCTACTTGTGGCTATGTGACCCTGGAAAAATTACAAAGGGTCATATATCTACAGGGAAATTCAGAGATCATCTAGCACAACCCCATCATTTTAACGATAAACAAAATGAGATTGAGAGAAGTTGGTTATTTTCATATATATGTGTATATGTATATGTATATGTATATATGCATATATATATGTATATATATATATAATTTTTAGTTTACAACACTGAGTTCTACAAGTTTTTGTGTTCCAAATTTTCTCTCTCTCCCTCTCCTCCCCCCTCCCCAAGAGGGCATGTAATCCAAAGTAGCTTCTATATATAGTTGGTTATTTTTTTAAGCTCACACAAGTTGTACTTATTAGAGCCAAGACTGAACCAGGTCTTCAGCCTCAAATTCCAATGTTCTTTCCGCTATATCATGCTGTGTCTTCTTTTCTAGGCCTTCTGTTTTCCTTCATCCATAAAGTGAAAGTTAGACAAGGTCTTTTCTACCAACAGGACTGGTTTTAATATTCTATGACAAGAAACAGAGGAAGAGAAAAAAATAGTTGACACTGAGATTCCTTGAAGATTCTTACAGCCTGCGCCCACATGGGTATAACCTGGAGACAATTTTCCAATGGCTTGCATGATGACATTTTATACTTTTTGAAGGTGGGAAGATATGTCCCAAGTTGCTTCCATAATCCTGAGCGCAGACGCGTATTCTATCATTAGTGTACATAACAATTTCTTTTTTCCCAATTGTTCAATTCTGAAAATTCAGACCAGAATAAAAAAATACATTTGTAGATGAGCACCCATTTCTGTGACCCAATAAGGGAAATATCTACTTTGCCAGCTCTCCTACTCATTGTCACTGAAGGGCTGCTGACTTAGATAGAGGGCAAGTAACTTGTCCAAGATCATGAAATGAGAAAGTAAAATTACTGGAAAAATGTAAAAGTTCTTTAAGAATCCGCTGCTTCATGATCCATTCAAGAGCCATTGTGAGATATGTATATGCACCCAATCATTTTCTATTATTGCCTCTTTCCCCCATAATATCAAGAATCCAACTACATTTTTACTAGGTAAAGGTGACAGAGTTTTGTAAGCTCACTCCTGCCTTCTTAAGTACCTTTCACTTTGATCTCTACATTTTCTCTTTACAATGTAAATGTCAATGTACTATTTATGTAGACGACTTTCTGTATTCTGACAAATGGTTTTCCTCTTCCTCCCTCATTAAGAGATTTCAACAATTCACTCCTATTTCATTAAGCCAAAGGGGTTGCTTTTCATATTTCACAGATGTTAGGCAATGATTTCTTGTCTTTATTAATCTTCAGAACTTGATTCTTTGTCTACAGCGTGAGAAATAGCATCTGAATTCTGACTGGTCTCATTAAAAATTGAACCCTAAGCAGTCCTCTGGCCTATTTGCTGATATTTCCTAGGAGGCTTAAAGTGACATTGCATTTTAAATGTTTAGATTGAAAACATTGTACCTTTTATTTCGCCTTTAACTTTTGTTCTGTAAGCTTTGGAGTTTTCTATGCAACAGTCTTTGAACATGACTAAAGGTTATAGGAAATGCCATGGGCTACATTCCAAACAATGTGAACTTCACAGCTTCCTTTATCTACTACAATTCAGTGGAAGGAATATATACATTTCTGAAAGCCGATGCTTTGGAAGTATGAACCCAGAATATGTCTTGTAGTGAGATAATGCCCTATGAATTTGTGACAATATTTTGCCCTTACCCAAAATAATGGATATGGTACTTCCTTGGTGACAAAAATACTTTTAGAGTTGCTACATCTTTCCATTACTTAGGAGAGATTTATCCTAATCCAAATGAGCCCTCAGGAAGGTAGGATAAGCTGCCCACTTTGTGTTTGTAGACAGAAGATTTGTAAGTCCTGGCATTTACCAGCATTAATTATGAATGGAATCATGCAATTTTTATGACAAGTAAAATTCTTAATACCATACTATCCTAATATGGAAATGCATGTGTCATATACTATTATTTGAATGAGAAGCAGTATGGTGTAGCAGATGGAGAACTGGCATTAAAAGAAGTGTGCTCAAGTTCTGTCACCAAAAAATATTAGTTTGTGAGCATGAACAAACATCTAGGTAAAACAGTAGATAGAGTGTCAAGTTTAGAGCCAAGAACACCTGAGTTTGAATCCTGCTTCAGAAACTTATCAGCTGTGTGGCCCTGGGCAAGTGATTTCAAATCTCTTAGTCTCAGTTTCCTTACGTATTAAATTGAGATAATAATAGCATTTTTTTAACAATGTTGTAACAAGTATCAGATTAGATATGTCAACACTTTGCAACCCTTAAAACATTCTATAAATATTAACTACCATTATTATTATTAATGTTTTTATTATTATTTTAATCTCTTATTGCTCCTAGACAACTCTTTAATATTATAATATACAGAGCAATCAATGATCTCCATTGGTGGAGGGGATTTTCACGCTCAGAGTTTCTTAGTTCCCTATACCAGTGAAATCATAGGTCTTGACTAGCCTGCATTTTCATGAATTTATACCGTGCACACATGTATAACGCATAAACAATACTTGTTTAAATCTTATATATGTATATATGTTTGTGTATACAAGAACCTCCAGGTTGCTGTAAGGAGCTAATGACATAATATTTGTAAAGCACTTAGCACAGTGCCTTATGCAGTATAAAATTACAGGTAATATATTATATATAAGCAATAATTGTATTAATCATGTCTGCATATGTATACATATTCCCACATGTATATTTGTGTATATTCATATATATGTACACATATTCAATATGTATGTTTGTGCACATGTCTATATGCACATGCACATATAGACATATATAAAATATGTTATTATTCTCGTAAATAAAATATTATATATGCATGTATACACATATATGTATCTGTGCATATGCATATATGTATATATGTGTGTATATATGTATATTAAATGGAATGATTATATTATGCAAGCCAAACACAAGTATGTGCGTGTGTGTATACATATATATGTATATATACACATATATATACATATATATACACACATATATATATATGTATATATATATATATATATAGAGAGAGAGAGAGAGAGAGAGAGAGAGAGAGAGATTATTGCATCAATAGTAACAACAACAGCACTTTTATAGCTCCTACTAGGTACTGTGCTAAGTGCTTTACAAAGAGTATGTCAGTGGATTTTCACAGCAACTGTAGGAGGTAGGAGCTATTAGTACTCCAATTTTCCAATTGAGGAAACTGAGGCAGAGGTTAAGTGATTTTTTACAACAATCATGCAGCTAGTGATGGTCTAAAGGTTGATTTGAACTTATTTTCCTGATTACAGGCTCGGTGCTCTATACATTGTGCCACCTAACTGCCTAATTAGCACCAAATCTCTCTCTCTGTCTCTGTCTCTGTCTCTCTGTCTCTCTCTCTCTCTGTCTCTCTCTCTCTGTCTCTCTTTGTCTCTCACCATCCAACTCATTATTTTGAGAATTCAGACACGCATGACTGAACAAAGGGAACTACCTTTATCCTACTTCTCATCTGCAAATATGAAGGCAGGAAAATGCCTTCACCTCTTTTGATTTTGGAGGAAAAGAGATTTGTTGTTCTATCCTCTCTTCCATGCTGATCATTCCCAAAAAAACAAAATAGGCTACCAATTGAAATTGACTACTCTCAAAGCTAGATCTGATCTCTAGTCTGAAGTGAAAAGAGCATAGAATCAGGAAAAGAAATCAATTATATTTTTGCATTTTTCAGTGCATGAGGATTTTAGCCTTGCAAAGGAGTTGAATATTGTCTAGCATAATTTTACTCTATATGAATTGTGGCAATGTGAATTTTTCAGAACTGCTATCTATAGATTCACAAAATACCTTTATGTGAAAACCCTTTCCTATTGTAACACTCATTCATTTGAAGTCTATATTAACTACATCAATACCATCATCAAATTCTAATGCCCTTCCCTTTGTGTTGTTGAGGGAAGTGACTCATCAGTGAATAATTAAGTGGCCTTATGCAGCTGCTTGATAAGAACAGAAATATTGATGTGGGAACTGAGAGAGCTAGAAAATAGGAGCTACCCACTCAACACATAGGCTTTGCTTATAAAACAGCTCCAAACAGCTTGACTGAAAATAAGAGGAATATATATATCAAGTGTGACTTTTGAAAAGACGGGCTTGTCACATCATTTATTAAATTAAATTTATTAAACAGTAGGAATGTTGAGGGAAAAAATATTGTGTAGATAGACAGAAACAATGCTAGCATTGTTTACTTAGAATCATAGCTAGAAGTCTTCTGCGAAGTATTTCATCCTAACTCTATTAGATGCGTCTTTATGATTTGAAATATAATTGAGAGATGGTCATTTAAACTTGGCCTGAATGCTTCCAGTAGCAGCAGGTAATACCATAGTGAGGTGGCATATTCTGTGTTGTCTTTTTTTCATAACTATGATTGTTATAAAGTTCTTATTCTGAGCTAAAATAAATTTTACCCTTATATCCTTATAAATTTTATCCATTTGTCCTAATTCACCTTTGCTAGATTGAAGCAGAATTAATCTTTCTTCTAGACAAAAACCTTTAAGTATTTGAAGACAATGATCATATACCCCTTGCCTTCCATTTTCCAGTAAAAATATATCCAGTTCTTTCACCTGTCCATTTTAAAGCATGATTACAACATCTGAGAGTTGGCTTTCTCTGGCCATTGATTTTCATCATTCAGCAGACTTTTACTTAGTAACTCAAATAGACATTGTGTCTAGTTTGTGAATATCTGAATACTCAAAACCATCTGTAATCTCATTGTTTTTGGCTTTCTCTTTGGTCAAAGACACAACACATTTATGTCTACTTATCTTATGCAATTCTTGTTCATGTGTTCAAATAAGTTCTTCCTCTTTTTCTTCTGACATCGCAAGCATACTAGAAGAGCACTCAGGATGTTAACCTGCCATCCCTCACTATTACCACATAATTAGCTTCTCTTCTTTTTCAATATATATTTCTTTGATGATATTTGTTATTCCAGTTCTTTGAAGTTCCTCATTTGTTATTTTCTAGTCACAACCAGCATGTGCCTCTCTCTTGCCTCTGTATGATATTTATTTTTAATTCTTTGGAGACTATTTTGTTCCTTGCTTGTAGCCATGTAGCAACATTGGTATTAAAAAGATTGTTTTAAGGAGAAGTTCAGGATCAAAAAAGAAGCTCTGTAATTTCATGATGGTAAATCAGCTCCTTCTTCTCATCTCATTTAATTCTTGATCTAACTCTTCATTTCTTAGAACTATTTGTTCCAGAAATATGTTCTAATGGATAAGCTTTATAGTTTGCTCATGCAACTTCCTGGTATAATGTGGATGTGGACATTTTCTATTTTAGTAATTCCTATGGGGATAGTTGGTCCAAATTCTTTTGAGTGACTTCATATTTCTTTCTGATACTGTGTTGTGTTCTTGGACCTGAGGTAGACAATGTGATATAGTCCAAAGAGGTATGACACCTTCAGCCAAAGAAAATCTATTCAATTTGGACTTTATACTAGGTCTCCTCCATTGCAGTGACAAATAGTCTTAGAAATAATACATTTCTTTTTCTATATGTTTAGCTTGTCAATGCCTATGCTAAAAAAGTCATTGAGGAATATGTTTACATACATATACACAAATATGTGTATATATGCATATATATGTGCATATAACCATTAACAAAAGCATGATTTTTGTTAGAAAATCGTAGCTTACATTAACTTTAAAAGAACAATGAGACTATCAAAATGGCCGAACCATTAACCAATTTAATCAAAAGAAGGAAAGAAAATGCAAACCAGTAAAATTAGACTTGAAGATGGATTGCACAATAAGCACAAAAAGTAGAGAATTTAAGGGAAAGTAGTGATTACTTACAAAATATAAATGACTCAAACTGACACAACAAGAAATTAATAATTTTGAAAGATTAATTTTGGAGGAATGAATGAGAAGAATCATCAAATAATCATTTTTAAAAAATGGCTGTCTCAAGTGGATTCACGGCTGAACTCTTTCAAGCCTCGCAAGAAGAAATAATGTCTATATTGCATAGATTATTCAAAAATTTGGGAAAGACTGAATACTATATAATACCTTTTTAAAGATGTAAATGTATTGTTGATCTTAAAACCTTACAAAATAACACTAAAAAGAAAATTATGGCCCAATTTCCATAATGATTATAGATACTAAATATTAAATAAAATGTCAGTATTATAATGTACCAATACTTTTTTAAAAAAATCAACATGACCAAGTGACATTTATAACAAATATTTTTAGTATGATTAAATTGTTAACATAATTACAACATATAAAGTAAAATCTATATGATTATAAGAAAGTGGTGGCAAAGAACTAGAAATTGCAGGGAATCAATTGGGGAATGACTGGACAAGTTGTGGTATATAATTGCGATGGCATACTACTGTGCTAGAAGAAATGATGGGCTCAATGACCTTAGAAAAGCATGGAAAGGCTTGCACGAAATAATGAATAGCAAAATGAGCAGAACAAAGAGAACATTGTCTATAGTAACAGCAATATTGTTTTAGGAATGACTTTGAGTGAATAAGTTATTTGAGTATTATAAATACCCAAATTAACTATAAAGGACATGTGAAGAAAGAGACTATCAGCATCCAGAAAAAGAACAGATAAATAGAAGTATGTATACAATAATTTTCCATATATATATATATATTTGTGTGTAATGGTAGCCATCTTTAGGGGAGGGGCTAGGGATAAAAGGAATTTACATAATAATTTTGTTGTATATCTGTAAGTTTTGCATAGTAGATATGTAGTTTCATGTGCAATCATCTTTTGTTAATCATATTACATTAATAGAAATGTGTTTTATTCCATGAGTTAAAATCAAAATAAAATTTTTAAAAAGAAAGATTATTGATAAAATCCAACTTTAATTCATGATTAAAAATGTAACATAATATGAATGAAAGAAAATTTCCTCAATGTAGTAGGGTGTCTACTTTAAGCTAAGAGCCACTATATTATGTAAAGAAGAAATATAAGAATCCATAACAACAAAAATAGGTTCAAAATGAATATGCCTACTTTTATCATTTTTATTGTAAATATTGTTGGAAATTTTATCATTTACAGAACAACATGAAATATATATTATAGTGATTAACCTTGGAGACAAATAGGTCAAAAGACTGTAATTTACAGATGATATGATTGTATATTGAGAATATTCAATTGCTGAAAAAAACAACAAATTAATGCATATAGCGAGGTCCCAGAATACAAAGTACACTTATGAAAGTAATCCGAATTCTTACTTACTCATAACAAACACCAAGAAAGCACAATAAAAAAATAGATTTACAAACACAATAAAACCACCCCATATTTGGGAATTTAACTAATTAGAAAATATATATGACCTGTACTTGGAAAATTATAAAACTGTAATTACTGATATAAAAGAAGGCCTAAGTAGAGGAGCATTCAATGTTTATAGATAGGTTTAATTAAGATATTAAAAATGACACATTATAAAGCATCAAATCTACTATTTATTTCATCAAAGTAGGAAACTCCTAGTGAGGAAATTTTTCTATCAATGGTTATTGACAACTTTTCGGTAACTTATACTTTATGTGAGCTGGCTACGACACTAAAAATGACTCGACCAGAACCACGCATTTAATGCTATGTAAATCAAAATATAAAGGCATATTTTATTTGAAGTATATACAGTCTTAATTTAAAAATTACAGGGGGATGGAGAATAGATGAAGCTATTGAGAGACATGTGAAATAAAACAGAAACAACAAAAGTAGCAACAACAGAAGTTAAAGATGCTGCTAAACTAAAAATATCAAAACATTTTAGTATACCCGTTATCAAAACTATCTGATAAATGAAAAAAAAAACAAAGAAATATATCAATGCAGCAGAATAATGATGATAGCAGACATAGAATAAAATATCTAAAAATATTAATGTTTCCTAACCTTTAAAAAGGTGAAAGTGTTCAATGTTTAACAGATATGTCTGGGAGAATGGGTCAATGATATGATTACAAATTGATTTAGACTAACATTTCATATAATATATCTTAGTTAATTCTAATTTCATGATAGATTTAAAAACACACATACATGAAAAGTAAATATGGAAAGTGAAATATTGTGTCTGGTTTTCATAGACAACTTTTCAAACAAATAAATAAACATGAATATTGAGGATAATATGTAGTTGTTTATTACATTATATAAAATTCTGGACAAGAATTTTAAGGCATTCTATAAATGGGCAATCACCTATAAACATAGTTCATAGACTCCCATTACTGTACTTACCTTTAAAAAGCCAACCAAAAAAAGGCTACATTATTTCAGAATGAATGATAACCATCTAACAACAAAGCAAATTAAGTGACATGAAAAATGCTTCCATACTCATAGGAGTCTCTCACATCTTCCCACACCTCAGGAATATAGAAATCATGTGAATTAGGATTATGTATACAGGCACAAACATAAATAGAACCAATAAAGACTAGGCACACACATGAAGGGCATACATGAAACTCATGCGGCCAAGCAGCATGTACCTCAAATATATCACATGTCTTTCAGTGATGAACTATTTGTAGGGAATAATGTTCATCCTCCCTGACATGTTTGTGTGTCTATGGGGAGTTCTGTTGTGTCTATTGGTTTCTTTGTGAGGTGTTCTTTGAGCTAATCTCTACCACAATATATTGGATTTCAGGCATTTGGGCCATCCTTGGATTCCTGCTACCATCTTACAGAGTGTAGCTGTTGGCAAGCCACTCCTTAAGAAGGCAGAGTTAACTTCCTCTACAGCATTCATAGCTCTCAAGGTAGATCGCTATGATCATCTCACTGAGCCAGGCCATCATCAAAAACAAAGCCTTGATACTATAAGCAATTTAGGAGAACAAGGAATAGTTTACCTATCAGATTTATGGAAAAGAAAAGAATTCATGACCCAACAAGAGATAGAGGGCATTACAAAATGCAAAATGGATAATTTTGATTATGTTAAATTGAAAAGTTTCTGTATAAAAAAAAGCCAATGCAACAAAGATTAGGAGGGAAGTAGAAAATTGGGAGAAAATCTTTACAACTAGTATCTCTGATAAAGGCCTCATCTCTAACATATACAGGGAACTGAGCCAAATTTATAGGAATACAAGTCATTCCCCATTTGAGAAATGGTCAAAGGATACGAACAGACAGTTTTCAGAGGAATAAATTAAAGATATCTATAGGCTTATGAAAAAATGCTCTAAATCACTACTGATTAGAGTAATGCAAATCAAAACCACTCTTAGGTACCACATCTCTCCTGTCAGATTGGCAAAAACAACAAAACAAGGAAAATGATAAATGCTGGAGAGGATGTGGGAAAATTGGAACACTGTTACGCTGCTAGTAGAGTTGTGAACTGATCCAGTCATTCTGGAGAGCAATTTGTAACTATACCCAAAGGGCTATAAAAATGTTCATACCCTTTAACCCAGCAATACCACTTCTATGGCTGTATCCCAAAGAGATCACACAGGTGGGAAAAGGACCCATATGTACAAAAATATTTATAGTGGCTCTTTTTGTAGTAGCAAAGAATTGGAAATCAAGGGGATGCCGATCAATTGGGGAATGGCTGAACAAGCTGTGGTATATGAATGTAATGGAATACTATTGTCCTATAAGAAATGGGGAAGATACGGACTTCATAATAACTTGGAAAAACCTACACGATATAATGCTGAGTGAGTGGAGCAGAACCAGAACATTATACACAACCACAGATATATGGATTCTGTGACGACTAACCCTGATAGACTTCGCTCTTCTCAACAATATGAGGTTCAAAGACAGCTCCAAAGGACTCATGAGGGAGAGAGATATCTACATCCAGAGAAAAAACTATGGAGACCGAATGCAGATTGAGGCAAACTGTTTCCTCTCCTTTTTTTCCTTTTGTTTTCTCTCTCTCTCTCTCTCTCTCTCTTTTTTGGTTTTGTTTCTTCTTTCTCATGATTCATTCCATTGGTAATAATTCTTCTTTACAATTTGACTATTGTGTAAATAAATTCAATGTGAAGTTATATGTAGAAGATATATGGGATTCCATGCCGTCTTGGGGTGGGGGGGGGAGGTATGGGGAGGAAAATCTGGAATTCAGGATCATGTGGAACTGAGTGTTGTAAACTAAAAATTAAAAGAAAATAATAAAAAAATGAAGCCTTTTGCTTTGAGTAATGGTTCTCCTGTTACTGCTTAAGTTTTCCGACTCCAACCAACTATCTGATTTGGGGCTAGAAGTACCTTTTAAGTTCAACTACTTATTGTCTTTCTATCTGGCATTGTATCTAATGTAGGCCCATAGCTGAGGCGGTGTGTCTCCTCTCAGTCCCATAATGCTTCCTGTTGCCATTAATATTAACCTAGGGGCAACAACAAGAAAGCTAAGTGAAACTAGGATATCTACCAGTTTCTCTGTTAGATCCATTGTGCTAAATGAACACTTTATTATGTATTACTTAATACCAGCAAAACTTCTGGCTTTCAATTACCATTATTACAAGAGAAAGACCCATCTGATCATTCAACATTTGTAATTACAAAAACACCCCACAAACCCACAAAAACATCAAGCAAAATTTGAAACAACCTAAACATGAAACAATAGGAAAATTGTTTAATAAATTTAAGAGATTGTGGTTCATTAATGTGTTGTTATTTGTCCTTTGTCTGCTAAGAGGACCAATGACATTAGGAGAGTGATGTCTTAACTTCCAATTGTATTGGATTTAAGTGAGGCAGGACTATGCAAAGTCATCAGCCTCACTCTCTTCTTCAGGCTCATCTGAGTCTATTGGCAAAACATAAATCAGGGTGACTAGAGATGACCCCTAAATTCATTAATGTAAGAAAATGAGAAGCAGCATGATGTAATGCATATACAACAGGCCTTGGGTCAGGAAGCACTAGACTCAAGTCTTGCCTCTGACATACTGTTGGCCTAACTCTGGGGCAGTCATTTAATATCTGAGCATCCTAGGCAATTATCTAAGATTATAAGGTGTAGAGTAGGTTCATATCTGAATTGGTGGAGAGTATTTTCTTGCTGAGAGTTCCTGATAGCAACGAAATCACAGGTCCAGCCCGAAGATAAACAAACAAAATTAAACAGAATGCTATGATGCAATTAAAAATGACAAACAGAAAGAATACAAAAATCATGTTTGAATATCCTTCTGAAAAAAAAATGAAAAATAAAACAGAATGTACTTTAATCATAATAGAAGAAAACTAAACGAAAATGATTGGAAAAGCAAATGTTGACATTTTTATGTAGATAAAAAATTATATTGATACTTAATGAATTTAAATGCAAATTGTTTTTAAGCAAGTAAGTTTAATTGGTAATCTTAAATTTTAATAAAGCATATCATAAAAACACATATTTCTAATAACATATGCTAAGGCTCAAAAAAACATTCATTTTGAAATATTTTATTGATAGAAGCTAATACAGATATAGTTTTGACAGTGAAAATGGTCAAAACTGATGAAAATGAGCCAATGTTCTCTGGCTTCCACTTGCCTCTTTTCATGGTGTTACTTTGTGAATTAGAGGTGTAATTTTATTTTTTTCTTGACTACTGAAAAAAAGCAGATGGATATTTCCTTGTACTGTAATTTAACACTTCAAACACATTTTTATGAGTTGTTTTCCCTCTTGCCCTGATTTTTACCTGGTAGATACACTTCTGATAATGAGCCTCTCTCAATTTAGCTAAATTATTTTTAGATAACAGACACACAGTCTGTCACTTGGACCGTTATTGATGCATTTCTAGTTTGATAAGACTTGAAAGGATTTGTGCTCCATTGAGCTAAATTGCAAGAATTGTAGGCCAACTCCATGATATGATAAGGTGTCCAAATAGGACTGAATTGATGATTCCTTATTTACTGTTATAAGACACTCATTGAGTTCTTTTTTCATGATCTGATTAGTAGTAGTAGTAGGAGGAGGAGGAAGAGGAGGAGGAGGAGTAGGAGTAGTAGGAGGAGGAGGAAGAGGAGGAGGAACAAGAGGAGGAGGAAGAGGACTAGAAGGCTTACTCATCTGTTTTGAATTCTGTCTTTTGTAAGTGATAAAAGGAATTTCACTTCTCTATTGGAAGGTAAAGCAATGTGAAAGACTAGTGTACTCAGTTTTAAAAACTGATAAAAGTCCATAAAAAAGAGGTGTACAGAGAAAAAAAAAAATTTTAAGGAAAAGTCTATTTTATAAGACCAACGAGTGAAAGATATTAAGAAGGAAACTAGTGTAATAACAAAGAATGTACTGAGTTATCCAAAAGGAGAATGGGTTACTATGGGTTAGGTGACTTCACAGATTCCTTCCACCCCTATAAATCTGTTTAGCTTTACTTTTATTTGAGTAATTAAACAGTTTAGGAGAAAATGTTTAATTGTATTTTAGTAAAACTTCATTTAAAAAAATTTAAAACAGGCTCTCCCAATTTAATCTTCTACCTGATTTGTTAGACTAGCTAGAAATTACTGTTGGCTCTTTAAAAAAAAATAAAATCCACCCACAAAGCATGAAGATTTAATAACACTGAGGTCATTCAAAGTTTATGCTGTACCCTCTCAAGGCAATTCCAGAAGAGGATAGCTAGAATGCAGAAATGTCTGTCCCAAGATTCCATAGGAAATTGATATCAGACCCTAGATTTAAACATAGTTCTTCATTTTTCCAAGGTCATCATTGTTCTTGTTATTCTCTTCAGTTCTGCTTGGAAAAAAGATATGATGACCAAAACAATGTAATTTGTTTTCATGTGGACTACATTAAATGTACTTGTTCAGCAAGTATATCTATATCAAATGTATTTGTATAAAAACTTATCTCCAAATTTCATTACTTTTACTTCTTTCATGGAAATGCATACCAGTCAACTTCATCTAAGTTCTTTTTAAATTTTGTTGTTTTACACTTTCAGTTGCACTTAAGAAAAACACGAAGTTGTGCACTTAGGTACAGCTTTTTTGCATTTGTGTCTTTAAAATTTACACAATTACCTATTTATATATCAACAAAACAACCCATAAATTAAAAAGGATTTCACCACCACTTCGAGTACACTTCTCATTTTATATAGCCCATTAAACTCTAGCTCCCTGAAGGTTTAGAATTTGAGAGTGCCTCTTTTATTGGATACAATTTCCTCATGAGTGACTGTTATGCTGCAAGAGGCTTCATGTATATAAACTAGATGTTTATATACTACAGTAAGCCTTCAGCAAGGTAATGGAGTTCCATGATAATAATGAACAAGGGAGTAGATATAGGGAAGAAGAAAGACATTAAAATTCTAAATGTTGTTACTTTCTTGAGGTCTTAGTTGTCAGAAAAAGATATGTCACCATCTATTCCTTCAAAGATCATTGATTTTACCCGTAGTACTTTTAGGGTTGGTTTTATAATAGAGATTTGTACATGCCCAGAACACTTATGATATTGTTACCCCTGTGGGAGACAGCAGGGACCTGCTTCTAGTAGATGACCTTCTTCGTTCCCTTACCACATGTGTGAATGTAGCCTTTGTCCACTGGCTATGTAAGACAAACTGGTTGTGTCTGTAAAATGATCAAAGAGTGACTCTTTCCAGTTGTGGTGTCAATGTAGTGGAGGTCTTGTTCATCCACAAGAGGAGCAGGTACTGTGCCCTAATCTCGTTGGACTGGAGGGTCATCTTCCCCTACCTTTAGGCCTTGTGACCCCGAGAGAAACCTTGGGTTTTTAGTTTGCTTACTTTGTCCTTTTCAATTCTAGGTACAGTCAGTGGATTCCCAGGGCCCTGGAACTCTAGCCACTGTGACCTTCAAGCTAGGATTCCAGGCTAGATCTTGTTGCTCTCAGCTCAGTAAAGAAGACCTGAGAAGCCAGGATGTCAGGACCTGGGCCCAAAAGTGACTTTGGACTTGGGACTTCATAGGACTGCTATATAGGAATTGAATTAAGCTGTGAACTTAATCCTCCTCCCTTCCCCAGAAATTGAGGTGGTATAGGGAGAATTATGCTCCCAACCAGTAGTGTATGGGCGAACAATTTTACATTGTTCTTACTGTGCCTTTGAAGTAAATATCCCTTTGTAAAATCCAAATGGAGTATTAAGGGCTTTAATGGACCTAGAATGCTGCCCCCTAAAATTTGGGGAACACAATCAGTGGGGGCTTGAGCCAATGGCAGAGACTGACATTCCCTAAATTCCTTAAGAGTACCAGAGAGCCTTGTGCAGAAGTAGGCACTAAAGTAATTACTGCTTATACTTTTAAACCCTAAAAACAGAATTAGAGAAAAAAATCAATGAGAAAACTTTAAATACATGCTAAGAAATGTAGGACCTTAGAGAATCCAGATAATCCCAGAGTTGTGCCTTTATCTAAGGTCCCTTCCCATTTCAAAATTCTGTGATCTATGAAAGAAAATTCAAGAATTCATCTGACTCAGTCTTCTACCTTCAAGAAATAAATTTATGCAATGAAACTGTTTAACACTTACATGGATTTGTTAAGAATAAGGCAGTTGTAGTTATTTTAGTGGTAGAACTGTTACAACCACTGTCTCATATGTGATTCAGTCAATTGGATCAATGTTGTCTTTCTGTGATACAGTGCCCCACAAATTTGACCAAGTCTTTGTTAAAGAGCTTGCTGTAAGAAAGTGTATGTTCAGCTTCTACTTCCTGTTAAGCCAATTGCACACCCAAATATGTTGGGAGCCAGTACAATCGGCATTTTTTTTTTAGGTCTTAATCATAGTGCTCTTGCAAATTTAAAGACTGCAACATGATTACACAAATTGCTAAAGAAAGAAAGAAATTTAATGGGGGCCTATCAACATGTGATACTAGTTCAGCAACAAATAGGCTTACCCAGTTTAACTTAAACTACCAAGCAAGTGGAGAATAAATTGAACTACTAATTCAATCATAAACAGAGAAACCTATCTCAAATTGCATTTATATAATGGGCACCAAAACCTTAACAATAATCACAAGTACATAAGAAGCACAATTATTAAAAACTTCTTCTTGAGCCAATGGGTCATGCATTGATAGAAAGGAACTTGAACTTCCTCATTCCTAGCAGATGGAGGGGGAGGTGAAAAAGTAGAAAGGATGAAGCTGACTTTTGATTGCTACTTAGACCACCAGGAGTATTCTATCTACCTCTGCCCAAAGGTAAGGATGGGGGCGATGGGTTATGACATTGTTAATTACTAGGATCCCCCATTGTGCCATTCTTTGGCAGAACAAGAACCCAGGAGAGAGATACAGTGCATGATTTTCATGATACATCAGAAAGGATGAGAGGAAGGAAAAGTCAAGAACAACAATACAAAGGCTCCTGTCAAGATGGAAGCTTTTTTCTTATCTCCAGCTCCAGAATGACAAAACTTCTTATTTCAACATGTAAGATGAATCATTTATGAATCAAAGTTTTTTAGTACCTCTAAGAAGGGAGTGTGATGTGAATGGAGAGAAACGACAGTGAGGAAGACCTGGGTTCAAGGGCTTGCTCTGATACATGCTGGCTCTGTGATCCTGGCTAAATCCTTTAGCCTTATAGTACCCTAAGTATTATTTGATTGTAAGGTACAGAGCAGCTGCTGCTCCCCATTCATAAAGAGATATTTTCATCAAAATCTCTTTCTAACAATGAAATTATATGTGTCAGGATCTCCATGCCAGACACCCCTCTCTTTTACTCCTCTCTTTTTATTATTTGGAAATACCCTGTGTTCAGAGCTAAGGGTCCAGCAAGCAAGCTGTGCCCTGAGCTTGGCATAATAACAATTCTTTGTGCCCAACCTCTGGATAAACTCAGCCCCAGCAATATCCAGAATTGTTTCTGTTTCTTTTTCCTTTTTTTTTAGTAATTTTATTTCCCCCAGTCACAACATAAAAACCATTTTAACATTCATTTTAAAAACTTTGAGTTTCAAATTCTCTCCTTTCTTCCCTCCCTACCCCACCTCATTGAGAAGGTAAGCAGTTCAATATAGGTTATACATGTGTCATGCAAAGCATATTCATAATAGTCATGTTGTGAAAAAAAACATAGACAAAAGGAAAACAAGAAAAATAAAGTAAAAAAAGTATTCTTCAATCTGTATTCAGACACCATCAGTTCTCTCTCTGGGGATGGATAGCATTTTTTGTCATAAGTCTTTCAGAGTTGTCTTGGATCATTTTATTGTTAAGAATAGCTAAGTCATTCACAGCTGTTCATCTTACAATATTGCTGTTACTTTGTACACAGTACATTTCACTTGCATCAGACCATGCAAGTCTTTTCAGATTTTTCTGAGAGCATCCTGCTCATTATTTTGCTTATCCCTTTTTTTATCTCTTTGGGATACAGCCCCAGAATTGTTTTCACACCAGCACCAGGTGGTCCCTGAGCTTGGACAAGCAGCTGTAGTACCAATGTTCTGGTCACGAAGTCCTGCTACTGATCGAACTTGTCTCGTTGTCCGTCATTGTTATGGCTACAGCTCACTGTATAGCCATCGCTATATGCATTGAGATTTGCCCACACTAAAGTGGGTCTCCTACTAGAAGGGGCCACAGCACATGTCTATTTTCCCTCCTCCAATGGAATAAAGAAAGCCTTTTGCTTATAACCACTGTTAGTGCTTTGGTTTTATTTTATTTTTAGAGTTAACTGTGGTTTTGATGACCTGTATGCGCGCACGAGCTCTCTCTCTCATTCTCTTTCTCTCTCTCTCTCTCTCTCTCTCTCTCTCTCTCTCTCTCTCTCTTTCTCTCTCTTTCTCTCTCATACTCACTCTCTCTCTCTCCCCTGCCCCCTCTCATTAACAGCAGCTGCAGAGCTGCTGTGGCTCTTTGGTCATTTGTTTTCAGCATTGACATAAGTTTGGTTCAAAAAAGATAAATCAGAAGTTCAACTCCTCAAAACAATTGACATGACTCATTGAGGCCCACTGTGCTGACACACCAAAATTGAAGATAGAAAGTCACCTCTTCCCCATGTGAACCCTTCGTATATTTTCTTATAATGTATACAATTATATGGAAGGAAAATGTAGTGTTTTACTGCTCTCATATTAATATAGCTGGACAAGGTGAGCTGTAACATGATATTGCCAAGGAGGGCAGAGAGGGAGAGAGCCTAACAAGGGGTGCTTAGAATTCTTAGAATTCAGATCTATTATGTTGCTAAAATCATAGTTATAACTTGATCATTTACCTTGAATCGAAGTAACTATGTAAACATTTCCTATAACAATACTAGTAGATTTGGTTACCTATGATATCTTTACAGCTTAAAGAATAACATGTAAATTTAATTGTACATTTAATTCAGCCATTTATTTGGAGTCATTTTAATAATGAATTTCATCAAAGTCAATTTGATTGGCCTGGTTTGTCATTAAGACAGTACCAAATATCAGATTAACAAATAAATACTAATTTCAGTATTTCTCATGCAATAATACATTCTAAAAATAATTATATTATTATTCAAATAAAATGTCTACTTTTTGTGTGGTAACCCTCCCTTTTATGAATTTGATTAGAATTGTAGAAATTCTAGATTTTAATAAAACATTAGATTTGTTGAACCAAAATGATTTATAAAACCTTTATCATCAAAGAAAAATTCTCAGTCATTTCAAGAAAAAGGAATTTTATTTAATGTTAAAAACAACTTCCCCAACTTAAACAACAACAACAACTTTTTACAACTTAGGATGCTATTCCAGGTATGTTTTTTCCCCTGACCCTTGCAAGTACCCTTATTTCCTTAAATGCATTCATATTACCTAATTTTCCACAAGCAACCTAGGGACTTGATTCAGTGAGTGGAGGGGATATTTACAGAATGATTTTGGACTTACAACCTATAAAGGGTCCTCCAAAAAAAAGTCTTTCCTTTAAAAAAGTATGGCTATTGTTTGAAGCTCTTGTTTGAAAGAGTCTTTTCAGTGCTTATGGATAACATGCCTTGATATTAGATATCTTGACTACAAAGTAATTGATCAAAGGGACTAATTAAAATGCAATTATTAATTAAGGATTAAAAGGACAATAACAAGGAAACATATGAAGGAATGGAAAAAAAAAATCATCCACTGGATAGGACCAATATTAATGTATTCATCTCAGAATAAGGCTATTGGAATCTTGCTTCAAAAACCACGCAAAATTATTGTTTTGAGGGTGAGAGGGCTATCTCTAAATTCACGTTAATTGTTCGTTTCTTGTTTTGTAAATTAAAATTTTTAACTTGATATGAGTTTTTTAAAGAGTGAATTTATGTAACTATTTCAATGATTTATTTTTATTATATCTGGAATTTCAAACACAATCCCAAGGTTGAAGGTACAAGGTACAAGAGTCTGTTTTGAATTTATCCTCTAAGTGAGTATATTTAACAAACCTCCTAAAATACCCGCTGAGGATCTATTTTTTAAAAAAAATTATTTACTTACTATTTTATTTTCCCCAGTTACATGTAAAAACAATTTAATGCCCAGTTTTGAAACTTTGAGTTCCAAATTCTCTCCCTTCCTCCCTCTACATACCCTAATTGAGGAGGCAAGCATTTCAATAGGTTACACATGTTTAGTAATGCAAACCACTTCCATAATAGTCATGTTGTAAAAGAAAACATACCCCCCACCTGTAATGGCAAGCAAAGTGGGACTTTTTATTGTCTTTTGTTTTGTACTGCTTCTTAGCACTAAGGCAATCAAGTGACTTTGAGTCTTGCCTTTGTCTGAATCAAGTCATTGATTGGAAACAATATATATGATGTGGTGCTAGTCATGATTACAGATTTTTCCCATACCCTTTTGCTAAGTAGACACTAAGCCCCAGGGCCCTAAACAGGGTATATATAGCTCTGAGGTTAGCATTTTCCTTTGGGGGCTTACTCATGGGAAGAGCATTAGTGTGATTTGCCCAGATGAGACTCTGGGTAGCCATTAAGGAACCCCCAGCTTTGAAAACCCAGATGTTGGTGCTTATCTCTCTGGTAACTATGTTTGCATTGTCTTGGTCAGACACCTAGAAGCCTGTTTATTGATTTGTGTTATTTTGCTCTGTTCATATAATTTCTGCTTGTAATTTTTTTGTATTTTCTGTGAAGTTCAGGGAGGTAACTTTCCCCTGAACTAAGTGAATGACAGATTTATGTTTAATTAAAGTAAGATTGTTAACCCCTTAAAGTTGCTTTCCTTAGAAAGGTGTTATTTCTTCGGCATTTTTGCTGTATCCTTTATCAAGCTTAGAAGGTTGGCAGGAAATGTCTTTTGCACCATGCTGAAAGAGCAGTGCAGTCGAGTACAGGCCATGCTAGAGCAGAACTGATCTCAGTAAAGCAGGGGCAGGCTTTGGAGAGACTGAATCAGTGGCAACAGTGCTGATTTCCAGACCTCTCAGCCCACAGAGGCCAAAGACAACTTAGAAGGTCAGCAGGAAAGGTCTGTTGCACCTGGGTGAGAGTGGAGCAGGAGCAGGCCTTGGGAGCCACTGCACCAGTTGCTGCAGCAGCTACTTCCAGAGCTCTCAGCCCACAGACAGTAAGAGTGTTGAACAAGTTGTCAGAAGGAGGATACAAGAGCTCAAAAAGTAATTTGTCTTGAGCTGGAAAATTGTTTCACTCTATCTTTTTGTGGTTTCTACTACTTTATAAGTTCTTTAGGGTCATTATATAAAGATATTTGAAGGTGTTTTAGGGAGATCTCAGTTGAGTCCCTGCCTTTACTCCACCATCTTGGCTCTGCCCTCAAGGATCTATTTTATGACTCTTTTTTTTTTTCTGAGACTGAGCCTTAAGTCTAACAGCATAAACAACCTCATTTTCTTATTGATTCAAACATCCACCTCTTCATGTTTTTTTTTTTAAACCAGGTACAGCCTTTCAAGCAAATATCAGTCTCATAGAGTTAAGTATACAGTGATATAACATGACATCAATGTAATTGGTAGCACCCTGTACTTGCAGGCTAATATTTGTTAGTTTATATAAAAGATGGTTACATCTTTTGTAAAAATTAACAAATGCCCCAGGTATACAGAATAACATTGGGCATTGGTATATCAGCAAATATAGAGACAGCTTAAGGTTGCTCTCCTGTTCTTTGTAACCCGACTAACAATAGAAGGTACACCAGCCTTTCATGATTATTCAGTAGTGTCATTGTCTTTCAAGTGAACAAACATTGCCTCGGGAAACCAGGCTGATCCCTGGCCAAATCACTGGCCAAGGATACATCTAGAATTGTCCTGATCCAATGGGAACTAATTCCATAATGCCATTCAGATGACCTCATTCAAGGACCTATTGATACTACACTTAAACATATGTTATATTGGGAGAAAAGGAAACTCAGAAGTAAGAAGGGTTCACTTAATTTACGGTGTGTCATGATACAGGGTCCTAGTTAGACTGCTAGGAAATATACAACCAATATACAAAGCAATTTGCATGGAGTATTTTTTTCCATATAAAGTTGTTTCATTATTTAAAGATAATATTTTTGGATAGTAACACATTCCCACATAGGGCCTGTCTTAGTGATGCTGCTTATGATGTCGAATGCTATGGTCCTACTCATTTCATATCGCTGACTCTCCAGCTAGCAAGATGTTGCCAAGTATACAAACAATAAATATGAGACATTCAGAGAGATGGAAAAAAAACAGGTACACCTGTCACACCTAGCCACTTTTATGAGAGTTATCCACCTAGGGGTACAGTGACATATTCATATTAAAAAGTGTATTCTGTGGAATAACCTAACAATGTAGCCATATTTGTTTCACACCTTGGAGGCTCACCTGGTTCTGAGTTGCCTCCCAAACACAACTGAAACTGCTTTTAAATTTCTACAGTATTAACTAGTCTATAATTACTGTAAAATAGGATCAGTTGTCTTCTTCTTTAAATCTCACTCTTCACTCTGCACCTGTATACCCATAATGGTGGACCAATATAACTCATCTATGAGTAAGTTGGAGCTGTCTTTTGTTACAGTGAAAACTCATATAAAATTTCTCAGCCTCTCCATTGCCACTGGTACTGGTTTATTATATTTTAACCATCATAGACTGCCCCTCCCTCCTTTCATAGTCTATTTTGGGTATCTATCTATCTATCTACACATCCATATATATATGGCAGTAGTTCTCTATCATATCTAGGATCAAATATAAATCTTCTGTTTTGCCTTCAAAGATATAAATTTCATAACCTCACGTCTTCACCCCACCTGTCAAGTTTTCTTGTTCCTAATACCCAGCCACACACTCTTTGATCCAGTCACATTGGGGTTCCTGCTGTTCCTCCAACAAGTCATTTCTCCCCAACTCCAGACATTTTCACTGGCTGTCCCTTATGCATGGAATGCTCTTCTTATCTCTGCCTTTTGTTTTCTCTGGCTTCCTTCAATTCTCAGTTAAAATTCAACCTCCTAAAGGAATCCTTTCTCAATTCCTTTCTCTCTATTTATTCCTTCCTATTTTTTTTCCTGTACCTACCTTTTTGATACATAATTATTTGCATGTTGCTTCTTGGAAGTAGGAACTGTCTTTCCTTTTTTTTTTTATCCCCAGCACTTAACATAGTTCCAGGAATACAGTTAGTGCCTGATAGATACTTATAACATTAATTAATTTAATTAACTAAGGGTTAAAAAGTGAGATAAGTTCCAAGGGATAAAAATAAAAACCTCTGATTTTATACCCTCATATTTATAGGGTTATCAAATTATTGTTAGCCACACACTTACCATCTGAGAAACATGCTTTCCCTGAGGTTAATTACAAAGAATTGAAAGTAGAAAACTCCAAGAACACATCAGAGTCACCACTTCTATAACAAATGGTACATTGCAAATAAGAGGACTCAAAACAGTGCTGTAATGGTCCCTGGGATTGTGCCATCTCAGATTAGTCTTTCTAAGTCTTAGGCTAAGAAATTATTATAATCAGAGGAAAGCAATTTTCCTGGGGTGGTAGGTTTTGTAATTAGCACACACCATTTTTCATTAGCTGCATTTGGAAAGAGAAAGAAAAGCTACTGTACACATAATGGCATGGATTGTAACTTTTCACATTAGATGTACTGGCCAATGCTGTTATCCATTCCTTCCTAAGGAGTCTTTAGTAGTTTTCAAAGGAATAGATTAGTATTACTGGGATTATTAATTGGCTCTTGCACCATGTAAGATGTTTATAGAATACTTAAGTTGCTAAATGGCAACAAAATGCATTTCTGCAAACATGTGTTTATTTGTGTGCACATACATATGTGTATGTGAATATAGGTACTTATATATATAATATATATATATATATATATATACATATAACATATATATATTATATATATATGTATAATGGGTATAATCAACTGATAGTCCTCCTCCATCCCATTTATGGGAATCTGAGCCCTTTCTAATGGGTATAATCAACTGATAGTCCTCCTCCATCCCATTTGTGGGAATCTGAGCCCTTTCTAATGGGTCACATGTGTTTTGGGGACTTGCTGCTTTGGGGGTAACATAGAGATTTCCTTGGTGCCTGAGCCAGAGAAAACCACCCATGCAGTATACTTGAAAATTTCCACACTCACTCTTGTTTCTCTCTTGGGAAGATATGGTTTGAAAATAACTCTAATTCTGTCTCTCTCTGTCTCTGTCCTCTCTGTCTCTGTCTCTCTCTGGTGTCTTTTCTCTGTTCCCTTCTGTCTCTCTCTGTCTCTGTCTCTGTCTCTCTCTCTTTCTCTGTCTATTTTTCTCTCTCTTCCTGTGAGGAGAGAAACATGCTTTGTCATGCCTCCTTCAAATTCCATGTCAGCTTCTTAGAAATGAAAGCACTCAAATGTGCTTCCCAGGTAAACCTGAGACTCAGCCACAGGCCCCAATTCTGTTTGTATTTCTTTGCTTGAGCTCAGGTGACTGAAAACAATCATGGGACACATTTTTCAGGAATGGATACCACAAGAATTTAGGAATTTTTCAGACATTCTCTACCATTGCACTACATGGAGGTCTCCCTACAATTACTAAAATATTTCATGGAGGATTATAGACTCAGATTGGAAAGGACTTGAGAGGCCACTGAATTCCCTGAGTGGCATGCATGGTAAATGTAAGAACACTGAGGCAAAGATAATTTAGTAAATTAATTAGGATCAAACAGGTAGTAAGTAAAGCAGCCAGGATATTAGACAAGTACATGGATATGACTTATAAGTCACTGATTTATTATGTATGATTTTCAAGTGATTTGAGGGTTTTTTTTTATAATTACTGAACCTATTTTCCCCTCCATAAACTCCCCCCATTCATTCCCTTTGTCTTCACCCATATTAATGCACATGCAGGAATATGAATACATCATTGGAGGACATGGCAGAGGAACAAACATTCTCCCTTGGAAAAAAATCACTTTTTTACGTTCTATAAACACATTGCTTCTCATATCTGCAGTTCCCTCAATTTCCCCCTAAACTTGTGAAGCTGAGTGTCTGAAAGAGGTGTACTTTATTGAAATATATTTTTCTCCATCAACACCTGTACAATAGCTAAATGAATATCCATTTTTCTTCCTTAAAAAGAAAATAAAGCCTTTTGCATCTCAAATGAAAACCATTTATGCTCAGAATAAACACAAGAAATTTCCCTACCAAGTTTTGAAATTACCAAAGGAATAGGCTCACAATGACATTGTCCTCTCATATATAACATCACTAACTAGGAAAGACAAATAGCGACCAGGTAGGATTTATTCCAGGAACGCAGGAGTGGTTCAATATTAAGAAAACTATCACCGTAATTAGGCATAGCAATAACAAAATAAAACAAAACAAAAGAAAAATCATATGATTATAGCAACAGATGTAGAAAAGATTTGGCAAAATATAATTCTCATTCTTATTAAAAACACTACAAAACATAGGAATATATGGAGCTTTCCTTAAAATGGTAAGTAGTATCTATCCAAAACCATCAATTAGCATTACCTGCAATGGGATAAGCTAGAAGACTTCTCAATAGAATCAGGTGTGAAGAAAGCATGCCCATTATAACCACTATTATTCAGTATCGAAATAGAAATTCTAGCTAGAGCAATTAGAGAAGAAAAAAGAAATTTATCGAATTGGGATAGGCAATGAGGAAACAAAACTATCACTCTTTGCAGATGATATGATGGTGTACTTAGAGAATTCTAGAGAATCAAATAAAAAAAACAGTTTAAACAATGAATAACTTCAGCGAAGTTGCATGATATAAAACAAAATCATAAATCATCAGTACTTCTATTATAGTACCAAGATCCAGTAGAAAGAGATAGAAACAGAAATTCAATTTAAAACTACTGCAGACAATCTAAAATACTTGGGAGTTGATCTGTCAAGATAAATCCAAGAATTACATGAACTCACTTATAAAACTTTTCACACAAATAAAGTTAGATTTAAACACCTGGAGAAATACTTATTGCCCATGGGTAGGCAGTGCCAATATAACAAAAAATGACAATTCTACCTAATTTACTTTTCAGCGTCATACCAATCAAATTACCAAAAACTTTTATAAAGCTAGAAAAAATAATAACACAATTCATTTGGAAGAACAAAAGGTCAACAGTATTAAGGGAATTGAGTTTTAAAATGTGAAGGAAAGTGTTCTAGCAGAATGAGATCTCAAATTCTATTACAAAGTTTTGTTGTTGTTCAGTATTTTTTTTTTCTGGAGGGGGGATGGCAAGGCAATTGGGGTTAAGTGCCTTGTCCAAGGTCACGTAGCTATTAACTGTGTCAAGTGTCTGAGGTCATATTTGAACTCAGGTCCTCCTGACTCCAGGGCTGGTGCTGTACTCGCTGCACCAACTAGCTGCCCTTTCCTTATTTTTAAAATTTTATTTAGACTCAAAGGCCAGAACACAAATGCAGAATAGAGAAAAGAAACAAAACATCACGAGCTTAAATATTGAAACTTAAATACAAAGAAAAAAAAAGTATGTCATGTGCACAGCAGAACATCACAGAGGATTCAAAATATAAAACAATAAATTTTCATTTCAAGAAAGCCTGTATGATAAGTAATACAACCTGTGTTCAGAATTTTCCATCTTTCTTTGTTTCCTTGTGAGTTTCTTTTGTTCTCTGCTGTGCCCTTTTTTGCTTTATTCTTTTTTCCCTCCCCCTATGGCCCCAGAAGGCTACAATAAAGTTTAAATATGTTTCTCTATAGCTATAGATATATACATACACATATACATACACATACATATATAGACATATACTTTCCCAATATGCACTACTCCTGATCTTTGTTTTTTATGTTTGTGCATATCTCTTGTTTCCTATTCCTCCTGACTTCTCTGCTTTAATTCTACCCACTACCATGCCCCTCCTATTACTTGCCCTAAAGCCCTCTAAGGATCTCTCCCCTATCTTCCCATTCCCATAAATCTAAACACCTTTCTATACCCCCCTTTTGCCTATTCCCTCATTCTCCCCTCTAAAAATCTCTCCCTTGTCCTCTTCCCTCTCCCTATGCCCCTACCATTTTATTTCTCCTAAATTTAGAAGATTTTTATACTATATATATACTATATATATATATACTATATATAATATATATATATATATATACTATTATATATATACTATATACTATATATATATATATATATATATATATATATATATATATATATATATATATATGTATTGTTCCCTCTTAAACCCCATTCCCGATGAAAGTAGGTTACCAGAACTACCAGCCCTCCTCCCCCATCTAATTCCTCTGTATCCATTCTTCCTCTTGCACCTCATTTGTATAAAATAATCATTCCTTTAATTTTATCTAAATGGGTTTACTTTTTAAATTCATATCACAGTCAGGTTTACTCCAATCTTTTTTATGAGCTTGCCAATCTATAATAAGAATCTTAGACATATATTTTACATATATAAAAGGTAAACAGTCTGCCCTTATGAATCCCTTATAATCAGTCTTTGGTATATGCCTTGTCTTTCACTTGATTCTTGTATGTTGAATCTTCTATTAAGTTAGGATTTTTTTAACAAAGTCTTGAAAGTCTGAGAGTTTATCAAATGTCCATTTGTTTTCATTCAGGATAATACTTAACTTTGCAGGGTAGGATATTTTCAGCCAGAGCTCCAGTTCTTTTAGTCTTCAATATGTTGTGTTCAAGACCTGCGGTACTTTAATGTCTCTGCTGCTAGGTCTTGTGTAATTCTACTTGTGGCACCACCATATTTAAATTGTTTTAATCTTGATGCTTTTAATATTTTATCCTTCAGCTGGGGGTTTCACGATGTGACTATGATATTCCTATGTGTTTTCCTCATAGGATCTCTGTTAAGTGGTGATGGAGGGATTTTTTTTCTATTTATATTTCCCACCTTGTTCTAATGCCTCAGAACAATTTTCTTTAATTATTTCTTGCATTATTGTATCAAGATTCTTTTTTAGCATCACTTTCAGTTCAATTATTTTTATATTTTCTCTTCTTGATCTGTTCTCCAAATCTGTTGTTTTTCTTATAAGACATTTCACTTTCTCTTCTATTTTTTCATTATTCATGTTTTGTTTAATTATTTCTTGATCTCTTATAATGTCACTGTCTTCACTTCGCCCAATTCTAAATTTCATGGTGTCTTTTCCTCCTTAAGATTCTGCATCTCCTTTTCTCGTTGGTTGACTTTCATAACCTTTCTGTTTTTCCTGGATTTTTTTTTTGGTTTTTCCTCCATTTCTGTCATTTCATTTTTTAAATTTTTTAAAGATCTTTTATAAATTCTTTTGGGCCAGGTGACCACTTGACATTACTCTTTTGGGGTTTCTTTACTTCAATATCCTCCTCTGAAGATGAGCCCTGGTCATCTCTATTCCCATAATAGGTTTCTATGGTTGGATTCTTTCTTCTTTGCCTGTACATTTTTGATGGTAATAGCTTGATTTTTGTAATCACCTCTCCCCTTGGGAAATGGTGCCTCTTGCCCCACATCTTCAGTTCTCCCCTCTAGCCTGGAACCAAAGCCAAACCTCCAACCTTCTGTAAGTGTCCACAGTTAGGGGCTTTCTGCCCCACTGCCTCTGCACTCACTTGGTGCTTGCTGGTTCCCTCTCGCCCCCACTGCTCTTCACAGCACAGATGGGTCTGGCATTCCTCATCAGCAGAAGTTTCCTCAATCTTCCTGGGGTCAAACGTCCAACTGCCCTCATTATCCTGGGGTGAAAAATTCCTGTGGTTGGGACTGAGGCAGTCTCTCAAATCAACTAAACCCAGGACTTGCCACCCGTTGTTTAAGTGGCTTGTGGCTTGTGGCTTGTTGTTAAAAGGAAACCTAGCCTGGAGGTATTTACTCTTTGCAAGGACCAAACCTCCTCCTGGGATTTTTCTTCTGATCTCAAATTGTCCTGGTTGTGCCCCTATTCTTCTTTGTCTTCACCCATACTTTGTTCTCCCTGAGGTGCTATTTTAACTCTTTTGTGGGGGAAAATCTTGAGAGCTCCCAATTTTCTAACATACCCTGCCATCTTCCCAGAATCCTCTCTCTTCAGTTGTTTTTCAGTCATGTCTGACTCACTATGACTCCATTTGGGATTTTGCTGGCAAATATACTAGAGTAGTTTGTTATTGCCTTCTGTAGCTCATTTTACAAATAAAGAAACTAAGGCGAACAGGTTTAAGTGACTTGTCTAGGATCACACAGCTAGTAAGTGTCTGAGCTCTGATTTAAACTCAGTATGACGACCCTTTCTATTAGGAAATGGTAATTATCAAAACAATCTGGTACTAGCTAAAACATAGAATGGTGGGTTAGTGCAATAGATTGGGTACACAATGCACAGTGATGAAAGACTATAATAATCTAGTATTTGGCAAAGTCAAAGAACCACACTTTTGGGACAGAACTCACTATTCAGCAAATGTTGCTGGGAAAATTGGAAAGCAGTTTGGAAGAAAGTATATATGGACCAGCATCTCACCCCATATACCAAGATACAATCAAAATGCTTAGATGATTTAGTCATGAAGGGGAAGATACAAATTAGATAAAAGCCAGGGAAGCATGAAAATTTTTATATGTCAGATCTGTGGACAAAGGAAGAATTTTTAGCCAAACCAAAAAAAAAAATGAGAGCATTATAGGGTATAAAGTAGGCAGTCTTGATTAAATGAAATTAAAAGGATTTTGTACAAACAAAACTACTGCATCCACATTTAGGAGGAAAACAGGAAAGTAGAAAAAAATATTTTAGAGCAAGTTTCTCTGAGAGAGGCTGCATTTCTCAAATATATGGAGAACAAGTCAAACTTATAAAAATGAATTATTCTCCAATTTTGTCAAATAAATTCCCCGTATTGCCAAGGATATGACCAGGCAGTTTTCAGATAAAGAAATACAAGCTGGCATAAGGAAAAAAAATGCTGTAAATTGCTATTGATTAGAGAAATGCAAATTAAAACAACTCTGAAATGCTACCTCATACCTATTAGATTGGAAATTAGGTCAGAAAAGGAAAATGAGAAATGTTGGAGAGGATGTGTCAAGTGCCAAGTGTCAAGTGTCTGAGGTCATATTTGGTAAAGTTGTGAATTGAAATAAATGTTCTGGAGAGTAATTTAGAACTATGCTCGAAAGGTTATAAAACTGTGCATATTCTTTGGCTCACCAATATAACTACTACATCTATGCCCCAAAGATATCAAAGAAAAACAAGGACCTATACATATAAAAAATAGCAACTCTTTTTCTGGTGTCAAAAATTGGAAATTGAGGGTTTATCCATTAATGGGGAATGACTGAACAAGTTGTGATACTTATTTGTGATGGACTACTATTGTACCATAAGAAATGACAAGCAGGATGATTTCAGGGAACCCTGGGAAGAGTTATATGAACTGACAAAAAGTAAAATGTACAGAAACATTGTACACAGTAACAGGAATATTGTACGAAGATCAACTATGAATGACTTAGCAATTCTCAGCAATACAATGATCCAAGATAATTCTGAAAGACTTATGATGAAAATTGCTATCTACCTCCAGAAAGAGAACTGATGGATTCTGAATGTATATTGAAGGATATCTTTTAAACTTTGTTTTTCTTCATTTTTTTGTGTTTTCTTTTGCAACATGGCTAATATGGAAATGTTTTGCATGACTTTACATGTATAATTTATATCAAATTGTTTACCTTCTCAAAGAGGGGGTAGAAAAAGGAGAAAGGTAGATAATTTGGAAGCCTAAATTTTTTTAAAATGTAATTTTTTAAATGCAATTGAGAAATATTTAATGAGATAAAAATATATTGGGGGAAATAAAAATCAAACAGTAAAACTAAGTTATCATCATGTGCCATGTAAAAATGTTGCACTGAGCAACACGTATATGAAATTTTGTAAGCTACAATAATGCATGATTGCTGGATGCTAATTAATTAATTAAAATACATGCATATGTACATGCCTACATACTCACTAAAATGCAAGTTCTTCAGTAGCCCTGAGTGCTCCTGAACCTTTCTGTGACAACTACAGTAGCAAATCCAGACTATTAAAGTCCATGGTAATGTGAAGGTTAAAGATTTTGTATTTCCATGTAGCTCTTCCAATGCACCAGAATCTTCCTGACCCTTTCCCAAGAACCATGAAGAATGCTTTTTCATTCTTACAGCTGATGAAATGAAGATTGGATGTTAACTCTACTAAACCAATTCAACAGCAAATGAACTAAACAAAATAAAAGAGAGGTGGCTTAGTGTGGTATAAAACACATTTGATTTGAGATCAGAAAACCTAGGTTCACCAACTGGCTCTGTCATTCACTCTTTTTTTTGTTTGTTTTTAAACTTCAAATATATCTTTTTTTTCGGCCTCAATGAGGCCCAAAATGAGGTAACAATGAGGTGACCAGATTACCTCTAAAGTTGTTTCTAGCTCTAACAGTTTATGACTTGTATTTCCCATGACTTTTGGCATTTTGTTATTATTTTAACAGTGTTACCAAAATAAACAAGGCCTATACACAAGAACCCTATTAGGTGGAAATGAGATCCTACAAACCTTAGCAGTGGGGTGAAGTTCTTTATGACCTGAATGGATTTTTAGTGATTTTTTTTACCTACAATGAACATGACTGATAGCTCATTAGTTATTTTTTTATAAAAAATATTCTGAGCCATGAAGTGATTTGAACAAAGCAAAACTACATTTTTAAGATTAACTATGGTGTGTGATTTTGAGTTGTTTCATATCTTAATGGATTCCTGAATTAATCCACCACTGGATACAAATGTGAAATAGTAGTACTCATGATTCAGGCTCATAGGTAGGGTCACAAAACTGCTTGTAAAATCATAGAACATTATCCAAATTTCTTAGCTGTCAGGCAAATAGTTACTTGTCCTGTATCTGGGGGAAGGTAATACCATCTTTCAATGCTAGTTTACATTATTTAGTGATTACACACACTAATGCTCGTTAATTACAGAAAACTGTAATGCCCATTTGCTAGGCTAACCAAATTATTTCAGGTTTTCAGCCCATGGCTTTGCTACATTTGTGGAGACATGATTTCACTCCAGGGCTGTTAAGATGGCTAGTGACAAAGCACTTGGTATGCAAAAGAGCTCACCACTAAGAGCAAAAGGAGCACACCTGCCATTAGTTGCTGTGAAGGGGATGACTTAACACCGAGCATAGCTCCATCTGTTGCTGTTGATTAAACATGCAGTTGGAATTAAAGTTGTCACCCGCTAATTGTAAAGCTGGCAATGGCTAATTCATGTTCCTTTGAAATATTTTCAGCGAGAAGCAGGTAAATAGCATTGGCAATTATAGAAACCCATTAATTCTGTTAAAAGTGATAATATTAGTTCGAATTAGGTAGTTAATGGTCCCCTTTTTTTAGCAAAAGGGAAAATAATGTTTGGGTTGAAAAACTTCCAA
The DNA here is from genome assembly GCF_011100635.1 of Trichosurus vulpecula. Taxonomy (NCBI): domain Eukaryota; kingdom Metazoa; phylum Chordata; class Mammalia; order Diprotodontia; family Phalangeridae; genus Trichosurus; species Trichosurus vulpecula. Next base: position 297,768,649 of record NC_050574.1, on the reverse strand, counting down.
TCTGCTACCAGATGTGATTTTGAAGTACAAAGGGAGAATCCCAGAGCTCTAAACAGGAGGTTTTCTTTGGCGAGTCAGTCACATACTAACCATGCTCATTTCAAGGATTAAAATGCCCTAAGAAAACAAAAGCCCAGCTTGTTCCTGATCAGAATGAAATGACTCCCCAGAAGGTCAGACAAACATAGAAATTCATCATTAACCACCAACTCACTTACCGCAACCATTCTTTTTTAGCCACTGCATTAGGGCTGCCAGCCAAATCTGAGGCTGATAAACCACAGGATTCTTGACTTTTGTACCAGCTGTTCAGTGAGTATCTCATTGTCAGGGCAATTTACGTGTTAGTTGAAAGTGTTAAGAAAAAAATCTGCCAGGGAACATGTGGGTCACTGAAGATTCCTTCTCCATTCATCTATCATTAGGCCTATTGTTTATGGTTCTTTCAAAAGCAGGAACATGTCAGACTTCCATATAAGGCAGACCACCTTTGACTACAATCATTTTTCTTATAGGAAAATCATGGAAATTTAAAAACAGTAGATACCTCTAAATTCTTTTGCATTTTTACAAGCCCATCTGAGGGGGAAAATAATTCCTTTTTGATGGTTTGAAGAGCACTATAGGTAATATAACATTTTTAAGATTTAGAATGCAAATTCCAATGATTTTTTCATATATTATTAGACAACAGGATGTTATAACAGATGATAATGGAATAAGGAAGGCCTAAGTTTGAATGATGTTCTAAACAATTAAAAGTTTTATGACTGGCCAAGTCATTTAATCTCTTGTAACTTCAGTTTCTAGTATGAAATGGGAATAATAATAACAGACCCTACCTCATTGGGCTATTGTAAACATCAGATGAAATAATAAATATGGGTCATTCTGCAAACCTCAAAGAGCCAAGGAAATGCTACTTGTTACTATTATCATTACTATTATCAACTTCCACAATTAAAAAAATTTTTACTTAAACCAACATTAGATAATATATTTAAGGTTGATCATGATTTTACTGGAGTCAGTAGCTGTATTTTTACTTTGTTTTGCAAACTGCTTTGTGTGGACAGTTGTGCTATTAGGATCTAGCAAATGTATTCATCTGTTAAGTAGCAAAATATCAATAACATTATACCAAAAATAAGCTGAGGAAGCTGAGGTTTAGGGTTGTTTAATTGACCAAACTTGATGGATTACATGGTGACCCTGCATAATTATGTAGGCCTTGCCCTAAAAAGGAGAGAAAAAGAGTTTTGTTATAACCACATGTTACCTATATCTTCAAAAAAATTAGGCCAGCCTTCCTGAAAATTGGAAGGAAAAGCAAAATATTGGGTCCAGTAGTTTTAAATATGTTATCAGCATATACTTATGTAATTCTCATGTCAGAAACTTCCTTCTAACCCAAAGTGCTTGGATTCTCTGGCTTCTCACTTCTCTGGCTCTTTCCTGACCCAGATGAAATCTAGGAACTTCAGTGTCATTCATTACCCCAAGGTAGCCACCAGGTCTTTTTACAAGCACTTTTATCATTAACCTCTGAAGCTGAGATGCAACAAAATTTGGTTCGATTCTCTGCTGCTTGTGCTAATTTTTGCTTAACAATTAACATTAAGAAAACACAAGTTCTCCACCAGTCAGCAACATTATCATCCATATGTAGAACTCTCAGTTGTAGCAAATGGAGAAATTTTTAATACTGTGGTTATGTTCACTTATGTTGGCAATATACTTTCCAGAGCTATAAACATAAATGTTGAGGGTAATCTGTGCATTGCCAGAGATAACTCAATGGTTTCAGAGGTTCTGAAGAAATGTGTGTGAAAGAGGTATTAGGTTGCCTAAGAAAATGAAGGATTGCAGAATTGTTGTGCTGACTTCATTGTTGGAAACCTATCAAACCTATCAAGCCTATCAAGCCTATCAAATCTGGACAAACCTACCAGCACCATGCCAGGAAACTGAATCCCTTCCATTTGAATATTCCTGGGGAGATTCTGAAGATTACCTGGCAAGAAAAGTACCAGACGCTAAGGTTCTCTCTGGAGCTGCATTTTCAAGCATTCAAACCCTATTTCGGAGAGTGCAACTCCAATGGGTTGACCTTGTTTTTTAAATGCCAAGTATATGTTGCTTAAAAGTCCATTTTACAGAGAACTCACACAAGGCAGGTACTCACATGGTGGTTAGAAGAAATGATAGAAGGACATTCTCAAGGTGTCTCTGAAGAACTTTGGACATGATATGGGGGTTACTGGCAAAGGACTACCCAGCATGATGTGCCTCAATCAAAGGAATTTTTGCGCTCTATGAGCAAAACAGGATTGAAGTAGCTCAGAAGAAACATGAGATATGCAAATTTAGAGACATATCCACTCCAAAACTTCATGTGATCTATTTGTGACAACCTGACCTATGGTAGAGCCTTTTGAGCTTGTATTGGTCTGGCACACAATACCCTAACTTCAACATAGTCATGTCATTTTGGTCTTCTTTGAGAACAAAGGAAAACAACCAAACCATAAGCACTCAAACTAACAAGGCTTCAAAACAGATAATATATATATATATATATATATATATATATATATATATATATATATATATATATATATATATATATATATATATATATATATATATATATATTTAGAAAATAAAAGGAATGGAAAGTACTCAACTCTGAATCCCTAGAGTATCAATAGACCTTTCCCCCTTTTCCAGTGGTTTACCCAGTTCCAGAATCCTATAAAGTTTCTATCTCTTAGAGCTTCAGCAAAGAGAGAGAATGATGTTCAGTCCCACAAATGTATGTTTTGAATCATCTTACTAATTTCATGGCAGCTCTGTTCTAGTCATTACTTCCTATTGGTGTTTCACTTCTATACTGTCACTCTTCTCCTTTTTTGGTCAATATCTTTACCACTGTTATTTTTGTTATCAGTTTTGATTTTCTTTTCTTCAATTGTTAGGTAGATGAATTAATGACTCTTCAGAAGCCAATTCTGGTTGCAGAAGAAATATCATAAATAAAAACTTGACCCTTGTTTTCCTCCTTGTCAAATCTCTAGTATGTGGAAATCATATACTGGATTCAGGAAATTCTAACCCAGGGGAAAGGCTCTATTGATCCTCAACAGGTTTTTTCATAAATATTTCATGTCTTTCATTGCCTAAATAAAATTGTTTTATATTTTGAAGAATTTTGAGCATGGCAGCTTATAAAAGGAGAGAGACTACCTAAGAGAAATGCCAGATAGTGAAGTTCTGAGGTTTACAGAGAAATTACACATGAACAGTTGCTGTTGAAGCATAGTATTCACAAAATACTAAATTTTAAAAGAAGCAAAGATAGAAGTCTAGATCAAGAAATATTTATTAATATAACAAGTTTTGTTACGTCATTGCCATGTTGCATTTGTCATCTTCCATGAATTTCCCATAGAATATACCTTAGTAAACCTGATTCTGATTGGCCTTTATTGAAGATAGAAATGGCTTAAGAAATCACTGGTTATAAAATAACCGGTCCTGATACATCCATAACACTCAGTGAGGTCAATGCACCTTCCCCCCAGTCACATGAACTAGCTTTTAACTTATTTAAGGAGGATCAGGTGTCCAGAACCCCAAGTAGTTTTGTGAAAATGCCTGTGTGGAGTTAGACTATGAATTATCACATCCATCAACAAGAGACACATGGAAGGAAATGAAGTCAAGACTGTACACTAATATGATAATGTGATGAAATGTGCACCAAAGGAGACAAACAGGAAAGAAAGTCATTTTTTGTGATTAGAATACATAAGTGACAAGACGAAAGAAGTCTTGGAACACAGGTGTGGATTAGCCATGAATAGATATGTGTATGAGTGTGTGTGTATGTGTGTGTGTGTGTGTGTGTGTGTGTGTGTGTGTTTGTGCTACCTGTCACCAAGTACAAACAGAACTTTGTTTTAAATGCTTATCCTTGAATTACTCTCTCTTTAACATCGTTGTTAGCAGAGAACATTATTTGAGGGGCAGCCAGTTACAAATGGAAACAATGTTAAATTCATAGTCCAAAAAATGGATTAGTCTCATATTTGCTATTTATTGACTGAATCAAGTTTTGAACAAGTCACTTAAACATCCTGAATGTTAATTTCCTCATTTGTAAAGTAAACACAACAACGCTTTTCTACTTTCCTCACATAATTATTGAGAGGAAAGTGTTATATAAATATGAGTTCTTATTATACATTTAATTTTTATTAAGTTCTGACATGAGCATAGTGTTACACTGAAAAATAAAAAAAAAAAAAACTAAAACCAAAATGGTTCTTATTTAGTAATGGATTTTAGATCATTCAGTCTGTTTGGTCTTTTGTTTACATGACCCACGTTTAGCTAATTTGAGCTCTCATGCTATAGAACCAGAGTCTAAGGCCTTGTGGGACCTCCACTGGTGACTGAGGGTGGTACTGTGGAGTACCAAACAGCTGAATAAAACCACAAGTCTTGTCAACTAGGTCAACTTTTTCTACCTCCAATACTTTTATATAAGAAAATAAAATATACTAAAAGTGACTAGAGAAAACCCCTATTTACAAATCAGGTGATTTGCCTATAGAATAAGAAATGGAATGAACTTGGATATTGGTAGCCATGGAGCTCGTAGACTGAGGATGGCAGGACTCAACTTTGATATTCCAAAGTTACTATGTATCTACATTTCTGTTCTTAAAAGTCTATATCACTTATGGTAGTAGGCATTAAGATGATTCATGCCATAGATGGAGCAGTACCTGAAATGAATCTGGCTAGTTCTACCCCCTCTCTGCTATACTGGCTGTGGAAAGATATAAAAGATATATGTATATGTATATTATATGTATATATATTATATACATATATACATGCAAATACACATATAACAACACACACATATTTACAGATACATACACATACATGTGTACATATACACACACATATACATATACACATATATACACATACACAGTGTTTGCTAAAGAAAAGAATTTGGGAGAAGGATGAAAATGGCATTAACTAAAAGGAGGGATAACTATTTTCCTTCTATTTGGGCTGAGATAAATGCCCCCCTTCCTTTTTTATTTTTCTAGTTATTTTATAAACTTATCCTGTGTTTAAATGATTACTGTTTGCCTGAAATGCTATCAGGAATGGAGGCTGGGGATCTGGGAATATTTTCCAAAAGAAAAAAATAAGCCAAATTTACATGTTCCTAGGGTTTCTCTTCATAGTCCTAAAAACAAGCTGTAAAAGTTGTTATTGAAAAATATTTAGCATTTAAACTGCTCTCAGTGAGCTGCGATTATAAGCCATACATTATATCAATAAACATTTTATAAAGTCTACTGTATGTTCACCACTGTGGTAGGACCTCCAAGAGATATATTAAAATAAGACATGCTCTCTGACCTCATGGAAATTACAAGGATGTTGTGAATTGAAAAATAACTATGATACAAAATAATATTAAAGGAATTACTTTAAAAAGCATAAAACCAAAACAGTATTATATAAAGTCTGAGGATCGGGATCAGGGTAGATCATTACTAACTGGATAAGATCAGGGGAAGTTTCATGGGAGCACTGGAAGCAGCATCTGTATTGGTTTTTTTAAGAGCTGACTAGGAATTTAACAACATTTTAACAATGTTAAGTACATATTAGATTGAACTTCGAAAGACTGATATAGATAGATCATTAATTCTAAAAAAATATTTGTGCCATACTATGTACAATATACACTTCTCTGTGGAAACAAAAATAAATAAAATTATGTGGTATTTACAATATAACAGAGGGATAAGATGTATAGTCAGGTTGAGTATGTCTAGAATTCTGGGGCTTGGAGTCAGGAAGATCTGAATTCAAATCCTGCCTCAGAAATTTGTTAGCTATGTGAGCCCTACAGAGGTTCCTTAATTATCTTATACCTCATTTTCTTAATCTGTACACTGAGGAGGTTAGACTTGGCTGCTCAGGTCCCTTCCAGTTCGAAAGGTATGATATTATGTATAGAAAAAAGTAAATACAAATTTGAAAGAAGTACCTAGGATAAGACAAAGAAGGATATGAGATTAGGTAGGGGCAAAACACAATGCTGTTAGCATTGGAAGGACAAAGAATTTGCATCTAGCAATATTGTTTTCTTCCAGAAGAAACTACGAAGTAGGTCATAGGATAACATTTTGAACTGGAAGAAATCTTAGAGGTCATTGAGTACTATCCTTTCATTACATGTATGAAGATATTGGGACTCAGAAGGGCTAAGTAACTTGCACAGGGTCACACAGCTAATAAATGTCTGAGGCAGCATATGAACCCAGGTATTTCTGACTCCAGGTCCAAAATACTACCCATTATACACTACTGGTGTTTGGGCTGAGTATAAAATAGTGAAGAATTCCAGTAGGTGGAGATGCAGAGGGAACGTGTTACAGGCCTGGGAAGATAGTCTGTACAATTACTAGAGATAAAAAGAACATAAAGTAAGATAGGGCAGCAGCATATCTGACTGGATCATGTAGTTCATGAAGGAGAATAGAGTGAAATTATCATACAAAGATCAATCTAGGTTCATTGTCCCTGGAGAGTTAACAATATGGGAAAATTTAAATAACTAAATACAATAATTACAATAAATACAATGAATACTGAATACTTAAATACTAATTTAAGTGCAACAAATCTAAAATAAAATTCCTTATTTTCCCCTCACATTTCACCTTCTATTGAAATTCTCTATTTTAATTAATAGTGCTGCTATCCTCCCACTCACCCAAGTTGTCAACTTCAGAGTCATCTTGAGCTTTTGCTTCTCTCTCCCACCTCATTATCCAATCAACTGACAAGTCTTGTTGATTCTACTGACATATGTCTTTAGCATCTGTCCTCTTCTCTCAGCTCACACAGCTACCACCCTAGTTCAGGTCCTCATCACATCTCATCTGTGCCATTGCAATAGTCACCTATCTACCTTTCTTTTCTAAATCTCCTTCATCTCAGATACATAATCAAAACACATGTCTGACCATTAGCTCTATTTTATCTTAATAATAAATAAAAGCTCCAATATTTGGCATTTACATTCTTTTAGAACTTGGCTCCAATGCAACTTCCTGACATCATAGATTACTCTTCTTCAGTTTTCTGTGTTAGACAAACTGGCTCCCTTTTCATTCGTCACATTAAAAATGTTGCTATTTCTTATTTTCTTGACTTCGCAAAAGTTGAAGGAACCATGGGATGATTTTTGGAGAACTCATTTACATTGTGCCTTAAAGGAATAACAGGATTAAAAGTCGAAGAAATAGGGAATGGTAGAAGAAAACATTTTAGATTTTGGTGATGTGAACAAAAGCAGTCAGTAGAACATGAGTAAAGAAATAGAATGAAAATTTAAGTAGTACTGAAAGAAAATTGTAGAGCACCTTAAATATCAGGCTAAATAATTAAAAATTTATTTTGTAGTTATTAGGGTCCCATTCAAAGTTTATGAAAAGTAGAAGGACATGATTAGAGCTGCATAATAGAATGATTAAGTGGTAATTTTATGTAGGATGGTTTGGAGGGAGAGGAAAAAAGGGCTTGAGATATTGGTTGGGAAGCTCTTGCATTATTGTATATTAGAATTAAAGAGAGTCTTAAGTAAGATTATTGAAGTAAAAGACTTCCAGTTCTGAGTATTGGAGGTTGGAAATAAAGACATTATAAGAGCAAATTTGTCAAAGTATTTGTTGAATTTAGTATTGCATATGTTCAATTTGTATTGTTAATGGAATAATAAAATGAATGTCTCAGTGTCATAAAAATAATTGGAAATGAATACTGGGAATTCTTGAGAGTGACTGAGGCTAGAGATATGGTTTGGGAAATTATCCACATGAAGATGGTGTTTGAAAGCAAAGAATCAATTAGATCACTGAGGGAACAATTGTAAAAAAAAAAGAATTGAGGCCAGAGCCTGGAGGTAATGGCTACATTTATGAAATATGCAGCATCACAAAGTCAGCTGCGAACTTTAACCTTCATACTTTGGTTTAGCAAATGTCATCACTGGACTTCTTAGTTCCTCCTACTGTTTTTTAATGTATGTTTTATACTCCCATATTTTTCTATGATAGAAAAGGAAAAAATGGATTTGAAAGCAGAAAAGACAAAATTTGAATTCTGACTGTGACTCTTTTATACAATGAAAATCATTTCTCTCTGGGCTTCAGTTTTCATACCTGGAGATTGAAGGAGTTTGCCTCCATGTCCTCTAATGATCTTTCCAGCTATAAATTTATTCCCCTAAATAGAAATGTTGATTTTCATAGGTTTTTCAATTTTAGTGAAATTATCTTAATTATTTTATTAGTTGGTTCCCTAAGAAATTCCAAGACACCATTACCAATTGGGAAACATTTTTTCTCTTCTTTGCTTATCTTAAGTCTTTTAATTTCTTTCCCTTGTGATATCACTGTTGCTACATTTCTGTAACTATGTCAAAAAATAGTAGAGAATGGGGCTGCCTTCCTTTACTACCATATATACTGGGAATGTATATAGTGTTTACTCATTAAAAATAATAGCAACTTATAGTTTGGTAGAAACTGGGCATAGACCAATGTCTGACACCATAGACAAGAATAAAGTCCAAATGGGTACATGATCTAGGTATAAAAGCTGATACTATAAACAAATTAGGGCACCAAGGAACAGTTTATCTGTCAGATTTATGGGGAATGGAGGAATTTATGACCAAACAAGAGATAGACAACACTATGAAATGCAAAATGGATAATTTTGATTACATTAAATTGAAAAGTTTTTGTACAAACAAAGCCAATGTAACAAAGATTAGGAGGGAAGCAAAAAAATGGGAAAGAATTTTTATAACTAGTGGCTGATAAAGGCCTCATTTCTAAAATACATAGAAAACCAAGTCAAATTTACAAGAATACAAGTCATTGCCCAATTGCTAAATGGTCAAAGGATATGAACAGGCAGTTTTCAGTGGAAGAAATTAAAGATATCTAGTCATATGAAAAAATGCTATAAATCACTATTGATTAGAGAGAAGCAAATCAAAACAACTCTTTGGTACCACATTACACCTACCAGATTGGCTAACATGAGAAAACAGGAAAATGATAAATGCTGGAGAAGATGTGGGAAAGTTGGAACACTAATTCATCGTTGGTGGAGCTGTGAGCTGATCCAATGATTCTGGAGAGCAATTTAGAACTATGCCTAAAGGGCTATAAAAATGTGCATACCCTTTGAGCTAGCCAGACCACTTCTAGGGCTGTATCCCAAAGAGATCATAAAAATGAGAAAAGGACCCACATGTACAAAAAATATTTATAGCAGCTCTTTTTGCTGGCCAAGAACTGAAAATCGAGGGGATGCCCATCAACTGGGGAATGGCTGAACAAGTTGCCTTATATGAATGTAATGGAATACTATCATGCTATGAGAAATGATGAGCAGGTGGACTTTGGGAAAAACTGGAAAGACTTATATGAACTTATTCTAAGTGAAGTGAGCAGAACCAGGAGAACATTGTACACAGTAACAGCCACATTAAAACTTTTCCAGAGCACTCATGGTGAAAAATGCCACCCATATCCAGAGAAAGAACTATGGAGTCAGAACGCAGAGTGAAACAAACTCTTTTCTCTCTTGTTTTGTTTTGTTTTGTTTTCTTACTCACGGTTTCTCTCATTCATTATAATTCTTCTATGCAACATAACTAATGTGAAAATGTGTAGGAATGTATGTGTAGAGCACATATCAGATTGTATGCCATCTTGGGAAGGGAGGGGAGAGGGAAAAATTAAAACTTACAGAAATGAATGTTGAAATGTTGAAATGAATGTTGAAATCTGAAAATAAATAAATTAAATATTAAAAAATAGTACCAACTTGGCTCAGATATTTTTTGTCACATTGAGAGGTTTTTTTATGCCTCTTATTAGTAGAGTTTTAGAAAGGCTTTTTTTCTGTAACTTGTTATAGACATTTGTTTTGGGAATTATTTTGTTTTTGATATGCATTATTCAGTTTACTATTTGCCTAATGATAAGCCATCCTTGCATGACTCAGATAAATCTAATATGACCAAAGAAAATGATTTTTGGATGAATTACTACCTTTTTCAGGATTATCTTCAAAATTTGAAAATCAAGATGGAGGAGTGAGAAAATGTAACTTTATATAAGTTCCCCAAAAGCTTATTCCATAATGACCTAGAAAACATACCAAACTTAATTCTGAGTGGCAATTCCAAGAAAAAAATTTACGGTGAGTTAAGTTTCCAGCATAGGACAGCTTAGGAAGACAGAGACTTCTGTGGACACTAGGATAAAGACTGGTCAAGATTGTGATGCAACAGCAAAATTGGCAACAGACTATGGTGGTGGAATCAGTCAAGGGGAACAAGGCAGTACCCAGGGATGGTAAGGGCACTGAACAACTGGGAAGAAAGAAATATCAGAGTTAGCCTTGTACTATCCCTGGAAGCATCAACAGATGCCATCTAGCAATGCTGTCAGCCATTACCCAGTTCCAGTTCATGGTTCCAGGGAATAGAAGAGTGATCATATTCATGAGGAAGTAGGGAATATAGTTATGTAATGAGCATAAAACAGACCAGGATGTCAGTGGACAGAAGACTTCTAGGATCACACCAAATCAGAATAACTGAAAATTTGTAAGACCTCAAGCTGAGCTGTGAAAGTACAAGAAAGGTATAAATGACAGAAGCTTAGGCTAGTCATTCCCCTTAAGGTGTACAGAGCCCAACCTCAACATAAAAAGTCCAAAGTCAAGAAGTAAGCTGGGAAAATGAGCAAAGGGCAATTATAGAACCTGACCATAAAAATTATTATGTTAACAGTAAGTTCGAGATTCAAAATCACAAGATGATGACTTTAAAACATCTACAATGAAAACCACAAAGAAAAAGTACAGATTAGATGAAAACCACACAAGAATTTCTAGAAGATTTAAAGAAAATAATTTAAAACATAAAAAAAAAATCAAATAAGAGTGGTAGAAGAAATTGGGAAAAGGAATAAGAGCTATATAAGAAAAATATGAAAAGAGAATTAACAGTTTAGTAAAAAAGGAACAAAAATTCTTAAGAAAATAATACCTTGAATATCAGAATGGGGAGGTAGTGAAGTAAAGATGGCAAAGTAAAGGCAAGGTCTTATCTGAACTCTGCCAAATTCCTCTTCAAACAACATTAAATTAACACTTCAAAAGAATTCTGGAACAGCAGAACCAAACAAAAGACAAGGTGAAACAATTTTCCTGCTCAGGACAACTTAGAAGCTCAGCTAGAAGGTCTGCATCACTGAAGTAAGAATGGAGCTCAGTTCAGACCATGCTATGCCATCACAGGGCACACAGCAGCAATTGAGCAATAGGCCTTGGAGACAAGTGAATCAGTGATGGTAACAACAGTTTCCAGAATTCTTTGTCCACAATCCAGAAGAGAGTCAGAAAACTGTTCAAAAGAAGACTAAAGGAGAAGCTTTGCGGGCATTGAATGCAGGACAGTTGCATTCATTATATGTTGTTCTCGGTCACGATCTCAGGGCAAGAAGGAGAACTAGCAGGTACAGAGAACCTGGTCACAGCTGCAGGGTGAAAAAGAGTGCTTGTGATTGCTCACCGACCAGAGCACAGGCCATGAGATCATTGACCACAGCTCTTCTGAGATCATACTCCTTTGGAAGAACTAAAAATTACAAACCCCCAGAATTAGCTCAGAATACAGCAGCACAAAAAATCTGAAGCTTGGGACAGTGCCTCCTCTAAACCAGGAGAAGAGTCTGACTCTAACACAAAGTTAAAAATCAAGAGAAAAGGCTGAAGAAAGGTATCTATCAAAAAATATAATCTGACCATCAAAAATTACTATTCTCAAGATTGGCATATATATTATATATATATTTTTCCTTTTTATATCTCTCTTGAGTTTTTTATTTGAAGATCAAGTTTTCCATTGAGTCCTGGCCTTTTCATCAGGAAGGTCTGGAATTCCCTTATTTCATTGACTGTCCATCTCCTCACCTGAGAAATTATGCTCAGTTTCGCTGGGTAGTTGATCCTTGGTTGTAGTCCAAGTTCCTTTGCCCTTTGGAATATCATATTCCAATTTCTCCTGTCATTTAATGTAGAAGCTGAAAGATCCTGTGTGATCCTGACTCTAGTTTCACAATATTTGAATTGTTTCTTTTTGGCTGCTTGCAGTATTTTCTCCTTGATTTTGTAATTCTGAAATTTAGCTATAATATTTCTTGGAGTTTTCAATTTGGGATCTCTTTCAGGCAGTGATCGGTGGATTCTTTCAGTGATTATTTTCCCCTCTGGTTCTAGGACCTCTGGGCAATTATCTTTGATAATTTCTTCAAAGATACTGTCAAGGCTCTTTATTTCATCATGGTTTTCCAGTAGACCAATAATTCTTAAATTGTCTCTTCTGCATCTATTTTCCAGGTCAGTTGCTTTTCCAATTAGATATTTCATATTTTCTTCTATATTTTCATTCTTTACATTTTGCTTGACTGCTTCCTGATGCCTCATAGAGTCATTAGCTTCCACTTGCTCAAATCTAAGATTCAAGAGAAGCATAAAATGGTAAAGTGTAAAGTGAAATCAGAAAAGCTTCAATAAGGTTAAAGTGTTTGCATCCTACATGGGAGAATGGTACTTGTAACTCCCAAGAACTTTTTTATTCTTTAGTAGGGCAGTTAGAAGGAGTGTATATGGATGGAGGGTATGGGTGTGAGTTGACTATGATAGGACGATATCTGAAAAATTAAACTAAGGGGTGAGAAAAGGGGATACATGGGAAGAAGGGAGAAGGGAGAGGTAGAAAGGGGTAAATTATTTCACATAAAGGAAGCTTTTTACAGTAGAGAGGAAGGTTGGAGAGTGGTGGTGGTAGGCAATGCTTTACCTTTACTTTTATTGGAATTGGTTCAATGAGGGAATAATACACACACTCGGTTATAGAAATCTATCTTACCCTACATCAAAGTAGAAAGGGAGGCTGATAGAAAAAAAAAAACTGGGGTCTGAGAGAAGGGAGGGCAGATTGGGAGAGGCAGTGATTAAAAACAAAACACTTTTCAGGAAGGATAGGGTGAAAGGAGAGAAAGATAAATGGGAAAAAAACAGAATGGATGGAAAAAAACCAGTAATTATAAGTGTCCATGGAACAGGATGAACTCACCTGTAAAGCAGAAGCAGAGAGCAGAATGGATTAAATACCAGATTCCCACAATATGTTGCGAATCTACTATACTTCAGACAAAGTAAAAAAAAAAAAAGCAGGAGTAGTGATCATGATCTCAGCCAAAGCAAAAGCACAAACAGAGTTAATTAAAAGAGATAAGGAAGGAAACCACATCTTGCTAAATGAGATACCATAGACATTGAAGTTATATATTTGTTGGTGGTGGTTGTAGTGATGGTGGTCCTTTATTCTCAAGAAGACCATTGCATCAGGAAGGTGATGCCATGACTTGCAGGTGAATTGGATTTCAGTGTGGGAGGACTGTGCAAAGTCACCAGCCTCCTTTACTCCTCCAGAGTCATCTGGGTCCAGTGGCATGATAAAAATCAAGACAACTGGAGATTGCCTTGGACATAGTAGAAGACCTTGATATTTTTAAGCTAAGGTCTTTCCAAGGGCCCAGTTTAACTAAAGCATTTCTCATTAAGTTATTAAAGCTAGGTAAGAAATGAGAAAAAAATGACCCCTTTTACCTAGTTGAAAAAAAAAAATCAATGTTGGAGGGGAAGACCTTTAAGGTTTCTACCCAAAACTGAAAATCAAAAGAGAAATTGATAAAAATTGAAAGTAAAAATGAAAACAAAACATTAAACTAATAAAAAAAACTAGGGTATAATTTTATTTAAAAAACCAATAAAATAGCAAAACAGTTGGTTAATTTCCTTTTTGAAAGGGAAAAAAAACAGTTTGCCAGTATCAAAAATGAAAAAAAGGGCAAAATAATGTGCTCAGGAATAAAATGATGAAGGTGAAACACCTTAATATTTCTCTTAGGTTATTCACAAAAGAAGATGTGCATATCAACATGAATTGGCATCTCAAGAAACTATCCCTTATCTGAAATGAGCAGAGAACCAAACACACACACACATACACGCACACACACACACACACACACCACATTCACAGTTGGTTTTGATATATAAATACATCAAATTAAACAGCGAAACCATATGGTACAAGGAGAAGGTACATGGTGATTTTAAAAGGGAGAACAGAGTTGGGGAAGAAATAGCCACAATCAAAATAAATCTCAATATTAGGGAGTAGATTAAAAAGGAATAATTAAAAAGAAGACAAACTGTAAAAAACAGACATTAGGGTTCATGTTGTATGAAGAAATGGGAGGTAACACAATAGAGGGATAAATTCTTGATTAATAATGTGAAACCAATTATTTTTCCGGTTTATCTTCTTTTTTTTTTGTAAAAAAAGGGGTAAGTTAAAAGAAAAGGAAAAAGTGCAAGAGGATATGATGGATGGAAAATCAATAATCATAAGCATGCCAATGAAAATTGAGAAGGGCCAAAAGGTTTTGAAAGTAGAAAGTATGTGAGAAACACATCCAAAACAAAAGATTCATACAGAATTCAAATAAGGGGTTGGAGCAGATTTTATTCCTCACTAAACTAAAAAACTTGAACTAAAAAAAATAAGCCAAGGAGGCGATCATTATCTCAGAAATGGTATACATGGATGAAGAGATAAGTTTGGACATTGGATTTTGCCTAAAGATAACTTAAGTAATAGAATAGTAGTAATACAGAATAGACATGCACTGAAAGGCATAGCTTCTAAGTCTAAAAGGAAAAGCCAATTGAATTACAGAGAGAAATAGACAGCAAAACTATAGTTGTTGGGGAACTTCACTATACCCATTTTCATATCTAGACAAGTAACACAAATAAGATAAACAGGGAGGAATTTAAGAATCTGAGTAGATTTTTTGAAAAGTTACATATGTTAAGTCTCTGGTGGTTTCTGAATAAGAATTGAAAGCAGATAATTATTTCTGAGCCTTGAGTGGTACCTTTCTAAACATTATGCTATATGGCACTTCACAAACAAATGTAGTAAAGCAGAACTATTAAACATATTCTTTACTGATCGTAATTTAATGAATTTATAAATAATTGTTAGTACTGCTGTTCTTCCTTTGTTTTTGAAGGGAAGCAATGACATCATGGGTGATGTCTTGACTTGAATTGATTTTAAGTGAGGCAGAGTTGCACAGTCACCAGTCTCACTCTCTCTTCTAGAATCATTGGAGTTCAGTGGCAAGATAGAAGTCAGGATGAGTGGTGATGGCCTGGGATTCAGTGAATGACCTTAGTATCTTCAATGTCTGACCAAGCTCCAAGTGTTCCATAGCACCTGCTTTAGCTGCCTTCGTGGTTGTTAGAACAAATTGTTTTCATCTACTCGTTATGCCAGGGGAAGACTTCACATGCTTGGGGTAGACATTTCTCTGAGTGATGTGAGTTTGAAGCCTGTTGCTTACCCCCAACCATTTTCAGACCATCTTTTTGGTTGGTTTTATCTGAGTGTGACTGCTGTGCATGCTATAGCTTCGTGGTGCCACAGGTGAGAGTTGGATGGCAGGTGGATACTAAAGGCTGGTAAGCAGATCTGGAAAGGGATTGGCAAGCCCTCACACTAGAAATGCTAGTCCTCCTTGAATACCCCATATATACCAATGAATGAACTATAAAGGATATTTGATGAAAAAAAATTAAAACTAAAATAAAATACAAGAACATGCGGTCTAAAGAATAAATCATAGGAAAAGGACATAATTTCATCAAAGGAAATGACAAAAAATGAGAGAAGTATCAAAACTTTTTGGAATACAGCCAGAGCTGTCATTAGCAGAAAATGTAGAACTCTAAACATTTTAATCAATAACATAGAGTATCGTATTAGGCGATGTAACGCTAAAACATTTCACCTTGAAGACCGGAACACATTCTTTCAGAAATCCCCACACCGTAAGGGGGCAGACAAAAGATAACATATGAATTGCATAGATAACACATGAATGGTCAGAACACATGCTTTGAGTCACACAGATATAGGGAATGTATGTGACCAGCAAACCTTCACACCTCCAATATTGCAGGATTACTGATGTCTTTCTGATGAAATCATCACACTATTCTCTTTGGGCTTACTCTCTGTTAGATATCACATCTTAGCTATTGCCTATTTTTCCTTGCTGGGATTTTCTCTTCCTTAGTGACTTGCTAAAGGAGACTGAAAAAAAATACTGAAGAAAATAACACCTTAAAAAATAGACTTACTCAAATGGCAAAAGAGCTCCAAAAATCTAATCAGGAGAGGAATGCCTTGAAGGGCAGAATTAGCCAAATGGAAAAGGAGGTCCAAAAGACCACTGAAGAAAATACTACCTTAAAAATTAAATTGGAGCAAGTGGAAGCTAGTGACTTTATGGGAAATCAAGATATTATAAAACAGAACCAAAGGAATGAAAAAATGGAAGATAATGTGAAATATCTCATTGGAAAAACCACTGACCTGGAAAATAGATCCAGGAGAGATAATTTAAAAATTATTGGACTACCTGAAAGCCATGATCAAAAAAAAGAGCCTACATATCATCTTTCAAGAAATTATCAAGGAGAACCGCCCTGATGTTCTGGAGCCACAGGGCAAAATAGAAATTGAAAGAATCCATCGATCACCTCCTCAAATAGATCCCAAAAAGAAATCTCCCAGGAATATTGTCACCAAATTCCAGAGCTCCCAGATCAAGGAGAAAATACTGCAAGCAGCCAGAAAGAAACAATTTGAGTATTGTGGAAACACAATCAGAATAATACAAGATCTATCAACTTCTACATTAAGGGATTGAAGGGCTTGGAATATGATATTCAGGAGGTCAATGAAGCTAGGATTAAAACAAGAATCACCTACCCAGTAAAACTGAGTATCAAGATCCAAGGCAAAACATTGTTTTCCAATAAAATAGAAGACTTTCAAGCTTTCTCAGTGAAAAGGCCAGAGCTGAATAGAATATTTGTCTTTCAAACACAAGAATCAAGAGAAGCATGAAAAGGTAAACAAGAAAGAGAAATCACAAGGGACTTGCTAAAATTGAACTTTTTTTGTTTACGTTCCTACATGGAAAGATGATGTGTATAATTCATGAGACCTCTGTATTAGGGTAGCTGAAGGGAATATACATACACACACACACACACACACACACACACACACACACACACACAGAGGGCACAGGATGAGTTGAATATGTAGGATATGAAGGGATGACATCTAAAAAAATAAAATCAAATTAAGGGATGAGAGAGTAATATATTGACAGAGGGAAAAAGGGAGAGGTAGAATGGGCTAAATTATCTCACCTAAAACTGGCAAGAAATAGTAGTTCTGTTGGGAGGGAAGAGGGGGCAGATGGAGGGAAATGAGTGAATCTTGCTGTCATCAGATTTGACCTGAGGAGGGAATACCATACACACTCAATTGGGTATCTTACCCCACAGGAAAGAAGGAGGAAGGAGATAAAAAGGGGGGATGATAGAAGGGAAGGCAGATGGGGGAAGAGGTAATCAAAAGTAAACACTTTTGAAAAAGGACAGGGTCAAGGGACAAAATTGAATAAAGGGGGATAGGGTAGGGAGGAGCAAAATATAGTTAGTTTTTTACAACATAAGTATTGTGAAAGAGTTTTGCATAATGATACACATGTGGCCTATGTTGAATTGCTTGCCTTCTTAGGGTGGGTGTGTGGGGAGGGAAAAGGGGAGAGAATGTGTAACTCAAAGTTTTAAAAAAAATGTTCAAAAAAAGTTTTTGCATGCAACTAGGAAATAAGATACACAGGCAATGGGGCATAAACATCTATCTTGCCCTACAAGAAAGTAAGGGAAAAGGAGATTGGGGGGAGTGGTGTGACAGAAGGGAGGGCTGACTGGGTAATGGGGCAATCAGAATATATGCCATCTTGGATTTGGGGGGGAGGGTAGAAATGTGGAGAAAATTTGTAATTCAAACTCTTGTGAAAATTAATCCTGAAAACTAAAAATATTAAATAAATAAATAATGTTTAAAATTTTAATAAAAGTATGTACATTTTGGGAAATTAATAACTGTGCTATGCACATATCCTGAAGGAAGTCAAAGACAGAAGTAAAGGTCCTGTTGATATAAAACATATTTACCCCAGCAATGTTTACAATAAGGAAGAAATAGAAGGAAAGTCGTTACCCATCAACTGTGGAATGGATAAACATAATATCTAATATGGATGAATGTGCCATAGGAAATAACAGATATGAAGTATTCAAAGACACTTGAGAAAACATTTATGAACTGGCCCAGAGAAAAGGAAGGAGAACCAGGTAAATAATTTATACAATGACATAATATATAATATAGGATATATAATAAAGAAATTATACTAAATATATAATATAAATAAATTTAAATGGATAATGTAAAGAAAAAATGACATTGGAACTCTTCCAAACTCTGATAATACTGTGACCAACAATAACTTTGGAGATGTTAAAGCATCTCTCCTACCACTTACCATAGAGGATATGACCATAAATGGAGAATGAATCCTGTGTTTTCAGACACTTTTGTGTTGATTTGCTTTTTGCAACTTTAATTCTTTGTTAAAAGAAAAGGAAAGGTTCTGTTGAGTGATGTTTGGAGAAACATATTGTGAAGTAACAGCAATGTTAAAAAAGTAAGAGCACCAATAATACATTCAGTTTAAAAGGGGGGAAAGTCTTAAATTATTTTCAAAGTACGCAAAAGGAGCATGGTCATTTTTTCCCACCCATTTATCTTGTATTGCTGCTTTTGTTACATGTATATTTCTTGAATAATTCTGGTGCTGTATTCTAGACAGAGAAAACTTTGCTATTGCCTTCTATCAGGGCTATATTTTTAATGGTTATTTGTACCTCAGGGTGGAAAAAGAATCTAAAAAGATGACATTAATAGGGATAAAAGAAATATCTTACACTTGGATTCAATCATTTAATTTTCCAAGTTCTGCAATGTGGTATGAGATAATCCTGATGCCTCCTCTATGCATGTCAGACTAGTTTGTTTTTCTTTCCTTAAAGACTCAGACTGTTGATGTGACTGAATAAAACAAAACCTCAAAGAACTCCAGCCAAAGCCTCTCAGATTTTGTTGGTAGATGGTGATAGATAACTTAGGCAAAGGAGTGTCATTCAGTTGAAACAACTCAAAGTGCCTTCAATGCCCTCAACAAGGATGAAATTTATTTCTGCTATGGCTAACCATGCTTTTTTATTGTTCTTCACTGTTGTTCACCAACTAGTGTCTTCTTTTTTTTCACTATCAAACCTGAACTACCAGGTAACTGGCTGGCCCTGAACAAGCACTTAAAGAACATGGCAGCCTCCCAGAACAAGCTTCTCCACCTTGAAGGCATTTTGCCAATTTTACAGATACTGAATGTATGGCAGCTTTTCTAAAAAGATCTTGAGGTTTTAGTGGAATACCAACTCAGTATGTTTCAGAAGTGTGATCAAGACTAATGTAAACCTAGGAGCATTAAGAGAACCTTAGTGTCTTTATAACAGAGAGGTGATAGTTTTGCTGTCATATCTTGATGAGATAACACCTGCACTAGTGTGTTCAGTTCTAGTTGCACCAGCTTAGAAAGATGTGGATAAGTTATAAAGCACTAGAATAGGGTAACCAGGATAGTTAAGGCCAGTGGATTGCTGATAAATGTTTAACAACATGCTTTCCAAAAAATGTACTCGACATACATTTACTTTTAATCTGTATTACTCACAGATAATTATTATTCTAGACAATCAATTATATGATCTGGACTACATTATTCTTGACTAGGGGTAGGGAATCTGCCGCCTCAGGGATACACATAGCCCTCTAGGTCTTCAAGTACAGCCCTTTGACTCAATCCAATGATTCAGTCAAAAGGCTGCCGTTGAGGAGCTATATGTGGCCTCAAGGCTGCAGGTTCTCCAACCCTGTTCTATACCATCAACAAAGAAATACATCAAGCCATGATGGGTAGCATTTTCTGATTACTAAAATATAAATTCTCACATTAAAAATTTAAGAACAATAAGCCTATTTGGGCTATTCTTGAAACATTCCTGGTGAAGGCCCTCAAATCCATACTATATCCTTGATGGAACTAGTGATGTTTAATCTAGTTTCACCATGATTTTAGGGAGAACATAATGCCTCTCTTTAAATATGAGAGAGCTGTCAGGTTGAAAGGGGAGTAGATCTGTTTTGCTTGGCCTTAATAAGCAGAACTAGAAGCATTGTGCAGAAGTTGAAGAAAAAGAAATTTAGATTTATTGTAAAACAAACAAAACAAACAATAACAAATCCACTTCTGAATAATAAGATCTTTTCCCAAAGTAGTATGAAATCGTATTCAGTAATGGATTTTCCTAATCAGTAAATCATTGATCAAAACCTGTAGAAAAAAATGATTGTGTATGTATTAGGGAGATTTCCTGTTCAGGTATGGTTTGAACTAGATCATCTCTGACAGTACTCTCGAGTCTGGGAATTTGTGATTCTTTGGAAAACACTCTTTGCACTGTCAACATTTCTAAATGTGTAGTAGGACCATCACAAATTTAAGAATATTGAATGTCCAAAAGGATGATGTTGCCTATTGAACTAAATAAATATTATCTTTGAACAGGAGACAGACTCCTAAAATGATATCTCTTTAAAAGGAAATCGATTTACTGAATTCCACCTTACCATGGATTATGATTTTTAACAAATTATCAGCTTCGTGTAGAAGCTTATCCACCTGCCTCACCATTTTATTCCTCTGTCTCCACCTCCAAATACCCAATTTAATTTCTTTTTTCTAGTGTTGGGTTTTCCTGCTTCCAATAAGTAAGTACTTGTAACATGGGAATTACCCAAATTTTAGCAGGGGTGCTAGGATCCTGAGCTAGCAATTTTTCAGTCTTAATTGTCCAAACAGCTCATATGTACTTGAGGCAAAAATATGATTCTCCATGAAATTCTTCTGACACATTCTTTTATATAAATAGGACTATTATGCTGGGAAAGAGAGGGGGTGAGCAAGAGTATCATAGGAACCAATACATCCATCAATAAAGCACCTTCAATAGCAATGTTTTGATTTCCTGAGTGATGTTAACCCACTTCTGTGGTAAAAATACTAATTTTTTTCACATTTTTTACTTTCTTCCAAAAGAGAAGCTGAGATGGTAGTTTCATATTCTCTTATTACTTGACTTTCACTCAGAATAATTACAACTCAAGAGATCTCCCAGCACATTGTTCAGACAGTACTTAATCATACATTTAATACTCTAGTAAAAAAGATTGTAATTTTTGTAAGGTTCAGAATTTTATATTCTTCTTATTATTAAATGTCAGTGTAAGACTGAGCTATAGTAAAGTTTAAAATATATAGTATTTTTAAAGTTCACTAGGTCATTTTCCATAGTAAAAACTTTCCAAGAAAGAGTTGGTAACATTCAATAAGTTGTCAGTCAGTTAGCCCTTCAGTGAATGCAAAACCTCTGTGGGAGAGAAGCAAATGGAATTCAATTGAACTTAATTCAATAAATATTTATTAAGTACCTATTCAAAATTATCATGGTACTGGAAATTATGCAATATAAAATAAATAAGATTTCTACATCAAAATAAATATATCAAATGGAATGGAAAGCAGATATGTCTTAGAAATAGATAAATTAAGCCAAGATTATTGATAGCAAGGGAATCCTTTCCGTATGAGTTTCTATGGGAGACAAATTTGTGAAGGAGGAAGAAGGAAATAGCCATGGTTTCTACCTCTACATTTTATGAGAGTGAGCATTCCCACAAAGTTTAAAATATAACAGGTCCAAATGGGAGTGCAATTGGTAGACAACAATGGCCAGAAGTGTTTTTATTGGATGACCTTGAGGAGGAAAAGTTCAAGGAAGAAAACGAGAATCACTGGGCCCAAGAGGATTTTCTCTCCTTGTTTGGTTCTGCCCTTTCATCTATTCTACCACCCATTATCAAGTCATGATTTGTTTGTGGGTTTCAATATATTCGTGCTGAATCATTAGCTATGTACATGACTAGAAGACATCTTTGCAAAGGTCTAAAGCAAGGACAATATAATGAGTGAGGAAAATAGAGGGAAGATCATTCAATCATCTGGGTCCAGAATTCAAAAGATCATAGGATCATACATTTAGAATAAGAAGGGACCATGGCAATCATCTAGCTGAAATGCCTGATTTAAGAAATTAAGAAACAGAGACTCAGAGGAATAAGTGATTGGCTCAATGTCATGTAGCTAGGAAGTGACAGTAATAGGAATCACACCCATTTCTTCTGGCTTCCAATCCAGTATTCTTTCCACTATACCACACTGTCTGCCTAATTGAATGATCACTGAATAGCCACTGACCCTCAAAAGGGATGGATATGGAATAGCACTAGTGAGAATGTTGCTAAGTCCTAAAGGGAATGCCAGATGGAGAAGACAGAGTTCTATCCTTTTTTTTTATTTTTTATTTTATTTATTTTATTTTTTTAAATTTTTTTAAATTTATTTAACACATTTAGTTTTCAGCATTGATTTTCACAAGAGTTGGATTACACATTTTCTCCCCATTTTTACCCTCCCACCCACTCCAAGATGGCATATATTCTGGTTGCCCTTTTCCCCAGTCAGCGCTCCCCTCTGTCACCCCACTCCCCTCCCATCCCCTTTTCCCTTCCTTTCTTGTAGGGCAAGATAAATTTTTACGCCCCGTTGCCTGTGTATCTTATTTTCTTGTTGCATGCAAAAACATTTTTGTTTGTTTTTGAACATATGATTTTAAAACTTTGAGCTCCAAATTCTCTCCCCTCTTCCCTTCCCACCCACCCTCCCTAAGAAGTCAAGCAATTCAACATAGGCCACATGTGTATCAATATGTATAACCCTTCCACAATACTCATGTTGTGAAAGACTAACTATATTTTACTCCTTCCCAACCCATCCTGCTTTATTGAATTTTCTCCCTTGACCCTGTCCCCTTTTGAAAGTGTTTGTTTTTGACTACCTCCACCCCAATCTGCATCATCCCCCCCATGTTTTTATCTTCTTCCCTCTTCTTTCCTGTGGGGTAAGATTCCCAATTGGGTATGTATGGTATTCCCTCCTTAGGCCAAATCTGATGAGAGCAATGTTCACTCATTTCCCCCTCATCTGCCCTCTCCCCTCCTCCCACAGAACTGCTTCCTCTTGCCACCTTTATGGGAGATAATCCATTCCATTCTATCTCTCCTTATCTCCCTCTCTCAGTATGTTCTTCTCTCATCCCTTAATTTGATTTTATTTCTTTTCGATATCTTCCCTTCATCTTCAACTCACCCTGTGTCTGCTCTCTCCCTCTCTCTCTCTCTCCATATATACTCCATATATATATATATATATATATATATATATATATATATATATATATATATACACACACACACACATATACACATAGATATATACATACATACACATTCACCCATATATATACATAAACATATATGTATGCATATTCCCTTCAACTACCCTAATACTGAGGTCTCATGAATCATACACATCATCTTTCCATGTAGGAATGTCAACAAAACAGTTCACCTTTAGTAAGTCCCTTGCAATTTCTTTTTCTTGTTCTTTTTCTTGATTACCTTTTCATGCTTCTCTTGATTCTTGTGTTTGAAAGTCAAATTTTCTATTTAGTTCTGGTCTTTTCACTGAGAAAGCTTGAAAGTCTTCTATTTTATTGAAAATCCATATTTTGCCTTGGAGCATGATACTCAGTTTTGCTGGGTAGGTGATTCTAGGTTTTAATCCTAGCTCCATTGACCTCCAGAATATCGTATTCCAAGCCCTTCGATCTCTTATGTAGAGGCTGCCAGATCTTGGATTATTCTGATTGAGTTTCCACAATACTCAAATTGTTTCTTTCTGGCTGCTTGCAGTATTTTCTCCTTGATCTGGGAGCTCTGGAATTTGGCAACAATATACCTGGGAGATTTCTTTTTGGGATCTATTTGAGGAGGCGATTGATGGATTCTTTCAATTTCTATTTTGCCCTGTGGCTCCAGAATATCAGGGCAGTTCTCCTTGATAATTTCTTGAAAGATGATATCTAGGCTCTTTTTTTGATCATGGCTTTCAGGTAGTCCAATAATTTTTAAATTCTCTCTCCTGGATCTATTTTCCAGGTCAGTGGTTTTTCCAATGAGATATTTTACATTATCTTCCATTTTTTCATTCCTTTGGTTCTGTTTTATAATATCTTGATTTCTCATAAAATCACTAGCTTCCACTTGCTCCAATCTAATTTTTAAAGTAGTATTTTCTTCAGTGGTCTTTTGGACCTCCTTTTCCATTTGGCTAATTCTGCCTTTCAAGGCATTCTTCTCCTCATTGGCTTTTTGGAGCTCTTTTGCCATTTGAGTTAGTCTGTTTTTTAAGGTGTTGTTTTCTTCAGTGTATTTTTCGGTGTTTTTTTGGGTCTCCTTTAGCAAGTCATTGACTTGTTTTTCATGGTTTTCTTGCATCCTTCTCATTTCTCTTCCCAATTTTTCCTCTACTTCTCTAACTTGCTTTTCCAAATCCTTTTTGAGCTCTTCCATGGCCTGGGACCAGTTCATGTTTTTCTTGGAGGCCGTTGGTGTAGGCTCTTGCACTTTATTGACTTCTTTAGGCTGTATGTTTTGGTCTTCTTTGTCAGCAAAGAAAGAATGCAAAGTCTGAGACTGAATCTTGGTGCGTTTTCGCTGCCTGGCCATATTCCCAGCCAACTAACTTGACCTTTGAGTTTTTCAGCGGGGTATGACTGCTTGTAGACTAACGAGTTCTATGTTCCATGTTTGGGGGGGAGGTGCCAGCTCTGCCAAACCAGCACTGCTCCTTACCCAACCCCCAATCAGGACTGGGCTTAGATCTTCAGCAGGCCATGCACTCCTGCTCTGATCCACCACTTAATTCCTCCCACCAGGTGGGCCTGGAGCCAGAAGTAACAACAGCTGTAGCTGCCCCACCTCTGCTGCCCCCGGGGCTGGAAGCCAAACCGTGAACTCTTTCTACTCCCTCAGCTTTTCCCCCTAACCTTCTCCACAGTCTTTGGTGTTTGTGGGTTAAGGAGTCTGGTAACTGCCGCAGCTCACTGATTCAGGGCGCTAGGGCCCCCTCCGCCTGGCTTCTGGTCTGGATGGTCCACACCACCCACGCTGGGTTCTGCTTCACTCCGTTCCCAGCTCCAGCTCCCAGCTCCCAGCTCCGAGCTCCGTGTGGGATAGACCTCACCCAGAGACCATCCAGGCTGTCCTGGGCTGGAGCCTTGCTTCTCTCTGCTGTTTTGTGGGTTCTGCTGCTCTAGAATTGGTTTAGCGCCATTTTTATAGGTTTTTGGAGGGACTCGGTACGGAGCTCACACTAGTTCCTGCTTACCAGCCACCATCTTGGCTCCGCCCCCCCATAGTTCTATTCTAATTCCACCTCTTACTGACTGACTGACCTTGGGTAAATTACTTCACATCTT
The DNA here is from genome assembly GCF_011100635.1 of Trichosurus vulpecula. Classification (NCBI taxonomy): domain Eukaryota; kingdom Metazoa; phylum Chordata; class Mammalia; order Diprotodontia; family Phalangeridae; genus Trichosurus; species Trichosurus vulpecula. The sequence goes on along the minus strand of NC_050574.1, from coordinate 297,742,951 downwards.
TATATAAATTGTCTCATCTGTAAAACAAAGAAATTGATTAGATTAGCTACAAGTTCCCTTTTAACACTAGTATTCTCTGAGTCTGGTTTTATGGCTACAAGGGAATTTATAAATGTGAGAATAAAAGCATGTAGATTACATGGGCCAGTGCAAAACTACAACAGTAGAGAAATCAGTATTGTAGGAGGTGACTACAAACTTACTGGCCAGATACAGGGCCATTGTTTCTATAGAAAAACCATAAAACTGACACAAAAGTGAGATATAGTAGGAATTTCAAATATCTACTGAGGCATTTTGAAAAATTTCATTCTCCTAACACTTATACCCCTAGGTGTGCTCCAGCACTTGCACTGGCTCACCAGTGTCAACCATTAAATTTTCAGTATTATAATATACCCTATGGAAATCGGTAAACACTACAAATCAAAGGGTCATTTATGATTTTGTTGATTTCTATAAAGTGCTGAGAAATGTTAATACTGCAGATTAAACTTAAATATGTATACTGTGAGAAGCAGAGACAAAATGACATAGGAGTAGTAAAACAGCATAATGAGCTCCATTCAATCCCCCTCCAAAACAAAGATAAATAAAGCAGATCTGGAAAATGTACCAAACCAAATTTGGTGGAAATCCAAGAAAATATAACAGTATGTCATTTTTCTAGCTTAGGTTAGTGAGAGGTCTATGGACCCAAGGTATGTGGTCTGGCCAGGATCATACCACACAGAGCATCCCAAGGCAGGGAGAGGCTTACACCAGGCAAGAGGAGGTATCAGAAACACATCCAAGGAAATTCATTGGGAACAAATTCAAATTATAGCTTTTGAATCCACTACTAAGTCCTCAGTCACATATCCAGGGTGGGCTGAGGTGAGTCCAGAAAAGTCTATTGTTTCTTAGACCAAAATACAGTCAGGAACTTGTAGATCTCAGACAAGGTGGGGTGGGGGCAGCAATAGTATATTTCCCTGTATCACTTTGAGAGTGCTGATAACTTACAGGTCCCCAGCCCAAACTCTCCCCTGAATCCTGAAGTAACATAACACTTAATATCCCAGAAAACAGTAACCAGACTAACCCAAACCTCCATTCCAAAAGTGTGCAAAGCTTGGCCCTAACATCAAGTCAGAAGTCAGGAAGTAGATTGTAAGAGTGAGTAAAAAAGACAAAGGTAAATCCAAGACAAATCCCTTTCATGGTAATAGGGACACATAAGACTCAAATACGGAAGAAGTGAATGATTCGAAAACATCCAACAGCAAAACCCCAAAGAAAAACAGTGTGTGCAGAAGTTTAACTAGAATTCTGGAAAAAGATGAAATAAGAGATTAAGAAAAGTGTAAATTTTATATATTTTTTAAAAAGGCTATTAAAGGAAAAGTGGAAAATAGAAATATGGAAGAAAGATTTGGAAAGGGAAATAACAGCTTGACACAAAAGGTACAAAACCTAGTGTGAGCAAAAAAAAATCCCTAAAAAGTAGATTGGACCAAATAGAAGCCAATGCCTCCATGCGAAAGTGAGAAGTGCTAAAAATAATGTCCAGAGACTTAAAAATAGGAAATGAACAAATTATATATATATATATATATATATATATATATATATATATATATATATATACATATATACACACATATGTGTGTAGACATGTATATATATATATATATATATTGATCTGTCCCACTATCTATATGTATCTATAGTCATATTTATCTGTATCTACATATCTATAGGTACATAGCTATGTGATTTCAGACATGATTTTGGATATGATAAATTCCTTTGGATGTGTTAACACTAGTGATAATACATGCTACTCACCTTCTCATAGAGACGTAAAGGACTCAGGATACAGGTGTTTATAGCTATATAGCTATAAATATATAGATATAGCTATATATAAAGATATGGATAGATGGATATATCATTGTGTAGGTGCATATATTTACATACACACTCACGTGCACACACACAGATATAGCTATTACTAGGATGGAAGGTATATTCAGGACAGACTAGTACCTCTGGATTAAGGGCTGCTGAGCACTTTCCAGGGCTGCTTTCCACCTTTGGTGTCTACCTGATTCACCCAAACCTCACCTGTGTCTCCAGGAAGCTGTAGCATGCATAGTAGTCACAACCCAGTAAACTGTTTTGGCAGATGGGCTAAACCAGATTGATTGTAGCCAAGGGATCTCATACCCATTGGTAAGTTAGAGGGGAATCTATTCGAAGCATGTGAAGACTTCCTGTGGTAGAATGGGTGCGTGAGAACAATTTGTTCCTACAGCCATGAAGGAACTAAAACAGGCGCTGTGGAGCACTTAGACCTTGGTTAAACATCAAAGACACCAAGGTCATCCACTGCATCTTGAGCCATCACCAGTAGTCTTGACTCCATCCTGCCACTGGACTGTGATGACTCTGGAAAAGAGAGTGAGGTAGATGACATCGTGCCACTCTGCCTAACAAATCTAATTTATGCATGAATCAAAACACATGACCCATACCATTTGACCATTTTTACCTGTCTCAAAGTCCTGTGGCAACAGGCAAGTGACAAAGCAGCAGGTGCAGATACACTGGAAGCTGTAGTCAAAACCAGGCACATGGGTGGCCCAGGCTATATGGCCATCTTCTCACTTGAAGCAGCAGTTGGATTCAGTAGCCCCTTGGGTGTCTGAGCAGCCTTTTAATGACTGCACTGCTTACTTTCTGATGTGAAGAAGAGGCTAGAAAAGGTGTCCTAAAAATTGTCTTCTTACCCAACCCTGGTGTATTTACCATTGCAGATGAGGATCTCACCCTGCAATTGAAACACAAACACACACACACACACACACACACACACACACACACACATGCACACAAATACAAAAACTTCTGCAAAGATGACTCTCCTCATCATTGGTGCATGAAATGTGTGCACACTTATAGAGAACACAAAATCAATTAGACCAGAAAAGTGAACAGCTCTTCTTTTGAGAGAACTCAGCAGGTATCATATCCAAATAGCACCCTTGAGTGAAACAAGCCTGGCAAATGAAGACTAGCTTAATGAAGTCTGAGCTAGGTGCACATTTTTCTGGAGTGGCCACAGTGAAAAGGAACATGAAGCTGCTGTAGGTTTTGCAATCAAAACTAATCTACTCAACAAATTTGTATGACTCCCGGAAGGAGCGAATGACAGGCTTATGAAAATGCCATTGCCACTTGCAGGAAAATTCCATGCCACCATCATCAGTGTCTGTGCTCCCACCATGATGAACCCTGATGGGGTCAAAGAAAAAAAATTATGAAAACCTGGAGACTCTTGTCATCAATGTGTCAACAGAGGACAAGCTTATATGTCTGGGGGAATTTAATGATAGTGTAGGCTTAGACATGGCAAGGAGTCCTTGGGAGGAATGCTATTGGAAACAACAACAGCAATGGTCATTTATTACTGAAGACTTGTGTGTCTCATGACCTCCTCATCACCAGCACTATCTTCCATTTACCTAAATGCAATAAAACTTCATGGATGCAAAATTGTAGCAGACTTTTAATGTACTATGTCATTGTAAGGAGAGGAGACAGACAGAATGTGAGAGTGACGAAGGCAATGTGTAGGACAGTGCTGGACTGATCATAGACTTATCCTCTCTAAGTTAAATATTCACATTCAAGAAAAGCTGTGGCCCCATTGCAAAATGACTACTAGAAGACTTATTGTCAACAAATTAGAGCACTTCTCTGAGCAGGAACAGTTTGTTGCTAGCTTGGAGGGAAAATTGAACCAACACATGGTTGACAACAGTGGAGCAGAAAAGAAGTGGGAGGCTTTTTGTGTACAGCATTGCATTTGCTCTTCTGGGTCAGAATATTTACAAACATCAAGACTGGTATGAAGAAAATGATGAGGGCATTCAGAAGCTGCTAAATGAAAAACTAGAATTCCATGGGGTTTACCAGTAGGATGATTCATCCATATCTAAGAAGGCAGCATTTAATCCATTAAAAGTAAAGTACAAGGGGCAGCTAGGTGGTACAGTGAGTAGAGCACTGGCCCTGGAGTCAGGAGGGCCTGAGTTCAAATCCGGCCTCAGATACTTGACACATGTACTAGCTGTGTGACCTTGGGCAAGTCACTTAACCTCAATTGCCCTGCCAAAAAAAAGCAAAAAAAAAAAAGTAAAGTACAAGTGAAGCTTACAGAGATGCAGGATTCTTGGCTTGGTAAGAAGGCAGATGAAATTCAGTTTTACACTTATAGTAACAATCCAAAGTGCTTTTATGATGCCCTGAAGGGTATTTGTAGACCAAAGACATATAGTCCATCTCAACTACTCAGTGCTGATGGAGCCACATTGATAAGGCCAAGTGATAAGGCCATGATCCTGGAGAAATAGGCTGAACACTTACATAGTGTTCTCAATAGACTGTCATCAATTAATGCTGAAGCCTTGTACCATTTACCTGAGGTTGAAGTCAATCCCTCTCTAAAAAATTTCCAACTGAAGAAGAGATTTTGAATGCCACTGGGCTCCTCTCCTATGGCAAAGCACTGGGTGATGATTCTATTCCAGTGGAGATTTACTAGCTGCACAAGTCTACTGCTCACACAAAAGCTGACTGAAATTTTACAGGTTATATGGCAAGAGGAGGTTATCCCCCAGAAGTTCAAGGACACCTTCATTATCCATCTCTAAAAAGGTAAAGGATATAGATTGTCCTGTGACAATCACAGAGTCTGTGGGGGGAGTGTCTTGCTCTTAGTCATTGCTGGCAAGATTCTTGCCAGGGTCCTCCTTAATAGGCTTATCCTTCACCTGGAAGATGGTCATCTACCTGAAAGCCAGTGTGGTTTCAGAAAGGGCTGAGGAATGGTTGATACGGTGTTTGTTGCCTGACAACTCTAGGAGAAATGCTAAGAGCAGCAGAGAGACAGATGCAAAGTGTTTGTAGATTTGACGAAGAGCTCTGATACTATGGGTTGTGAGGGTTTATGAAAAATTGTGTTAAAATTTGGTGACCTGAAGTAGTTCACTTACCATGGCAGTATATTTCCCAGGGATGTATACATTAATAATAAGGTTGATGCATACATTGCCAGAGCTAGCTCAGTGTTTGAGAAACTGAAGAAAGAGTGTGGGAGAGAAGAGGTATCATACTGACTACCATACTGAAGGTCTACAGAACTGTTGTGTTGACCTTATTGTTGTATGCCTGTGAAACCTGAACAGTGTAACAGCACTATGCCAAAAAACGGATTTTTTCCATTTGAATTGTCTTAGCAAGGTTCTGAAGGTCACTTGGCAGGACAAGATACTAGACACAGGTACTTTCTCCACCTAAACTGTCAAGCATTCAAACTCTACTTTAGAAAGTGTAACTTTTATGGGCTGGCCATGTTGTTCTAACACAAAACATATAATTGCATAAAAGACTATTTTGTGGAGCACTCATGCAGGGCAAGTGCTCACACAGTGGTCAGAAGTAGCAATACAAGGACACTCTCAAGGTCTCTCTTAACTTTGGAATTGATTGCACTATGTTGGAAAACCTGACACAGTACTGCCCAGCATGGCGTGCCCTCACCAGAGAGGTGCTGTGCTCTATGAGCAAAGCAGAAGTAAAGTAGTTCTAAGAAGCATGAGATACACACATTTAGAGGATCCACCCCAAATGTTCAGGCAGACTATTTGTGCCTGATCTGTGGTAGATCATTCTGAGCTCATGTTGATCTGATCAGCCACAGTTGCACACACTGTAACTTTACTCTAACATAGTGATGCCATTTTGGTCCTCTTCAAGAATGAAGGACAACCTCCACCAGAAGCTGTACCTATAGCTATAGCTATATGTGTGGCATCTCCTAGCAAAAACAATTGACTCAGAAAACAGATAAAAAAGTAAAAAAAAATAAGAATCGTTAGACTACCTGAAAGCCATGACCAGAAAATAATGTAGACATCATGGTGCAAGAAACCTTAAGTGAAAATTTCCCAGATAGCATAGAAATGAGCAAAGTGAAGATAGAAAGAATCCACTGGTAGGCTCCTGAAAGAAACCTCAATGGAAATTCCCAGACAAAAAACAGAACAAAACTCAGAGACAAAGTCCAGAGTTGCCGAATCAAAGAAAAAATACTACAAGCAGCAAGCAAAAAAGAATCCTAATGCTATCATTACCTAATATGCTAATGCTAGTCATTATCAAATATGATTTAATAGCCAATAGAGAAAAGAGCTTGGAGGACTATATTCCAGAAGGCAAAGGATAAAGATTCACAATCAATAATAACTTACCCAACATAGTTGAACATAATCCTAGAGGGGTAAAATATACTTTTAATAAAATAGAGTTCTTCTAAATATTCCCAATGAAAAGACCAGGACTGGGTAGAACCTTTGATGTTCAAATATAGATTTAATAGAAACATAAAAATAGAAAAATAAAAAGGACTAAATAATGACAAACTATTTATATTCTAATATGGCGAAATGTTACATCTGTTCCCTCTGAGACCTATAATGATTAGGGATAGTAGAGGGAGCATAATTAAAGAAGTTCCAGAATTGGTTCTATTATATCTTGATGTACTTACAAATGATAAGAAAAGGAAAGAGAAATGGACTACAGCGGGAAAAGAAGTTTAGGGAAAGATATCTCATATAATAAAAGTGTGCAAGGAGACATCTATACAAACAAGAAGGAGAGGAGTGGCTGATACTTGAACTCCATGCTCACATGAACTGGTCAAAGGAAGGCTAAATACAGAATTAGGTATGGGAATAATGGGAAATAGGAAGGAAAGCAGAAGTGTCTGCTTGTTCAAATGCCTCTATTTGGTATTCAAAGTCTTTCCTAATCTAGCCCTCCTCCCTTCCCTTAAAATCTCCCCCCACCACACTCACACACACATACACACACAATGAACTCTTAGATCCCATAATGCTGCCCTTCTTGACATTTCCAGTTTGAAACACTCCATCTACTAATTTGGGCCTTTTAACTGGCTGACCCTCATGCCTGAAATGCTCTTCCTCCTCTCCTTCCTCTCTTCTGGAGTCTTTCAAGTTTCTTCCCAAATTTCACCTTCTACAAGAAGCCTTTCAAAATCTTGATTAATTCTAATTTCTTCTCTTTGATGACTCTTTTCTATTTATCCTGTATATTGCTTGTTTGTACAGAGCTGTTTGCATGTTGGGTCCCTCATTAGATTGTGAACTATTAGATGGTAGGGACTGTTTTATTTTTGCTTTTCTTTCTATCCTTAGTTCTTAGCACAGTGCCTGATACATGTCAGATGCTTAGTAAATGTTTATTGACTGACTGATTGACTGACTGAAGGGAGAAGGAGGAACTAGAGGAAGGGTAAATTAAGGGCGAGAGATTAGTCCTAAGCCAAACAAACTAACTAAAACTATACAGATATATTTATGAATCTTTTCAAGGTGGCAAAAAGGAGAATCTGAAGGGGAGTGTAAATTAAGGAATGGCTGAACAAGTTGTGGCAAATAAATGTGACAAAATACTCCTGTGCTATAAAAATCCTGTAGGGGATTATTTCAGAGAAACCTGGTAAAATTTTACAAACTGATGTAGAGTGAAGTGAAAAGAACCAATAGAACAATTTATTTGATGACAAAATATGTAAAAAAACTAAAGTAATTAGGAAGTCTGATCAATGTAAAGATAAACCATGATTTCAAACATCATTTTGGATATGATAAATCCCTTTGTATATAACAGTAGTGATAATATATTCTACTCACGTCAGAGAGAGATACAGAATGAGCCTTTTATTGTTTTGTTTTTTAGACATGATATATGTGGATTCTAAAAAATTGATTATACAAATTTATAATAGTGTTTCCCCCTCCAATTTCATTTGGCTGGAGTGGAAGAGGATATGGTAGAATTTTGCTGATTGAAAAAAATTATACCATAATTTTAAATATGTTAGTGGCTTGTTAAAAAGTGTATCGACTATAACACCCCTCACCCAACAGAGGACTGGCTGATAAATTTTTACTAGCACACTACTGTTTATACCTGACATGCCTGGCTTAAGTTTTCATTTCTAAGAAGGTAGAGAGGAAGTGTCTAGACTTAATTTTGATGAATAGCAAGAGCTGCTTGTTGGAGTGGAAGTGACTAAAGCAGAGGAAGAAAGTGACAGTATAATAGTGGAGTTCATCACATACAAAAGTAGGAACACGGCATAGTCAAAATTGTAACCAAGTATTTAAGAATCAGAAGTAAAGAAATTTTGAGAAAATGATACATCTTTAGGGACTCTATTTCTAACTAGGTGTTCAGTCCCCTTATCATCTCTGGGTGCTCAGCTTCTTTCCTCTGCTACTGCTGTTACTGTCATAGCCCACTGTCATTTCTGCCTGCTACTGTGCTGTCCTCCTGGCTGTCTTCCACCCCAGTGTCCATAGACCTCTCTGCCTACCTTCCTAAGCTGCCAAGGGTTGGAAAAAATTACCCATTGTTACTTTTTGTTGGCTTTCCCAATCAGAATTTGGTTGTACTTTCTAGGTCATTGTGAATGAGGCTGTTGTGGACCTAAAGCAAAAAGAAAGTGCTACCTGTCACTCAGGCATCTTGACTAAACTTTCACTAGAAAATCAGAAAGGAAAAAACAACTCAAGTAAAAGAAGATATTTTAAAATAATCCCACCAACAAACAAGATTTTTTAAAATTTTATTTATTTATTTTTAGTTATCAACATTCATTTCCACAAGATTTTGAGTTCCAAATTTTCTCCCTATCTCTCCCCTACCTCTACCTCAAGATGGCATGCATTCTGATTACTCCTTCTCCCAGTATGCCCTCCCTTCTATCACACCCACTTCCTCTTATCCCCTTCTCCCTTACTTTCTTGTAGGGCAAGATAGATTTCAATACCCCATTGCCTGTATATTTTTTCCCAGTTGAATGTAAAAACAATTTTTACCATTTACTTTTAAAACTTTAAAGTCCAGATTCTCTCCCTTCTTCCCTCCTCTCCCACCCTCATTGAGAGGGCAAGCAATTCAATATAGGTTAAACATATGTAGTTATGTAAAACATTTCTATAATCGTCATATTGTGAAAGACTAACTATATTTCCTTCTATCCTATCTTGCCCTCTATTTATTCTATTTTTCTCCTTTGACCCTGGCCCTTTTCAAAAGTGTTTGCTTCTGACTACCTCTCCCCCAATCTACCCTTCCTTCTATCATAGCTCCCTTATCCCTTCCCCCCCACCCCATTTCCTTATAGGGTAAAATAACCAATTGAGTGTGTATGTTATTGCTCCCTTAAGCCAAATCCAACGAGAGTAAGACTGACTCATTTCCTTCCACCTCCCCCCTCTTCCTCTCCATTGTAACAGTTTTTTCTTGTCTCTTTTATGTGACATAATTTACCCTATTCTATCTCTCTCTTTTGCCTTCTCCCAATACATTCCCCTCTCACCCATTAATGTTATTTTTTAAAATATCATCCATTTATATTCTATTCACCCTGTGTGCTCTGTCTGTATATACATATACATACATACATACATACATACACACACATGCACACACACAACCACCCTAATACTGAGGAGAAAGGTCTCATGAGATGCAAATATCATATTTCCATGTAGGAATATAAACAGTTGAACTTTAATAAATACCTTATGAGTTCTCTTTCCTGTTTACGTTTTCACGTTTCTCTTGATTCTTGAATTTGAAAATCAAATTTTCTCTTCAGCTCTGCTCTTTTCATCCAGAGAATGCTTGAAAGTCCTCTGTTTCATTGAATATCCATTTTTCCCCTGAAGTATTATATTCAGTTTTGCTGAGTAGGTGATTCTTGGTTTTAATCCTAGCTCCTTTGACCTCCAGAATATCCTATTCCAGGCTCTCCAATACCTTAATGTAGCAGCTGCTAAATCTTGTGTTATCCTGATTGTATTTTCACAACACTCAAATTATTTCTTTCTGGCTGTTTGTAATATTTTCTCCTTGACCTGGAAACTCTGGAATTTAGCTATAATATTCCTAGGAGTTTTCCTTTTTGGATCTCTTTCAAGAGGTGATCAGTGGATTCTTTTAATTTTTAATTTACCATCTGCTTCTAGAATATCAGGGCTATTTTCCTTGATAATTTCTTGAAAGATGATGTCTAGGCTCTTTTTTTGATCATGGCTTTCAGGTAGTCCAGTAATTTTTAAATTCTCTTTCTTGGATCTATTTTTCAGGTCAGAGGTTTTCCCAGTGAAATATTTCACATTGTCTTCCATTTTTTCATTCTTTTGGTTCTGTTTTACAATTTCTTGCTTTCTCATGAAGTCATTAGTTTCCATTTGCTCCCTTCTAATTTTTAAGGAATGATTTTCTTCAGTGAGCTTTTGGACTTCCTTTTCCATTTGGCCAATTCTGCTTTTTAAGGTATTCTCCTCCTCATTGGCTTTTTGGATCTCTTTTGGGGTTAGTCTATTTTTTAAGATGCTATTTTCTTCAGTATTTTTTGGGTCTCCTTTAGCAAGCTGTTGACCTGTTTTTCATGATTTTTCTGCATCACTTTCATTTCTCTTCCCAATTTTTTCTCTATTTCTCTTATTTGATTTTCAAACTTGTTTTAGAACTCTTCCATGGCCTGGGACCAATTCATATTTTTCTTGGAGGCTTTGGATGTATGAGCTTGGACTTTGCTGTCTTCTTCTGGTTGTATATTTTGATCTTCTTTTTCACCAAAGTAAGATTATATACTCTGATTTTTTTTTTATTCTGTTTGCTCATTTTCTCAGCCAATTACTTGATTTTTGAGCTCATTGTCAAGATAGGACTCTGCTTCCAGAGTGGAGAGTGTTCTGTCCCCTAAGTTTTTTTTGAAAGTCCTCTTTTGTGCAGCTGTTGTCAGAACTACTTCTAGGTACCTATAATTTTCAGTTCTTCTAAGGTGGTATGATCAAAGAGAGCTGTTTATTCCTCTCCTGGCCTGTGCTCTGCTCTGTGAGTGACCACAAGCATTCATTTCTGCCTTAGAACAATGAGGAGGATTCCCTCTCTACAGTTGCCACAAGCTCTGACATGCCACCACTCCTCCTCAGCCCAGGACCACCAACCAGTACTGTGACCCAATTAAATAGAGCAAAGCAAGAGAATCTTGACTCAGCACCATCAAAAAGATCCCTGCATTCCCCTCTGATCAGCCCCTTGATGCCCCCATTGTCTGGGGACCTGGAGCTCCAGAAGTAGCTGTTGCTGTTGCTGCTGCCGCTGCCACCACCACTGCTACTGCCACCACCTCTGCCAACCCCAGGGCTGGGACTGGACTGTGCTCTTCTCTCATCCAGGTCTGACAGTTTCCCCACTGATCTTCTACTTTGGCTTTGGCTTTGGTGTGTTGAGAAGACTGGAAACCACCACAGCTGCCAGTGATTCAATCCCCTGAGGCCTGCTCCAGTCCAGTCTGTGCCCACACAGCTCCCATCAGACTGTGCTCTGCTCCTAGCCTGGTGTAACAGACCCTTCCTGTCAGCCTTCCAGGTTATCCTGGGCTGGAGATTTGATTCACTCTTTCATTTTGTGGGTTCTGTAGCTTTAGAAATTGTTCAGAGTCATTTTTTTACAGTTATTTTGAGGGTAATAAGGGAGAGCTCAAGCATGTCCCTGCTTTCACTCTGCCATCTTGGCTCAACAAACAAGATTCTGACATATGACTGGTCTATATTAGAAAGAAAATGGGGATATCAGATTCTCTCTGACGAACTTAAGAGGCATGACTATTTCGTATATTTTAAGGCTTATCATACTATACATATTTTGTGCATCTCCAAAGGACAGATCTAGGAAAAAAATGTTGTTAATTTCAGGGAAGAATGTTTTTACTAAATAAAAGACAAAAACATTCTAAGAACAGGATGGATTGTCTTGTGAAGTAATTAGTGTCTTGCCATTAGAAATGTCCTAATAGGTACTAGATGACCATCTTCCAGGGAAATTGTAAAGGACATTTTTTTGCATTAGGCAGAAGATTGAACCATGTGAACTCTAATCTCCTTCAATTCTAACAGATTTTAATACTACGGGAATAAAATGATCAAATTGAAAGAACAAATTAATTGAATGAATAATATAATGAAAAAAATTTATTAAACACCAACTCCATTCAAAGTATTAGGCTAAGTACTAAAGATTAAAAATTTTTAAAAATGAGACAGTACCTGCACTCAAGAAGCTCACACTCAAAATCTTCCATTTCATCAAAGTGGTGGGGGGAGGGTTAATTAAGGAAAGGGAAAGTGTAAAAGGAAGATAATGCCAAAGTGTAAGTATGGACAAAAAAATCATAGAAATCACAGGAGGAAAAAGTTATAATTTTCAAGGCAAGATTTAGAGAGGTCTCAAAGCAAAGAACTACTTTTGTATCCAGGGAGAGGAATTTACCTTACTAAATAACACAAATAAGGTTCCCTGTGTTCAAAGAGACACTTCTGGCCCTGAGGAGGTATTTTGATAGGAATAAGAAATACAAGAAGCTAAATCCTTTCCAGAATTTTCAGAAATGGAAAAATAACAGTTGGACAGATTTTCCTACTGTATGCATAATATCTTCAAAGCCCCTCTCCTCAGGGTCCCACTTAATTTTCTAAGCTATTTCATGCTTCCACTGGGAGCCAAACAATTAGTAACATGGGCACCAGGCCCAGAGAGGTCACCATGTTTATGTTGCATCCCAGGAAGAGAATCCTCAGAAGCTTTGATTCCTGAGGCCTATCTGTCACACAGTTTTCAAGGGGGAATATGGAAGGCAGAGAAAGTAAATAAATCTACAGGCAAATAATTCTCTAATAATAGCTGGTGATTTTCTGAACCTGACAGCAAAATCAGTAAAGAAATGGTCCTATTTCCTATTCTGGTTAGGCTTCAGCTTGTGGTGTTTAGACTTTACGTAGCTATTTGAGTTGAAATGCTTAGTCTTTTTTAGAGAATATGAAAGTGAGAGTCACTGCTTAGCAGCTTTGTAGAGATCTAACTTCTTGATTAGTCAACCTTGCATATCTTTTAAGGATAGGAAGCAATGAAGAATCAGGTAAGGGAGAAGGAAGTGAAATTTGGTAGACTGCGAAGATATGTACCTACTTATAGGCAATATCTCTTCTTCCAATGCAATGAGTCTCTAAAGTCATTTGTCAGAACATTTTTTCCTCAACTGATTATGAATTAAATCATTCAACAAGCATTTAGTAAGTGTTTCTGATGTGTTAGGCACTATCCTAAGCAATGAGGAAAGAAAGGAAAACATGGTTCTTGCTTCCAAGGGAATTACATCCTCTAGAAGAAAGATATACCTAAATTACTAGCTATATGCAGAGCAAGTAGAAGACTACCTGAGAGGGAAAGACAATAGGAGTTAGAGGAATATGAAAGGGATATTGAAGGTGGTGAGATGTGATCTGAGTCTTGAAAGAACCCAAACAAACTAAGCTGCAGGTGAGGGAGTGGACCATTCCAGGCACAGGAGAATTGCCATTAAAAAAGGCATAGAAATGGGAGGTGGTATGTTGTGTTTAAGGAATTATTAATAGATCAGCCTTCCTAAATTATAGAATGTTTGGAAGGAATTGTAAGAAGCCTAGAAAGGTAGCAAGGGGCTAGCTAGTTTATGACAAGCTTTAAATTCCAAAGAGAGGAGTTAACCTTTGATCCGGGAGATGATAGGGAGTTATCAAAGTTTACCATTGGAAGGTGAAGGTAAAAAGCATTTATATAATGCCTAATAAGTACAAAGTGCTTTACAAACATGATCTCATTTAATCATTACAACAACCCTATGAGTTAGATTCTGTTGCTATCCTCATTGCATAGTTCAAATAGTCGTTACTTGACTTGTGCAAGGGTCACATAGCTCATGAGTGTCTGAGACCTGATTTGAACCTACGTCTTCCTGACCCCGTGCTCAGTGCTATATCCACTGCACCACATAGCTACCTAATAGGGGATGCAACAGTCAATCTGTACTTTAGAAAAATCTTGGAAAATGAATGGTATATGGATTAGATTTGTGATTCACTTAAGTCAGGGAGACCAGTAGAAAGCTATTGCAACAATCTAAGCAAAAGGTGATAAATGCATGAATCAGACTTGTAGCTGTTTCTATGGAGAGAGGGAAAGATGTTGTGAAAGTAGAAATGACAAGATTTGGCAATGGGCTATATTTGTGGTTTATATGAGTAAGAATGAGGACATAGGGATGACACTGCGGTTATCAGCCTGAGTGACTAGGAGGAAGACGGTGTCCATGACACTAATAGGAATTAGGGAAGAAGGGAGGGTTTCAGAGGAGAGATGAATTCTCTTTTTGACTTGTTGAGTTTAAAGTTAGTTAAGGGACATGTGTTTTAAGAAGCCTAAAAAGCAATAGCTCTAGATTGACATAAATCTGGGAATTACCTGAACAGAAATAATAAGTAAACCTCTAGTTGATGACATGATCGACAAATAAGACAGTGCAGAGCAAAAAGGAAAGGCAGCTCCTACATAACATGAAAGTATTGTTTTCTGATTTGATTCAGAATCAATAGAAATTGACTACATATGTCATTGTAAGATAAATTTCATTGCACAGTGATACCCTATTCTTAATGTTTATAACAGACTTTCAAATAGGCCTCTCTATTTGCTGCCATAGAAGTTATGACATTTTTGCTACTATCAATAATTATCAATTTTCATTCACAAAATCATAGAATCATGGATATGTAGGGTTCAGAGAATTACGGATTTTAAGCTGGAAGGGACATAGGAAGTCATCTAGTATAATCTTAGTTTGCATATCAAGAATTAATGTTCAATGACTTTTCCAAAGTCATTCAAGTAGTAAGCAGCATATCTCAGATTTGAACCCAGATCCTTGGAATACAAATCTAGCACACTTTCTGGACTATCCTAGCTGGGAGGTAGCTTAGACATTATCTGATTCTGTGTCAAATAGAAACACTGACCACTACAAAATTCTTAAGGATCCCTATGGGCCACATATTGACTTTGAAAACCTCGCATGTTTATGTATTTATTTTATTAATATACTAACTCGTTAAAGTCAAATTGGAATAACATTTTAACCTGGCTTGAACTGCATTTGGGAATGTTGTGGACTGCATGTGGCCTAGGACGCATATTTGACACCTGTGATCTAGGACAACTTGCCACCCATTGCAAGAATTTCTTTCATAGGGGCAGCTAGGTGGTGCAGTGAGTGGAGCACCGGCCCTGGAATCAGGAGGACCTGAGTTCAAATCTGGCCTCAGACACTTGAGACACTTACTAGCTGTGTGACCTTGGGCAAGTTACTTAACCCCAATTGCATTACCTCCCCCCCCCATCAAAGACAAATTTCTTTCATAACCTAGCTGATAGATGATGCAACATCATGTGTTTTCTATACCCTTAGGTATTACACCAAAACCTGGGTTTTGGATCAGTGACTCTTTAAGAGGTGATTTTTACTGTCTACTAGACTGCAAGTTCCTTAAGAGCAAGATCTGAATTTTTAAAAATTTTGCATCTCAGAAGTTTTGAACTCAGTAAGTGTTTTGGCTGAATTTTAATTAGTTGAATTACAATCACCTTTTCCCAAGTCCTTCACTTGATTCATCTAGTTCTTTGCAGAAATCAGATGTACTAGTCTTCAAACTTATCTGCTCCTTTATTACTTTCAAAATGATTATTAATTCTTTAAGCTTTAAAAATACCTTCAATATTAATTCCTGATAGGAACATGCTTTAGTACTCCACTGGGCCTAAAATCTTATCTTTTAAGTATTCATTTTAATCATACAGGTTTTTCCTCCATTCCTGCCCACCCTGTGTTACTCATACCCATGTTCCCCTCTAAGTTCACTACAGGAGATCCACCTAACATGGGGGAGTTTCTCACTGTTGTGTGACTCTGGACAAATCATTTAAATTCCCTGTGCCTCAATTTCCACACCTATAAAATGAAAAACTTTGACTCAACAGTTTATGAAGTCCTGCAGATCTAGTTGTCTAATCCTACAAATCTATGTGCCTTGATATTGTGAGGATACTAATGGAATAGATAAGCAGTCATCAGTTACCCCTCACTTTTGCTCCATGATTAATCTGTCTTCTTTTTCCAACATACATTTTTGAATGACATTAGGACACCAATGCACCATTAGTAGAGTTGTGAATTGATCCAGCAATTCAGGAGAACAACTCAGACCTATGCACAAAGGGCTATAAAACCATGCATGCCTTTTGACCCAGCAATACTACCACTAGGTCTGTATTTCAAAGATTAAAAAAAGAAAAAAGATCTATGTGTACAAAGCTAATTATAGCAGCTCTTTTTGTGCTGGTAAAGAATTGGAAATTGAGGGGATGCTTATAAATTCAAGAATGGCTAAAGATGTTGAGTTATATGATTGTGATGGTATACCATTGTGATAGAAGAATTCATGAGCAAGATACTTTTAGAAAAACCTGGGGATACTTACATGAACTGATGCAAAGTGAAGTGAGCAGAACTAGGAAAATATTGTACACAATATCAGCAATATTGTACAATAATCAAGTGTGAATGATTTAGCTATTCCCAGCAATACAATGATCCAGGACAATTCTGAAAGTTCTGTGATGAAAAATGCTATATTCCTCCAGAGAAATAACTGATGGAATCTGAATGTAGATCAAAGCATATTGTTCTTTAACTTTATTTTTTTTCTTTTTTTGTCTCTGTTTTCTTTCACAACATGACTGATATGAAAATTTGTTTTATGTGACTACGCATGTACAACCTTTGCCAAGATGCTCACCTTCTCAATGACAGGGGAGGAAAGAGAAGGCATTTGGAATTAAAAATTGTTTTAAAAAGGTCAAATTGTTTTTCTTCTAATTGAGAAAAATAAAAAAAAATCTGATTACTAGAACAGACAAACAAACAAACAAGCAAAAGATGTGGATATAGCATATACAGGATGCCAGGCTCCATCTTCACAGGTTGTTTCCTAGGATACTGGTAGCAGACACTGGGATGGAAGCATTGTTATTCCAAAGGCCCTTTGATTCAGAGTTTGAGCCATCTGGATCAGAGTCAGAGGGGAGATGGTGGTAGTGATTTGACTTGTCTGGTACATGCTGCCTCCTTTTCCCCCTCAGAGTGACTTTCTGCTTCAGCTAAGCTGGCTTTCCGACACTATGGGTAGGAATTGGCTGGCAGTTGGTGGGCATGGCTGGTTCTTTTTATACAGGAGCCACCTCCTCACATGATGATTAAGAGATATGGTCAAGAAGCAGGACCAATGGTCTGGGGGTGTTTCCACTCCCAGGTTCCTGTACCTATCTGCCTATTAGTGATAGCTGGTCAGCAATTATTGCTGGTGGTGATGAGGAAGGTATATTCCTTCTCCACAATTGCTGTACTCATTGATGGTTTTGTGACTTGGGTTTTAGGCAAGTGCCACAGTTTGGGGAACATTGCTATTCCAAGACTCTTCTTTCAGGGTTCTGATCTCTTTTCATCTTTGTCTGAGAGAAGATGGTAGTCAAGGTGTTGGAGGTGCTGGTATGATCTGTCTGGCAAATTCTGGCTCATTTGTCTCCCTCAAGGTGCCTTTCCATTTCAACTAGGCTGGTTTTCCTTCCCACAAATGTCAGATTCAAGATTCAAATTCTGAATATAAATCTATTGCATATTCTATTGTGCCACATTGCCTTCCACAGAGAGTTTTCTCTTACTATACACATAAGACATACCAAAGCAATGAAGAATGCCTATAATTCAGACAATGATATGGAATTGAATAGGCAACCAATAAAAGGAATCCATTATTCAGAAGCAAATAGTGGTTCAGCGGATATAGTGTTGTTCATGTAGTTAGGAAATCCTAAATTCAAATCCAGTCTCAGACACTTACTAGTTGTGTGACCCTGGCAAGTCACATTACTCTAATTTTATTCAGTTTCCTCAATTGAAAAATGGGGATAATAATAGTGCCTACTTTGGAGGATTGTTGTTAGAATCAAATGAGATAATATATTTTTTTTTGCTGAGAATAGGTAATTTATTCATCATATAACATTGCTGTTACTATGAACAAAGTTCTGGAGATAATATTTTTAAAACAAAAAAGCATTAGCATGGTATCTGGCACATAGCTGATGTTACATAAACATTTATTTCTTTACCCTTCATTTCTCTCTCCATAGTTATAACCTCTTAATGAACTAGGAAACTTTTTAAGACTTTGAGCTGCAATGATTTTGCTGAATTGTATTGGAAGAAGGAGTTTCTTCACTAGGGGTTCCATTTACCAATGAAATTACAGATCTCATTGAGATGTCTCTCTCTCTCTCTCTCTCTCTCTCTCTCTCTCTCTCTCTCTCTCTCTCTCTCATATATGACTATATTTCTGTGTATATCTTCTTTGTGTATGAAGAGTTACAGAGAGACAAAGACCAAGAACCAGTATCAGTATGCATTTTATAAGAATACAGTACATGCAAGGCAATTTATAGGGATATTGAAAAAGGTAAAAAAAATATGGTCCCTTGCTCAAAGGAGTCATATTGTAATGGAGACAACATGCAAACAACTATCCACATTCAAGAGATATAAAGGTTAAATGGGAGACAATATCAACAGGAAGTTACTATTAGTGCAGATGTCTGGGAAAGCCCCCTTTAAGAATGTGGGAGTTGAATTTAGCTTTAAAGGAAGTCATGGAAGCCAGGATGCAGAAATGAGGAGGGAGAGCCTTGCAATCATGAAGTACAGCCAGTGAAAAGTTAATGTCAGGAAAAGGAGTGTTGTGCATGAAGGACAGGAAAAGGTAGGTTTGTCACATCATAGAGTAGTAGAAGTAAAGTATAAGAGTGAGCAGTTTGGGATGGGCTTTAAATGTCAAACAGAACATTTTGTATTTGATACTTGAAATAATAGGGAACCATTTACATTTATTGATTAGGGGGTATGGTTGTCATTATCAGCTTTTCACCTCAGGAAAATCACTTGGCAGTTGAATGAAGGCTGGATTGGAGAGTGGAAAGAGTTTAAGTGAGGAGGCTAACCAGAAGGCTATTGCAATATTCCAGGTAATTAAGGTGATAAGGGTCAAGAGTAAGGTGGCAGCTGCAAATGGATATGAGGAGGCATAAGTGAGAGATGTTTTCAAGTTAGAAAAGACAAGACTGGTAGGGAATTGGATATGTGTGATTAGTGAGAGTAAGCAGTTGAGGATGACACTGAGGTTTCAAGCATATAGGACTGAGGAGATGATGGTTCCATTAAGGGTAATAAAGAAGCTCAGAAGAGGACAGGGATTGGGAGGAAATACAATGAATTCTGTTTTGGATTTTTTGAGTTCAAAAAGTCTACAGACTATCCAAATTGAAATGTTCATGAGGGAGCAGATAAAGTAAGACTGTCATTCAAGAGAGAAGGGAGGCAGAGAGCAGAAGATTGGGGCACAAGGCTAGACGCTTTCTTTAGAGAAGAGGCACAATGCTAGAATTATATTTATCTGTCCTCCTTAAATATTGTTCTTATTGGGGAAATGATTTTTTGGTTCAAGCTATACAACTGACTGCAATCCTGTAACAGGGAAAGAGGGTGCCCAAAATTGTATTCCAAATTTGATGCTCTTCCCACCAATTGCCAGTTACAAATAATGAATAGCAAATAAAACCATTACCCAAGTAGATAGCAAATCAAACTCAGAGAAGTTATATAGATGAAGATGTACCAGACAATACACAGAATGAATGAGCTCTCTCTGAGAGAAGAGAGTCTTGAATCTCACCCAAGAGAAAATTCCCTAAAGTCTTCAGTGTTGTAAGCTGGGAAAAGGTATATGATCAAAAATAAGTTTGAAATAGACACAGTCCTTACTTTCCTATAAATTATAGTACATTAGGATGATATGCAAATTATACAGATAACTATAATACAGCTCATGGTAAATGCATCAGGGAGGCAAAATCTTACGAAAAACTACACTTGTGGGTGGAGCCAAGATGGCAGCTGGAAAACAGGGACTTGCTTAAGCTGCACTGCAGATCCCCCCAAACACCTATAAAAATGGCTCTGAATAAATTCTAGAGCTGCAGAATCCATGAAATAGCAAAGGGAAGCAGGGCTCTGGCCCAAGACAGCCTGGATGGTCGCTGGGAAGGGTTTATCACATGGAGCTGGGAGCAGAGAAGGGCAGAGGCCAGCATGGGCCACGCCAGGACCAACCAGAGCAGGAGCCAGGCAGAACAGGCCATAGCACTCTGAATCACTGAGCTGTGGCAGTTACCAGACTTCTCAACCCACAAACACCAAAGACAACAGAGAAGGTTAGTGGGAAAAGCTGCTGGGACAGAGTGAAGGGAGTTCATGGTTGGCCACTGCCCTGGGGGCGGCGGAGGTGGTGCAGCTCTGAAGCTGCTTCCAGAGCTACAGCTGCAGGGGCTTCCAGTCTGAGGCCCACCTGGTGGGAGGAATTAAGCAGCAGATCAGAGGGGGAGTACAAAGCCTGCTTTGTCCTGCCTGGATCTGGGCCACAATCCGGGTGGTTTTTGGGGGAGAAGGAGTGCTGGTGTGGCAGAGCTAGCTGTGTAGAAGTGGCTCTGAAAATAGCATCACAACCCCTCAAGTTTGGGACAAAATAGTCTACTCTACAAGCAGTCATACCCCAACAAAAAGCTCAAGGGTCAAGTGGTTGGCTGGGAACATGAACAGGCAGTGAAAATGGTCTCAGATTCAGACTCAGACTTTGGAATCTTTTTCAGGTGACAAAGAAGACCAAAACATATAGCCAGAAGAAGTCAACAAAGTCAAAGAGCCTACATCAAAAGTCTCCAAGAAAAATATGAGCTGGTCTCAGGCCATGGAAGAGCTCAAAAAGGTTTTGGAAAACCAAATTAGAGAAATAGAGGAAAAATTGGGAAGAGAAATGACAATGAGGCAAGAAAACCATGAAAAAAAAGTCAATGACTTGCTGAAGGAGACCCATAAAATACTGAAGAAAATAACACCTTAAAAAACTGACTAACTCAAATGGCAAAAGACCTCCAAAAAGCCAATGAGGGGAAGAATGCCTTGAAAGGCTGAATTAGCCAAATGGCAAAGGAGGTCCAAAAGACCACTGAAGAAAATACTACCTTAAAAATTAGATTGGAGCAAGCGGTAGCTAGTGACTTGATGAGAAATCAAGATATTATGAAACAGAACCAAAGGAATGAAAAAATGGAAGACAGTGTGAAATATCTCATTGGAAAAACCACTGACCTAGAAAATCGATCCAGGAGAGATACTTTAAAAAGTATTGGACTATCTGAAAGCCATGATAGAAAAAGAGCCTAGATATCATCTTTCAAGAAATTATCAAGGAGAACTGCCCTGATATTCTAGAACCAGAGGATAAAATAGAAATTGAAAGAATCCAATGATCACCTCCAGCAAAAGATCCCAAAAAGAAAACTCCTAGGAATATTCTCATCAAATTCCATATCTCCCAGGTCAAAAGAGTTAGGATTAAAACCAAGAATCACCTACCCAGCAAAACTGAGTATCATGCTCCAAGGCAAAATATGGATTTTCAGTAAAATAGAGGACTTTCAAGCTTTCTCAGTGAAAAAACCACAGCTAAATAGAAAATTTGACTTTCAAACACAAGAATCAAGAGAAGCATGAAAAGGTAAAGAAGAAAGAGAAATCATAAGGGACTTACCAAAGTTGAACTGTTTTGTTTACCTTCCTACATGGAAAGATGATGTGTATAATTCATTAGACCTCAGTATCTGAAGGGAATATATGTATATATATATATATATATATATATATATATATATATATATATATATATATATATATATATATATATATATATGTATACATATATATATATATATATATACATATATGTATATAGACAGAGGGCACAGGGAGAGTTGAAGATGAAGGGATGATATCTAAAAAAATAAAATCAAATTAAGGGATGAGAGAGGAATATATTGAGATAGGGAGCAAGGGAGAGATAGAATGGGGTAAATTATCACACATAAATATGGCGAGAAAAACAGTTCTTCAGGAAGAAAACGGGGGCAGGTGAGGGAGAATGAGTGAATCTTGCTCTCATCGGATTTGATTTGAGGAGGGAACAACATACACACTCAATTGGGTATCTTACCCCACAGCAAAGAAGGAGGAAGGGGATAAAAAAGGGGGCATGATAGAAGGGAGGGCAGATAGTGGGAGGAGGTAATCAAAAGCAAACACTTTCAAAAACAGACAGGGTAAAGGGAGAAATTTGAATATAGGGGACATGATAGGAGGGAACAAAATATAGTTAGTCTTTCACAACATGACTATTGTGGAAGGTTTTTACATAATGATACATTTGTGGCCTATGTTGAATTGCTTGCCTTCTTAGAGAGGGTGGGTTGGGAGGGAAGAGGGAAGAGAATTTGGAACTCAAAGTTTTAAAAGCAGATGTTAAAAAAAAGGTTGATTTTGCATGCAACTGGGAAATAAAATATACAGGCAGTGGGGCATAGAAATATATCTTGCCGTACAAGAAAGTAAGGGAAAAGGGGATGGGATGGGGGAGTGGGGTGACAGAATGGAGGGCTGACTGGTGAATGGGGCAATCAGAATATATGCCATCTTGGGGTGGGGGGTAGGGTAGAAATGGGGAGAAAATTTGTAATTCAAAATCTTGTGGAAATCAATGCTGAAAACCAAAAGTATTAAATAAAAATTCAAAAAAGAAAAACTACCCTTTCAAAAGTAAGATTATACATAAAGAAGGAAACTTAGAGGCCTTTCTCCTCCATACGTCTTTCTCTCCTTCTAGGGACCTCTCCATGAAAAGAGTCCAGTACTGTGTGTGTCCTCTTTTGAAGGTGGGAGAAGACCTAGGATATCTCCTTTCTAAAAAAGGAAGGAAGTAAGGAAACCTCATCTCTCCTCTCCCAAGTTCTCACCAATTCTATCTCCTGATAAGCACAAAGTATGGAGTAATTATTCTCTCCACTAATGGAACTAATTTTATGCAAATGTCAGATATGAGCCCACAACTTCATTACTAAACATATATGCACACAACATATAATGCAACATAAATACATGGATATGTACAGAATCAAACATAATATGTGTGTATACACATGTACATATTGTATGTGTGTGTATGTATGCATACACACATACATACACACACCACTGCTATTAGACAAAGATATAACTGCATAATTGAGCAAAAGAAAGAGATAGGCTGTATCCCTTTTGGGGAAATTGCTAAACTCTTGTTGTATTGTCTTTAAGAAACTGCTTCCATGTAGGACAAAGGAACATTTTTTAGACAATAAGTACATTTATTAACTTCACATAAGTTTTCCCTTTTCCCCTTCCTTCCCAACCTTCCAATATCCCATATGTCTAGACACTGAATATAACCTCCAGACATCCAAATGTACAAACCCAAAACATTTTAAGCATTTGTCCTTTCAATAGAATCTCTGCTCCCAATTGATAACAGGACATTTTGCTTTAGCCAAGATAGTGATCAGATCTCCGAGTACAAAATCAAAATTATGCATAAATATTTTTCCACAGGACCAGACAAACTAACACAATTTTACACTCTTGAACTCAAATAGCATTTCATCATTAGCACCATAATTATATATTTTATGTGCATAATTTGTATATATGTGTATCAATAAATCCACATATCAATATATATGTGAGCATTGCACCTAATGTTTCTTCCCCAAGCATTCTCAAAGACATGCTTATTCACTTTCAAAGGCTGTCCAAAACATCTTACTATATAGATATCACAATAAAAAATTCTAAGTTAAAGAAAATTCTACTTACAATATCATCTTTTATCCTATATATTTATTAATGGGAACAAGTAAAATATTATCTCTTCATCTTTACCCCAATATAGCAAGAAATTAAACACCACACCTTTAAGAGGAAATTTGTTCTGGAATGAAGGCTG
The DNA here is from genome assembly GCF_011100635.1 of Trichosurus vulpecula. Classification (NCBI taxonomy): domain Eukaryota; kingdom Metazoa; phylum Chordata; class Mammalia; order Diprotodontia; family Phalangeridae; genus Trichosurus; species Trichosurus vulpecula. Next base: position 297,718,952 of record NC_050574.1, on the reverse strand, counting down.
AATCTTGGAAGAATAAAATTTTTTAAAAAATATATTTCCATCAAACATCATAAAAAGTGATTCTCCCACACACACACACATAGGTGGTATAGAATATCTAATTTAAATGATCTGCTTGTAGTAAAGTTGTATTGTGGACCCTTTGGCAGTCTCATGAAGCCTAGAGACTCTAAGTTCAAATAAATGAAATGCAAGATTTCAGTTTGAAATTAGTGAAAATATTGCTGCAATTTTTTTACCCTCAAGTTCATCTAACCCTTGAAATCTGTCCATTGACCTCTTAGAAATCTGTGGATCCAGATATATGGATTCTGTGAGGACTAACCCTGATAGATTTTGCTCTTCTCAGCAAAATGGGGCGCAAAGACAACTCCAAAGGACTCATGATGGAGAATACTATCTACCTCCAGAGAAAGAACTATGGAGTATGAATGCAGATTGAGACACACTTTGTGCTTGCTTTTATTTCCACTTTGTTTTTTCTCTCTTTTGTTTTTGTTTTTGGGTGGGTTTTTTTGGTTCTTTTTCTTCTTTCTCATGGTTCATTGCATTGGTCATGGTTCTTCTCCATGTCTTGGCTGGTGTGTGGGTGGGTTCAGTGCCAAGTTGTGCATGGAGGATATGTCAGATTCCATTCTGTCTTGGGGAGGGAGGGGGTTAGGGGTGGATGGGTGGTCTGGAACTCAAGGTTGTGTAGAGTTGGGTGTTGTAAACTAAAAATAAAAAATATTAAAAATTAAAAAAAAGAAATCCGTGGATCTCAGTTTAAGGACTCCTGGCTTATAGCAAAGTTATCATAAATGAATTGATTCCATTGGGAAGTGATCAAATTTTTACAAAAATATATCTTGATCATGGAGAAGGAAAGAAATTTTAACATTAAAATCCTAATAACTCTAATCTAATTTGTACTATGACCTATCAATTACCAAATTCGGAAGTGATTGTTGCTCAGAAGATTTACCACACCCCCCAAAATTGTAAGAAGTGAAAGCTGTTTCTTGCTGTATTGTCATCTTCTACATAAAACTTCTGTAAATATCTGGAGGAGGCAACGGAGAGCAGAGAGCCTCATATCACCATCTCCTCCCAGAGAGGAAAAAGGGAGCAGACTTGGACTTTCAACTTGATTGAGCCAAAGGAGAATTAGCTTACTAACCCCAGGTCAGGTTTACAAGAAAAATTTAAAAGCACATGAAATGGATGGGTTGGGGGGCAGGGAATGTCTATTTTACCAGGTGGTTAATGAAACTAAATATATAACCAGAACCACAATAACACTAAGAACCACAAAAACACTAACTTGTTTTACAGAACAGAAGCATAGAGAGCAGGTTTTAAAAATTATTTTATCTCTATATAATGGAAGCATTGTTATTTAACCCAAGTTTTCTTTTAACCCAATTTCTCAAAGAGCAATAACTTTCAGAAAAGAAAAATCTATTTCTGTACATCTTTTAAGAGTGAAACTTTTTTAAAAAAGTAAATGAAAGAACTTAAGACATTTGCATTTCCCCTCAACCCCCTAGACTAGCCACCCCAATACAGTCTCATATAGATGGACCAATAAAGATCCATAATGAAAATCTACAACAGAAAAAAGAACAGAAGAATGGCATTCTAAGAAGTTAAGTATATTGAGCTTAAGGACATTAAGTGTATTAAATACATTAAGCTTTAGCAGAGGAGCCAATTCAAACTTAAGTTGCCCTTCAAAAAATTCTCATCAGAATATACATTTTTGTTTTGATTAAAATAATTATTTAAAATAAAAAAAAAATTTGAAGAATTCACAATCAATAGTATGACTAGCTTCAGGATCATTCTACAGCAGGGACTCAATCATTTTTTGTGTCCTGGAACCCTTCAGCAATCCTGGATACACACCAGAATGTTTCCAAATACACAAAACAACACATATGGAATTACAAAGGAAATCTTTTCCCTATTCAGATTCATAACATCCCTAAAATCTATTCATAAGTCTTTGGGGGAAGGTCATTAATCCCAGGTTAAGAATCCTTAATAATTTTATTTTATAATTATAATTTATTTAGGTTCAAGATGGCAATATGCAATCAATAGTAATCTTGAAAGGTCAATTTTTTCTCCAACAATATAAAATGCCCACAATGTCATGTATGAGAGAATTTCCCTTTGATAATTTCAGAGGACAATAAAACCAGCTACAATGTTTTTCATTTAGTCAAGGCTTCAAATGAATGCAGTTGCTCTCTTTAAATTATTTTCCATCCTGTTTCAATTCTTTCACCAAAAGGTCAAGAAACAGTCTGAGAAATTCCAATGTAGCATCTTCTTCTGGGGATGGAGTGATTGGAGCAGCTATAGACTATTCAACATACAATTAAACATTTTCTCTTCTTTGATACTACCTCCTTTAGCAGTAGAAGAAAATCTTCATTTGCAAACTGATGGATCTCTCTTTCAGAATGGAAAAGACAACTTTACATGTCTTACACAAGTATTTCTTCCACTCATCAATAACCATTTGGTAAATCTCTACCACAGTGATCATCTTAAGTTCTAATGTGTCTATTTCATTAACATACGTCCATCTCCACCTTCAGAATCTATATTTCTTTGCCAATGTTATATTCTTTCCCACTGCCATTACGGTTTGTATAAAACTCAAACCACTCTGCCAAAGAAATAACTCTACTGAAAACAAAAATATTTCTTTTTTTCCTTTATTTCTTTATTTAATATTTTTTAGTTTTCAACATTGATTTCCACAAGATTTTCAATTACAAATTTTCTCCCCATGTCTACCCTCCCCCCACCGCAAGACGGCATATATTCTGATTGCCCTTTTCCCCAATCTGCCCTCCCTTCTGGTCACCCCACTCTGCCTATGTCCTTTCCCCTTACTTTCTTGTAGGGCAAGACAGATTTCTATACCCCGTTGCTTGTATGTCATATTTCCCAGTTGCAGGTAAAAATAACATGCCTGAGTATTTATTTTAGGACTTTGAGTTCCAAATTTCCTTTCTTCTTCCCTCCCCACCTACCTTCCTTGAGAAGGCAAACAATTTGACATAGGCCACACATGTATCATTATGTAAAACACTTCCATAACAGTCATGTTGTGAAAGACTAAGTATATTTCCCTCCATCCTATGCTGTCCCATTTTATTCAATTTCATCCCCTTGACCCTGGCCCTTTTCAAAAGTGTTTGCTTTTGATTACCTCCTTCCCCACTCTGCCCTCCCTTCTATAATCCCCTCTCTCTTATCCCCCCACTTTCCTGTAGGGTAAGATACCCAAGTGAGTGTGTATGTTATTCCCTCCTTAAGTCAAGTCTGATAAGAGCGAGATTCGTTCATTCCCTTTCACCTACTCCTTCTTCCCTTCCAATAGAACTGCTTATTCTTGCAACTTTTATGTGAGACAATTTATCGTATTCTATCTCTCCCTTTCTCCTTCTCCCAATACATTTCTCTCTCACCCCTTAATAGTATTTATTCATTTATTTTTAGATACCATCCCTTCATATTCAACTCACCTTGTGCCCTTTGTCTATGTAAATATTTATATTCCCTTCAACTACCCTTATACAGAGAATGGTCTCATGAGTTACAAATATCATCTTTCCATGTAGGAATGTAACCAAAACAGTTCAACTTTAGTAAGTCCCTTATGATTTCTCCTTCCTGTTTATCTTTTCATGTTTCTCTTGATTCTTGTATTTGAAAGTCAAACTTTCTCTTCAGTTCTGGTCTTTTCTTTTTCAAGAATGCTTGAAAGCCCTCTATTTTATTGAAAATCCATATTTTTCCTGGAGTGTTATACTCAGTTTTGATGGGTAGGTGATTCTTGGTTTTAATCCTAGCTCCTTTGACCTCTGGAATATCATATTCCAAGCCCTTTGATACTTTAATGTAGAAGCTGCTAGATCTTGTATGATCCTGATTGTGTTTCCACAACACTCAAATTGTTTCTTTCCGGCTGCTTGCAATATTTTCTCCTTGACCTGGGAATTCTGGAATTCGGCTATAATATTCCTGGGAGTTCTCACTTCTGGTAGCTGCCACATCTCAGTGATTTATGACCCTATGGCTTGCTCCACCCAATCTCCTCAGCATCTGGTCTGTCCTGCTGCAACCCATGCTGGGCTGCGCTCTGCTCCCAGCATGGTGCAATATACCCTTCCCAGTGACCATCCAGGCCATCTTGGGCTGGAGACCTGCTTTTCTCTGTTATTTTGTGGGTTCTGTAGCTCTACAATTTGTTCAGAGTCACTTTTTACAGGTGTTTGGAGGAATTTGGGGAAGACTCTTAAGAGAGTCCCTGTTTTCCAGCTGCTATCTTGGCTCCCCACAAAAATATTTCTAAACTGCTTTGAACGCAGAATTTTAGAGTTATTTTAAGATGAATCTTCATCAAACAGTATTTAATTTATATCATACTCAACTTGGTGTCCATCAGCTGTGGTCCAATGGTTATTAAATGATGGCAGTCAATCACTTTAATCTTCCAAAACCACCGTGACAGCTCTTCCATTCCTTCTCCCACTTTGTCTGGTAGGTAATCAACTTCTTTTCCTGTCATGTCAGAGTTGTAACTCCACGCATCCACCCACATTAATCTACATGAGTAGATGCTCAAACTGTCAAAATTGCCATTTTTGTTCAAGTAGGTTGCTAAATAACCATGAACCTCCTAGGTATGGATTATGTTACTATCTGCTCTGCAGAAACTGACTGTAGATCTTTAGAAATGACATCATCAACTTTTGCACTGAGCTTGACATTGAGACACATCATGTAGCTGCTGTGGTGAAGAGCCCAGTGTGATGTGTGGAGGCCATGACTGATACTACTTCTGTATGCTCATGGAGATTGACGTTAACTTCCCTAGTTACAGAATGGAAAGCTTGGCTAGGTGATTTATTCAGGTCTGTCATCACTGAAATTATGGTAGACTGTCTCAGCTCTAAATATATGATCTGTGATACTCACAATAGAGGCAGTCAGATGGTTGATCAATAGCAAGTCAGTCCTTAAGCATTTATTAGGCCCTTACCATATGCCAGGCACTATGCTAAGTTTAGGGGATATAGAGAAAAGGAAAAAATACCACCCCTGCCCTAAAGGATCTCCAACGGGGGCTATAACATGCAAAACAATTATGTACCTACAAGATATATATGTGCATATATTTACATATATTATAAACAGGAGGTAATCTCAGACTGAGGACTACACTGTCAGATGAGGTGATTGTATTGGGTACATTATGTTAATGCTTTTATATTATGGGGCAATGGGGAAAAGTATTACCTAAAATGACTGATATTAAAAACAAAGGGCATCAATGCACCTTATTTTTCAAAAGCAACAAGCAGTTCTCATTGTTTTTCCCTTAAGGCTGGGTCCTCCTAGAATTCACCCTTCCTCTCGTCAAAGGAGGTAGAATCCAACACCCCCTCTTGTTATTTCTTCATTACAGCTATTCTTCAGTTCCTTAAGTAACAGAGACCCCAGATTGGGACTATAGTAGTTATTAATTAGCCCAAGTATGGTTTACTTCTATTTTAGTCAGAGGTACTTAATCGGGAAGCCATGAATAGATTTGGGGTGGGGAGGGTTCATGAACTTGGATGGGAAAACTGATGACTGAATTTCAACAGAATTTGTTTTCTTTTTAATCCTACATGTTCCGTTCTATACATTCAAAAGCATTATGCTGAGAAAAGGTCCATAGGTTTAACCAGACTGCTGTCAAAGTGTCCAAGACTCAAAAAAAGGTTAAGGACCATCATCTTAGATGAATTTCCAGGCTGACCACATCTAAAGTAAGTTACCTCCTTCTTCACCCCAACCCCTCTATATCATGTGGGAGAGTTTCTTAGAAGGATTTAGAGTCATACAACTCTAGCACAAGAGGAAGCATCGGTGTTGTAGCTAGGGGGCAGGAGGGTTCAGGGCACTATCACGTAGCTACTGTGGTGAAGAGTGCAGTCTCATGCCTGGAGGACATGACTAACGTAACTATCCAATTGTATGAGGCTGAGAAGACTTGGGTACAAATACTGCCTCTAACATACATTGGCTGTGTGACCCTAGACAAGTCACTTAACCTCTCAGTGCCATCTAAATAATTCTTTAAGTCTCAAGTTACAGAGGTGTTGTTCATGTTCATTGGAGTAAGGAATTTCCATGCAAGGATGCCCCCATACTGATGAAATAAAAAAATAAAATTAAATAAAAAATCCATAGCATACCACCTCCCATTCCGCACCCCCCTAAACAGCACTAGTGTTTCTAATAACCCGTCTAAGTCAGAGGCATTTAGCTTGGCAGTCTATGAACTTAATTTTTAAAAATATTTTGATAACTATATTTCAGTATAATTTGTTTCCTCTTTAATCCCATGTATCTCACCTCATGTATTCATAAACATTTTTTTTCTGAAAAGGGGTCCATGGGCTTCAGCAGCCTGTTGCCAAAGTTTTCCAGGACACAAAAAAAGGTAAGTACTCTACGCTAAGTCCTAATTCCATGTTCACTGATCAGCAAGAAGTATTTTGCTGCAGGGTCCCTGAAGCAAGTTGGACTAACTCTGTCTTAATATCCAACTTAACTCATGAATAACTTCACTTGCACTCTATTTAATGCAGTCACATTGCATGGAGGAATGAGTATATCAATAAATAAAGGGGAAAATTTACTAAGAGAAGAATCATTCAAAAATACCCCAAACAAGTTGCTCAACCTAAGTCCCATTTTTCTCCTCTGTTACATGGAGATGCTCTCTCCACTTTTTTCACAGACCTGTTGTGAGTTTCAACTGAAAACCTCACATGAGAAGGGAGCTCCAAAAAGCAAATTCTATCTCGATGTGATAGATAAGATAGAGGCGACTGGTGCAGTCATGCTGTTCTAAATCTTTCCTTACATCATTTCTTTCCTTCTTTCACTCAGTTCTTGTTGCTCTTGGCAACTCGTCTCTTTTCTTACTTTGATTTCTCTCCTTGTGGGTGGGAGGTCATAAGGTAAAAAACCCGGGTTCACTGGGGAGAAGATACACTCACATACACACACAGATGAGCATTATAATGGAAAGAGTGCTGACTCTGACTTCAGTCTGTCAGTCAATAAGCATTTTTTAAGGGTCTAATTTATGCTGGGCACTGTGCTAAGCACTGGGGATAAAAAGAAAGGCAAGAAAATTCTAATTCTCTTCTCCTCTCCCCTAACATAATGCTAGGCACACAAGAAAGGTTTAATAAATCCTTGTTTCCTGGTCTCTGACTAGACTGTTGGTAAATGTTTGAGGAGCAAATAAACAAATAATAAACAAATATAAGTAACCAAACTTAAGGACAAAATTGAAAATTCCCTCCTCAAACTAGATTGCTGATGGCAGATGTGGCCCAAATCAAATACCAGGCATGAGGGATGCTGCTAAATGCGCATACTTGGCTTTGGAAATATCTGAACGTCTAGTTTCTCCCCTTTGCCCTGGTACTCTAAATCACCTGGGCATATTTGTATTGAAGGTGTTGTTGATAATTCATCCCAGAGTTATCTCAGAGCCTCTGTTGTTGGCAAATGGGTTTTTCTTTCTGGCAACCAAAGTTTTCAGTGATTTCTTAGTTTTCCTTCTGATCTTCTCAATGACCCAATCCATATCTTCAATAGCTTTTTGAATAGTCTTTTGGATTCTCTTGGGGTTGTATTCATCTGCATGGACTTGGAAACTCTGTCTGGTGGCCCGCTTATAGCGCTCCTGGATGTTCTTAGAGGACAGCTGGTGATGCCCTGTAGGAGGCAAAGGCACAGCTACAGTGGCTTCTGAACTAATCTGGTGCCCAGCAATGGGCCCAACAGCATCAACTTCTGCTCCACCAAGTCCTAGATTTTCATGCAGTTGGAGAAAGTAGTGAAGGTGAAGGGAGAAAATGTTTTTTTTTTAAATGGGGGGATGGGGGAGCTGCAGCCTAGAGCCTTCAACTCAATTTAAGGTTTAACTCATTTTCCCAGGTACCCAAGAAACCCTACACCAGGAGCCAAGGTTACATTTCCCAGCAAGGTCAGTGATCAAGCACCTAAGGCCATGCGGTTCAGTGGAAAAAACAGTGACCCTGGGTTCAAATTTTGTGTGATGCTCACTACCCTTGAGGTCTTCTACGTCATTTTCCTCCCCCCGGGTGTCAGTTTCCCCATTTATAAACTAAAGGGCTGGCCTCTCTGGGGTCCCTAGTTCTATGAGCCCATGCAATGTGCACTATGGGGCCACCTCAGGGGGGACAGGAAGGCACTGTGGCCTCACAGAGTGTCCTCTGCCTGTGAACTTCAAAGGGTCTGGATAATATCATCCCAAAGAACCATTTTTATAAAAAATATAAAGCTGATGAGGAGAATGAAGTTGAGCAAGACAATTGTTTACCTTTATATGGAGATCATCCGTGCCCTTCTTTTCCACATTCAGGTTATTTTTTTCTCCAGCTCTGTCAAAGAATTTATTTGGGACCCAGAAGACACTTTCTTTTCACTGACCTGGAACTAATATAACATGTTACCTGAGGCTCTAGCAATACACCTCTCTTTACTATTGTTTTTCTGTTAGCCCACTGTCCCTTGAACAAAGGTTGCCAAATGTTGACAAATTACTAAATTTTTAAGTAAACTGCAAGGAAACTGAAGCAAAACAAGTAATTTTTGAAAACCCTCTTTTCTTTGGTAGGGAAGAAATATGGCTGGGAAGTGAACCCCAATCAAAGTTACTCTATTAAACTATATTACTCCCAGATTTCATCCAGATGTGTTTTGAAATCCTTTCCTCCAAATCTAATCAGCCAAATTAAATTCACTTGTAAATACCTGCTTTTAAACCCTCTCATGATTTGAAGAAGCAGCAGCTTAATAAAAGATAGAAGAGCTGTGCAGAAAATGAGAGAGAAAAAAAAACACCATAGCCCAAACTACCTGGTTCCCAAGCTCTCACAAATAATATCAAACTATGAATTCAATAAAACCCAATTGTTTGTCTTTGTCAATGAAAAGAGTGATTACTGTCAGAAAATGTCTCAAACCTTCTCCAATAGTAGGAGTTCAAGGGCCATCAGATTATTCTACTGGCTTCCAAAAAATTTGAACATGCAAAAAGTTTACAGACAAAATCAGACAGAAGTAATTAAAAACATTTATCTTGCCTCTTCCCACACACTCAGTTAAAATATAAACCCATGAGCAAAGCCCAAAACAAAAATGCCCAATTATCTGACCTGCCTTCTTGGATTATCAAAAGATCAGAGCTATCCTCTGCTCCATCTAAAATAGCTTGCAGAGTGACATATGGCTCCAACTGGAAAGATGAGGTAAAGGATTGAACCTGGCAAGGAAAGTCATCACAGAAGAAGGCTTTAATGAGTTTGAACAGATTTTTAAGATGGGTTCCACTTGGAGGAAAGAAAAATGTTATTGTGCTTTATGGGAAAAGCTAGAGAAACTGGCAAAATTCAATTCAACCAGAACTTATTAAGCACATACAATGTGCAAGGTACTGAGCAAGGCACAAATAGATGTATAAGGAGAAATTTGTGCATGAGAGAGAAAGCAGCAGAAAAACTGAAAAGGAGGAGAGAGGAGAGGAGAGGAGAGAGAGAGAGAGAGGAGAGAGCTGAAAATTGATGCAAAAATAGAAATAAGGTGGGGGGAACATTGCTATTCTTGTCATAGTAGGTTGTACCTGATCTTGGCCAAGTACTTTTTGTGCACGTGAACTTGGTGTGGTCTTAGTGGTAGGCATCTAGCCTGTTTTCTATGGAAAAGCCTTGCCCTTAATATGTTGTTGTCCTTTCCTTGCTAGTGAAAATGGATAGTATTGAAGGTGTAATTTATACCTCTACCACAAATATTTTCTGAAAAAAAATAGTAGTAGAACAAATATTACCTAAGCACTGAGAGGAATTTTCTTTCTCTGAATTTTCCAGCCTTCTCAAAGCTCTACATAATGCTTAGATGAAATGAGTATATTTACTGAAGATCAAGTAATTTCAGGATTCATTTAAAATTTTTTAACTTTAAATGATAAAATAACTTTAACATATATTTGTTATTATTTCATTTTATAAAGTGTATAGCTCATAACAATTTATTTTGTCCCAAGGGAAAGTGCAACCACTCCAGATTCAAAAGATTGGGAATCAAACCCCACCTGTGATGTTTACCTTGAGCAGATCACAACATCCCTGGAACTCAGTTTTCTCACCTGTAAAATGAGTTTCAATCATGACTACTTTTTAACGCATTTTGTAATCTGGTAGGGTCAAGTCTATCCCCTTGATCCCCACAGTGTCTCCCTTGATATTCTTGATACTACATTCCTAAAAATGAATTTTATTTTGTCTAATTCTATAAAATATCACTTTGGCAATTTTATTTTTATGCATTTGTAGAATTATTTTGGAATTATAGTCACTTTTATTATATGACTCCACCATAAACATTGGATATCTTTGAAACTATTTAGGTCTTCCTTTAAAATACAATCACAGATTCTGAGGTTTGAAGGAAACCTAGAGGTCAGTAAGTCTGACATGTAGTGAAAATGAGATTCAGACATGATAATTCACTTCCACAGGGTTGCAGAAATATTAAATTATGTTGCAGGATTCAAACTCAGGTCTTCTTGACTCCAAGTCTAGCATGCTATCTATTATACTGCTTATGTCTAATTTGCATTTTGGTAGATTATTGCTGGATATTTAATGAGTTTATCCTTGTTTTTGTTTTTTAGATGAACATTCCTGTGAAATGTGTATTATTACTATTTGAAAATTTATTCCTTTTCCTGACTGCACATTTTACCTCAAAACTCTAGAGCTTTGCAACTGCATTTGTAGATTAGTTAAACTTGAGATTCCTTTCTGCTGGCTTCTTACAGAATCTCTTCAACTGCACAGTATTTGGCTCTATAGTTCAAATATTTCCATATTGTTTACTTACACAATTACATCAACTGTAAAATTTACACTGCTCTTTGTATTTCTCTGGGGTGCAAATGTTTATTAGTTTATATCACTGAAATATATTTTTAACATGAGAGGGCTTGGAGACTACACATTCTTCCATTTTTACTGTGTTTGGTCATTTCCTATCAATTTTTATTTCATATCTATATTTAAAAGATCTAGACTTTTTATTCTTTCTTCCAGAGTATCCTACTATGCTTTAAATTTTTAAATCTTCTCTTTTAAAACTTTCATTTTGTCAAATTATTTTAATCTTAAATTTTGGTCCTCATTATTTCCTTTGATTATTTTATTAAGCTTTTCCACCACTCTAGGGATTCTTGTAGCTGTACTAATCTCTTTTCTAATATTCCAGTTGATATTTTTTTCTATATATTTTCTCTTTTACTTGAGATTTATTCTCACAGTCTTTTTACAGCATAGTATTTCTTCACACACTAAGAGTTCTTTTTGTTTATGCATTTCATCATTTTCTTTACTGGTTTTGCTGAGGGGCTTTTTTGAATAAGGATTTTCCCTCCTTCCTTTTTTGTTGTCTTTTTATTGCATTCTGTTTATTTTTAATTATATGGTGGTGATGCAAGAGAGTTGGTCTTAGACAATATTTATCAGAAGCTCAATTTAAAGAAGCAAACATGCAAACAGGCTTGGGAGAATTATGAACTGAAACAAGTTAGCAGTAACGCCTTTGTATTGATCATATTCATTTAAATTTCCTTCTAACGATTCAATAAGCTCATTATGAGAATATAGAAAGATAAGTGACGATTATTTTTGCATTATATGATATTGGTAGGGAGAGTAGTCCTCCATATGGTGTGGCAATGGAGAACTATGGGCAGATCTAGAAATTAACATAAAACTACTGAGAGCCATGTTGGAGAAGAAGAAATAGAGGAAAAATAAGATATCAGGAGAGAGAAGATAAAGAGACAAGAAAGAGATGTCAAAGGATTCTACTAATTTTCCCCCTAAGAACCAGTCATAATAAATAGGATACTTAATTTGGGGACCGATTTTCTCTCTATGGTTCTCCTCTGGTCTAATGTTCATTTTCTCTTTAGTTTATTCTGAAATCTTCTTTGTTCTATTCACAAGAAATTTTCATGAAAAGTAACAAACCTGATCTATTAAAGCTGAGTCATTGTGAGGCCACATTGTTTATTAGGAGTTGATGTGCTCTGTCATGAAATTGATATCACATTTTATATATACATCCTCTGTTTCTTGGCATTAGCTAACAGTTGCTAGTTCTCATTTTTCATTCTTATTATTTAACATAATTTCTTAATTGGGATTTCCTCATGAGTAACTCATTCCATTTGGAAAAATATTTCTACAATTCATTTAAAGGAAAACTTTTTAAAAAATATCATTCTCTTTGAGCAATGTTTTATACATTGTAATTCATGAATAAAATGGGATCCAAAACTTAAGCCAAGGTCAAGCTGGCTCAGACATCAGGGGCTGGAGTCCTGTTCAGCATCTCAGAACACAGGTATCATTTGTTACCAATCTTCATGTCAAACCTACCTAGAGATGCTAGTTCTCTGAAGGCAAATTCTTTTGTTTTTGTTTTTTTGGAAGATAAAAGGGAAATAGAAATTACTATTGAGCTCTTTTGAAGATAACATAAGTCATATATCAGAATCTAAGCTCATAGAGTGCCTGAACAAAATCACTTTGAACAGCCCCACTTGTTAAAAATGTGTTGAAAACTTGTTTCCAAGGGGGAAAAGTGGTAACTATATGTAGTTCAATTGCATTGAGTGAAATAAGGCATGAATTGTAACTTGACTTTTTGTCTGCCTATTTGACTATAAACTTAAGAGTAAGCTGATTTTTTTCCAGATTTGGTATGTCAAACAAGCTTTCAAACTGACATTTCTTGCTTTAAATTATAGTGATTCTGCATGGAGTTTGTTAGAAGCATAAACTACAATTGTATCTGGCTTTCTTCTCTGTTCTCCTATCTTGAGGCTCTGTCCTCATAAGCACTACATGTGCTAAACCTGTGGTAGAGCCTTCAGAGCTTGTATTGGTCTGATCAGCCACAATCAGGCATACCATACGTGACTCCAATACAGTGATGTCATTTTGATCCTCTTCAAGAAAGATGAACAACAAAAAATCTTTGAGGCTCTGTTTTGCCACCCTAAATAGTGACCTAATTTGCCTTAGTCCAGCAGGTTCAAGAATTTTTTCTTTGGTACTTATGATCCATAAAAGGCAATTAACATTTCCTTAATAATTGTTAAAAGCAGGTAGCACAAGCATGTGTGTGTGTGTGTGTGTGTGTGTGTGTGTGTGTGTGTGTGTGTGTGTTTGTGTACTCTCCTTCCCAAATCTTTGAATCAAGACCTTAAGGAAGTGACCAGAAGACAATGGGAATTTAGGAAAAGAATTCTGAAAATTTCCTCAATCCAGACTAATCCTTTTATACTTCAAACCACTAACAATCTGAAGCATCTGAGAGGACTGGGCAAAGGGGCTAGAGGAGATTCGACTATCAAAAACAGCAACAACTTGAGGAGCTCCACTATGTCTGATCCATTGGTGACAAAGCCTCCAAATTTTGTAGGAGGATTTTTCATCAACAAAATAACCTTAAAATGGGGAGCAGTTCAAAAGTAATAATAAATGTAAAATGTTTTTTAAAGGTTTACAAAAATAAAAATCTTTTAAAGAATAAAGAGGGAATGTCAGAGAGAATTCATAAAAATAAAAGCAATGGTGATGAATACGAGCCCCCGGAACATCAGGAAACACTAGTTCAATACTACTACCTAAGTTAAATTACTAAAGACATCACTTTAATTACATCACTCAGTCTTGAATGACTTGAAATTGTTTGTGGTTAATGTCCAAAATACCTCAAACTGTGCCCCCTTACAGTCCCAAAATTTGATTATATTCTTTGGCTCCTTCCAGGTTGGTAATTTTTCTTCCCCAGAGATTGTATCTGGCATTTAAATCTGTGCCTTTATTCCTAAAGCAATTCCTACCCATCCATCAAAATCCAAGTCAGGTCTCATTTCTATGTTGAAATCTTCTGTGGCAAATTCAGTCCATACTTATTTTTCCTTTCTCTAAAATAATATGGCACTTCCTTTATTGCACATTTTAATAGCTATTTATGTAGTGTATTATATTTCACAACTGTGAATTTTGTCATCTCTATTTGATTCCATAAACATTTATTAAGCATATGATATGTTTAAGACATTTTTCTACAGATTGAGGGGGACATTAAAGTAAATTAGACATATTAGACAGATCCATAAATACTAAAAAACAAAATAGAATGTGGTAAATTACCGAAAGAATCACCCATATGATAATATAAGAAAACTGACTAGGTTTTAAATTCGTTTGGGACAAGTGAGTTTTGTTTTTCAAGCAGCTAGAATAGTGCCTAATATCTAGATAATGCTCAATAAAAATTGGTTGGATCAAAATACCTTATAAGAGGAAGGAGGCCACAGCACTCACTGTGGTGTTGGCGGGATGAGCATGAGACACAATTCCATCCTGCTTCAGTTCTGCCTGATGAGGCCTGGAGCCTGCCACCGCAGAAGCTGACGGACTCACGGGTCCTCTACACGGGCTTGATGGGCGACTGCGCCAGGCTGTTGGATAACCTGCTCAATCGCTGATCGGTGGTGACCAATGGGTTGCATCGCCTACTCCTGTATATCACTTCATTCTTTTTTGTGGGATATTACCTTATTAAACGCCAAGACGTTAAGTATGCTGGAAGGCACCATGATATGTTTAAATATATGAAATTGCATCCAGTAGATTTTGAAGAAAAAGAAAGGAAAAAATGTGCTGAAATTCTTGAAGACTTTTATCTAGTTCCCTGAGACTTATAACCCTGCCTGGTTTTATTTTTTCCCAAGAGCTGTTGTTGTTGAACTCAATGGGATGTATTTCTATTATATATCAAATTCATATGTAATGAAAAAATTAAGGTCTTTTAATTAAATGAGTGACATAAAAAAGAAATATAAGAAAAAAAGGTCACCCCATGAGTTATCAGCAAGCAAATTAGACAATTCTCACAGTAGGGGAGAGACAATGTATGTCACATTACTGGTAAGTTTCCCAATGAATGTCTTTTGTTAAGTCAATAGAATGTTGCAAAAATTTTATTTCAAAAAACAGGCAGTCAAAGAGAACATTAAAAAGGTGCAAAATAGAAAATAGTCAAAATGGCTACTGGTTCATTTGCTGCTAAATAACTAGGCCCATCTTTACCAATGCTTTATTCATTTCAATTACTCATTCCAAGCTGGTGGAATTTTTAAAAACAAAAACAAAGAACAATAGATGATTCAAGCTCAAAGGAACCTGAGAGATAATTTAGCCCAATCTCTCTATTTTAAATTTGGAAGACTGAACCCAGGAGAGAATATGTAGTTTACCAAAGACAAAATAGCTATTTAGCAGCAGGAGACAGGATGACAAACAGGATTCTTGAATTACAAACTATTTTTTTTTAAATTTGCAGGACAATCCCTTGTATCTATTTTGAAATCAAAACATATATGCAAGATATGGTTAATTTGTGAATTCTAAAATAGAAATTTTCTAGTAGGATAAGGCTTGATTTCTATTAAAATTGCATTTTAAAAGCTTGAAATTTAATTTTTTAAATTAATGAAAAGTATTTACAAAGCATGTTTAATGAGTTGAAAAGCAACATAACACATTTTTGTTCCTCTATCACATAATCTAAGCATTGAACAGGTTATGAATAAAATCCCCTCTATAACTTTTCTGACAAGCATCTCATTTAGTGTCTGTTGGAAGATATCAGTTGCAAAAAAAATAAGTCCACTTAAAGAACTGATACAATTTTTATTTAGCTCTGTGTGTTAGGAAGTTTGTTTTTTTGTTTGTTTGTTTTCCCCCTTCATTGCTGGTCCACATCTGCTACTTTATAAATTCCACTGATTATTCCTAGTTGTGTCCTCTGGGGACAAGCAGAACAAATTTAATTCTTTGCCATGTGAGAGTCCTTCAAGTAATTGGAGATAGATGACTCCTTAGCTTCTCTCCTCATCCCCTCCCCTAATTCACCAACAAATAAGTTATCCATGTTAGATATCCCAAGTTCCTTCAATTGATCTTTGGGAGGCATGATCTCGAAGTCCTTCACAATCCTAGCTGTCCTCATTTGTATAAAATCCAGCTTACCAAGATGCTTCCCAAACTGAAATATTCAGAACTGAACAGAATCTTCAACATCCATCACAGAATACAGAGAGAGACTCTTGCCTGCTTATGCCTACTTATCCTTACCCATAGTGGGAACTGTGTCTATAAATGCAGCCCTGATCACAGTAGCTTTGAGAGTTTTGAAGTCATACAGTTTACTAAAGTTGACCTAGCATTCCTCAATTCCCCCATAGAGAAGGATCTAGGTGACACAGTGTGCAGAAGTAATGGACTTGTCAGGAAAATCTAAGATCAAATCCTGCCTCAGATTCTTAGTAGCTATATGATCTTGGGAAAGTCTTTTCAGACTCAGTTTCCTCATCTGTAAAATGAAAACAATGATTATGCCAGCCTCTGGAGTTTGTTTTGAGGATCAAATGAGACAACGTGTGCAATGCTTTGCAAATCATTATTAACGTTAATTATTTTTAGAGTTAATTTCTTCAAAGTAAATAAGAATGTATATTTCATCCAATGGACACATGCCTGTCATATTTGTTAAATAAGAAGTGGGTGGGTTAGATCACTTGAATTTGGGAGTTCTGGACTGCATCAGAGTTTATACTGACCAGGTGTGAACATTAAGTCCAACACAAATATGATTAGCCCCGAGGATGGAAGGGAGGAATGGGGCCCCAGGCAAAGTGGAGCAGTTCAAATCTTCCAAGCTGATCATCAGTAGGGTTTGTCTCAAAAGGTAGCTGCTCTACTTTTAGACTGGCTAAGACAAGGAGACTTAGTCTAAATAAATTAAATAAGTAAATAGACAGACTGATAGGTAGGTAGTAGGTAGGTGGGTAGAGAGATACAGATGAAATATTTTACATTTAAATTAATATTCCGGGTCATACAGTGAGCAATGAAGGGTCAAAGGAAGGCATTGGATAAGCTGCAATCCAATACCAGTAAAGTTTTGTGCAAAAAGAAATGCCATAAAGGACATCATCAGAAATATGTGTAAGTAGAGAAGGAGGTAAATCAGTAATGTTTCAAGAATGAATTATAACCAAAAAATATCCAATGTACTCAACCAATATTCACACTCTGTCAAGAGATGACAGGCAAGGAACCAGGTCTTTGGCTAGACATCCTGGGGGAAATTTTAGACAGAGATTTGAATAGGAGTCTCATAAGATAAAAAGACCTAGAGAGGTGATGATTTGTCCTATAAGAACATGGGATCAAAATTCCTTTAAAATATCAAAGTAAATACAATATATCTTGTTAGATTCTCCCTAACATCTTAACCTATCAAGTTCTCTTTTCTATTGTGACTAATTCAACATTTTACCTATTGTTTTCCCATCTGTAAATTTAATATGTAATTAGTCACATCATTGATAAAAATATTAAACAATAATGTATCAAGCAGAGATATCTGGTACTCTATACTGGAGAAATCCTTCTTAATTGATCTTGAATCATTAATGACCACACGTTTGGTCTAGTCACTCAAATAATTCAGTTTCTATTATTCTATGTCTATTCTCTCTCTCTCTCTCTCTCTCTCTCTCTCTCTCTCTCTCTCTCTCTCTCTGTATGTGTGTGTGTGTTATTTTCTAAAATAATCATCAAGGGCTTTTTAAATTGGTTTCCTAAAACACAGGCAAACAATATAGGCTCAATATCATTCCACTGTTCTGCTAGTTTAGTAACCCTATGAAAATGAAATGACTTTTGTTTGATAAGACATTTTCTGACTGAAGCCTCATTGGCTCTTTGCAAACATCACTTCTTTTAATGATAAATTCCAGAAGTTTTCCAGGAAACAAATTCAAGTTTACTAGCTGATGCCCTACACTTCCGGTTTTTGGAAACTGGGTAATTTGCCCTTCATCAATCATGTTGTACCTACTCCATTTTCCATTTTTCAATGATCATTGACAGTGATTCAATAATCTAGTCTAACTCAGTGCCCTGTGAGGTAATTTACCAGAGTTTGAACTCTTTAAGGGCAACTAGGTGGATTATTACTACCTACATACTTATTCATTTTGGTTTATGATTATTAGACATTTCTATTAAGTTCTTTGAAGGCCAAAATTGTATATACCTGAGCAAAAATGAAAACACAGATACAAAAAAATGGCAAGTTGAATAAGGTTGACTTCTCTTTGTCATGTCATGTCCTATTGCAAGTGCAAACAAAGTGGGATTTTTTATTGTTTTTTTTTCTTTTGGAATGCTTCTCAGCATTAAGACAATCAAGTGCCTTTGATTGAGTCTTGCCTTTGTTTGTAGAAAGGCCCCCATCCTTTTGCTAATTAGGTCATGATTGGTGTGAAGCCCTCAGGCCTTGAAAAAGAATATCTATACTCTGAGGTTAGGATTTTGCTTAGGGCTCACTCCCTGGAAGACTGTGGTATTATTTGACAATATGTGACTCTGGGTAGCCTTTAAGGAGCCCTCCAGCTTTGAAAAACCAGATGTTGGTGCTTCTTTCTCTCTGGTAACTATGCATGTATTGCTATGGTCAGAAAGTTAGAAGCCTGTCTGTTGATTGGTGTTTATTTGCTCCATTTATATAATTTCTGCTTGTAATTTCTGTTTGTGTTTTCTCTGAAGTTCAGGGTGCTGGCTTTTCACCTTGAACTAAGTGAAAGACATATGTATGTTTAATTAAAGTAAGATTGTTTACCTATTAAAGTTGCTTTCCTTCAAAAAGCAGATCAAAGAACCTGTGTTAGGAGCCTTCCTGTGTGCTGGTATTATTGGCCTTACACAGCCACAGCAGCTGTTGTTACACCTATCCATTTGATACACTGGTTCTCCTTCCTTCCTTAATCATCTCCTCCCGAATATAATTTTGATTTTAAAAACAAACCAAAAAAATCTTCAAATATATACACAACTATGTATACATACACATGCATATGTAGGTA
Organism: Trichosurus vulpecula; assembly: GCF_011100635.1. Lineage (NCBI taxonomy): Eukaryota > Metazoa > Chordata > Mammalia > Diprotodontia > Phalangeridae > Trichosurus > Trichosurus vulpecula. The sequence continues at coordinate 297,699,847 of NC_050574.1, read as the reverse complement.
TGTGTATATATGTGTATGTATGTATATATATATATATATATATATATATATTTGTGCATATATGTATGTATGTATGTATGTATGTATGTATCCAATTTGGCCATTCTAACATCTGGATGCAGTCCCAGTTAATATTCACTTTAAGAATTCTTGATCCCAAATTGGCTAATGAGTATTCTGTACTCGTCAGAATAATTTGTTATGGCCTTTTTTGAATTTTCTACTTGAGAACTTTCTAGCTTTCCTAGCTGACTTGCACTGTAGAAGTTCCATTCAAGGGATACTACCTATTCACTCTATGAGCACATTAATAAATCCTTCCATAAATCAGAGTATATATCAGACTACTCATTTTTCCTCTATTACAAATTCTTTTAAAATTTTATTTTTTATTTTGTAAATGAGGGAAGAAAAGCATTTCCATAACATAATACAATAAAAAAGATGACTTTACATGAACCTGCCAATCTAATATGCACAAATGTTATTTCTTTCAAATACACAAAAATTCATGTAAATTTATCTTTTTCCTTTTTGTCTTGCCTCCCCTGCCCATCCTAGAGTTGGCTATCCTTAGACACAATAGGTACACACACACACACACACATACACACACACACATACACACATGTACACACAGACATATGCACACACATATATAATTATTCTATACAAAATTCTATTATTTCTTTCTCTGGATGCAGATAGCATCTTTCTTCATATGTGCTTTATATTTACACAATCCTTTATACATATATGTGTGTATATATGTTATATACATATACACACATACATTTGTGTATGTATGTGTATATATGTTTGTATGTGTGTGTATATATATATGTCTATATGTATGTATTTGTGTATATATACATATATATATATAAAATCATATACTGCAACTTGTTTAGCCATTCCCCAATTGATAGGTATCCCTGCAATTTTCATTTCTTTGCCACCACAAAGAGCTGCTATGAATATTTTAAAACATAGAGGTTTTTTTTCCTTTTTCCCTAATTATCTTTGGAAATAGGCCAAGTAGTGATATCACTGGATAACAGTGTATAGTAGCTTGATAACTTTTGGGGCATAATTCCACATTGTTCTCAAAAATGACTTGATTAATCCACAATTACAATGACAATAAATTAGTGTTTTGATTTTTCCACATCCCCTTTTACATTTGTCACTTCCCCCTTCTATCATTTTAGCCAATCTGGTAGGTGTAAAATGAAATCTCAAGGTTGTTTTAATTTGCATTTCTCTGATCAATAATCATTTAAATATTTTTATATGACTTTATATTTTTTTTAATTTCTTCATTGGAAGACTGATTGTTCATGTCCTTTGACAATTTATCAATTGTTGAATGACTCATTATTAGAGTTTCACAATTTTTAAAATATATTTTAGATATGAGACCTTTATCTGATAAACTGTCGATTTATTTGCCCCCAATTTTCTGCTTTCCTTCTGATCTTGGCTGCATTTGTTTTATTTGTACAAAACTTCCTAATTTAATTTAATCTAAATTATTTATTTTGCAACTAACTTTGCTCCCTATCTCTTGTTTATTGTTTACCTATCTGATAAAAGTCTGATAAAAGTAATCTGTTTCAAGTTCTTCTAATTTTCTTGTAAAATTTTTATATCTATCCATTTTGACCTTACATTGTTAAATGGAGCAAGATATGTGTCTACACCCTGTTTCTGTCATACTGCTTTCTAGGTTTTCAATAATTTTTACCAAATAATAATTCTTTTCTCCAAAATCTTAAGTCTTTATACTTATCAAATATAAGGTTATTATGTTTATATTCTGCTGTAAATTATATGGCTTCTGTATTCCATTAATTTACCTTCTATTTCTTAGCCAGTACCAGATAGCTTTGATAATTACTGCCTTAAAATATAGTTTAAGATCTGGTACTGCTAAACTTCCTACCTTTATATATTTTTTTAAATCCTTTCCTTTAATATTCTTGACTTTTTCATTTTTTCCAAATGAAATTCGTTACAACTTTTTCTTTTCTATTTCATCATGGAATGTTTACTTAATTTTCATTAAGTCAAACCAATAATTTGTTAGCTGCTCTACTTTTTGGCAAAGAAAGATTGAGAGAAAGAGACTGACAGAGAGGCAGAGAGAAGAAAGGGTGTATTCATGTGTGTGGGGGGTGTGTGTGGGGGTGTGGTCAGTAATGTCAAATAAAGCAGAGAAGTTTTAAAAAATGAATGATGACTGAGAAAAAGCCATTGGGTTAGCAATTTTAGTTTTCTGGTTATCTTGAAGAAAGGAGTTTCAGTCAAGTGATAGGATTGAAAGAGAAATTGCAAAAGTTTGAAAAGTGAGTGATTTGAAGACGTAAAGGCAATATACGTAGATTGATTTTTCTAAGAGTTTCTCAGTGATGGCAATCTTAGGGAAAATGATCTACTTCAAAATGATGATCAAAGCATAGCTCTTGCCATAGTGACCCTGCTTGTATTTTTACCTGTTACACATGTGTGGGCACAAGATTACCCAAGTCTTGAAGTCAGTATAACTAGGATATATAGCCCAACTACCATTGTCCTTTAGGGTTAAACTTACTGCTAATGCTACACCATTTTGTTTGGGATTGCCTGAACACCAAATCACAGCCTGCCTTTCACCCTTTATATGTAATGGACCCTTTTGGCTACGTAGTAAAGCATATAGACCACGTTTTAGAATAAAACTTTTAAATGAAAAAAATAAAATACACAGGATTACAAAAGATCATTCTTGGCCCTAAGGTAACCATTTACCTCTACTTGCTATGCCCATACCATGACAATCAGTGAATTGTAAATAAACAGGCTATCAAATAAATATATATGAAACTTAAGCACACTTTTATTAAATTAACAGAGAGCAAAGTAAACAAAAATAGCAAGCAAATCTTTATCGAGTTAAGCATGAGATTGTTTTGTTAACCTGTCTTTGGACTCTTTTTCAGCTCATTAAAAGTGTTTTGTAAATTGATTTAATTATTCTGGGAGACCTCCATAAAGTTTTTCCACTGACTTTAGATAGTCTCATCTGCCAAATTATAAATATTGCCATTTTTAGACGTGCTAAAGGCTCCTTTGTAACATGTCACTGGCATTTATTCATATTCATTTTAACTACAACAAACAAGTAAAAAAAATAATGATTGAATTTGAAACTCTCTTGAACCCCTTTGCATTCGTCAGTGCAAACCTTGATAGACTGCTAAAATTAAGCATCCCTTAAGGCTGACTGAGAGCCTGGTATATTTGCAACCAGTAGGGAGAAATGATATTGAAAATAGTCCATTAATAGTTTAATGTAATGATAGGAAATAGCCCCAAATGCTAAACTGTGCCATAATTCTGAACATCCTTATTGTTAAGAAGGAAAATTCCTTTTATTAAGCCTAAACCTATCTCCCTGTAATATATTTGTATTGGTCCTAGTTCTGTATTCTAAGACTCAATAGAAAGAGCAAACCCAATATCTCTTCTACATAACAATCATGATTAACTATAGAAAGCATAGAGTTCAGCAAAATAAGGTAGAGTAGTGAGGATCAATGACTGGGTGAAAGGTTGTATTCTACCTCCATAGATAATTGGATTTCCTCTTCTGTTCTTTGGTGTTGCATGCTTTTCTTGTGTTAGGGTCTTTTCTGCCTCTATCTGCAAATTAGCAGAAACCCCTATTGCTATCCCCAACCTCCCTGCCTCTATGCTTTTAGAGAACCTAAGCTCTAGGGAAAACATAAATCAATATCTGGTGGTCAGTGTAAAGGAGAAAGAGATTAATTCAATCTTAGGCAACTGGAACTTGTCTCATGTGTTCTCTGTGTTCTCTCTTCTTATATTTGTTAAATAAATGAATACTTCCCTCTTACCAAAAGTAACTTAGTTTCTAGAATCCAGGGTCATAAAGGAAAACTTAATCATCAACAAAGTGAAATGAGAGGTTAAAACTATTCAGATTAACATCCTGTATCCAGTATTTTACAGAGAATCATCATTTTACATTTCTCATCTTCCATTTTAGTACTTGGAAGTAGCCATTTTGCTATAGCTTTTAGCATAAAGAAAGGTTTTTAACCCAAGGTCCACAGACCCCTAAGGAGTCCTTGTATAGATTTTAAGGAATCTATGAGCTTGAATCGAAAAAAATACCATATTTATTTTGCTACAGTTGATTTTCTTTGTAATCCCATCTATTTTATTCAATGCATTCTAAAAGGCACTGCCCCTGCTACAGAAAGGTAAGTCTAGGGAGCTACCAAAAAGAAGTCAAAGGGTTGCTTGTGTTGCTTCAAGCAAAATGAACAAGGAGAATTTTGCATGATTCTAAAACTAACTATGCTATGCTTGTGTTCCTGACAGTCTTAAAGTAACACATAGAAATACACAAAGTCAAATTTACTCTTCATCAAGGTTATAAACATCTAACACTAGATGAGCTTTATAGGAACTTTCCACCTGCCTACCCTAGTAAGCGGACATCCACTAGCCACCTTTCTAATGCCTTCTGGTCCAGGGAATCCCAGAATAATTTCCCTTTCACATCATATACTATCCCAGAATCCCTAGGATTGTTATTTTATAGATGTAAGATTAAGTACACAATAGCTAAGTGAATTGCCCAAAATTATAAAAGTAGTTAGTGACCACAATGAGCAGAAGTCAGCTCTCCTGAAACTTTATCATGGGGTGTTGCTAATTTCTCTGTTGTTTTCAGTTGCAGGATATAAGAAGAGAGTCAACTTTTCTTCAGTGAACATTCCCCATCGCACAGCTCTCTGCATTTTTCACTGTTTCTATTTACTCCATTTCTAGAGTCATGCTCAGTCTCATGATATCTGTCAGGGGCAACAGTGTCCCTTTGTGAGGTGAATAATCCATTGTAATGAATATCGATTTCAAGTAAGTTAGACTAAGATGAACAATGTTGCTCTAGATTAGCCTTATGTGTAGCTTAATAGCTTGAGAAAGGGCTCCAGGCTGTCTAATAAATAAGTGCCAAAGAGAAATAAAAGAGGTGCTGGGTTGCTAGGAAACATGGCCCTGCACTTGTTTTATTACCAACAGTCAGTAAGTGTAAAACAAACAATAACAATAGCCCCCTCAAAGGAAATCCAAAAGGCCTGTTGGAGAGTGGTAGAAAACAAATTATCTTCAGAGAGTTGGGAGGCAGAGCTCCTTGCTAGATGTTGGCCTTCAGGTAACTATTTTACTTGCTTGAGGAGTAGCTTCAGAAGGTTTGAAAGGTTTTTGCCATACTTGCCATGTATGTATATTATTGGATTGCAATGTACCTTCCCTTTCTCCATAAATTGATGCTGTTTTTGCCTACTATGTGTAATAGGGAAACAAAGCAGTCTGCTGTATGATGGTTTTAACCAACTCACAATCTCTGCTAAGGCAGTGCTTATACAGTGACAGAAAAACTGATCAACTCAGTCTATTAAGAGAGGAGGGTAGGGGAGCTTGGGTTGGAAGGTAGGAACTGCTGGGTCAGTCTGTCATACAATAAACCAAATAATTGCTTGGTTGATTGAAATTCAGTCAACCTACATTTTCTCTCCAGAACTGTTCTGCATCTTGTGGCAAGAGAAATAAAAGGCCAAGTTCCTCATCTTGAACAACTTGTGTTGTTTTTGCAGATGTACAATCACAAGAGAAATTATACATATATATATATTTATATATATAATTTATATAAATAAAACAATATATATTATATATAAAGATTGCAAAAGATTGCAAAATCATGTGGGATAGACTTTAAGTGTCACAAGTTTTCAAAAAAAAAGAAATGAGTGGTTATGGATATCAAATATTCTTCATGGACAATGTATGCTTTGAGTTGGGCCATGGAGGCTAAGAAGAATTTGAAAGAGTGGAGTATGCTCCAAGAATTTCCTACTTTCACCTATTATGATAGTATAGTGATCTCTCTCTCTCTCTCTCTCTCTCTCTCTCTCTCTCTCTCTCTTTCTCTCGCTCGCTCTCTCTCTCTTCCTCCCATCTCTTCTCTCTCCCCCCACATGTATATGTGTGTATGTATGCACAAATATATGACAGAGATAGAAACAGAAAGACAGAGAGTCTTTAAATAACTAACACAATAAAAGCTCCCTTTACCTTTCCATATGTACTCATCATTTCCATCTGGTAGTGTAAGATCAATATTGGTTACCAATGAGGATATTTCCCTAGTCGTACTCTCTTAGACTTGGTCTGAGAAATGTCAAGGTTAGGGCACAACATACTTTTCTCATAGGAAAACATGGCTTTCATATTTTATTTGCCATGACTTTTTTGACATAACCTAATAATGTCAATGTTTAACTTTTCTGCTTGCGGTTTTTATGATATGTTAGCATTTAGAAAATGTGCCTATTTGTATAGGGAAACATGTGCCAAGAGATATTAACATGATATGCTTGTCAGGTTGAAGAGTAAGTCAAGAAGGGATCTTATTTCCCAATTTGGACTCTTATCTATTGCCTTTGGGGAAAAGATTCTGATATTAGTAGAATAGTTGTCCCCGATCTCACATCTTCTCCTAAATTAAGATTATAGAGTAAAAGTATTGGTGACTAACAATGTGACAGAATAAATGCCTTTTTTTTGCAATTTTTTGACCCTACCCCTCAAATACAAGTAATTATGTGCCATAGATAGAATAATGATAACTGATTCCACAAGATAAGGAGACAGATCTTACAATCCCAAAGAAATATATTTATAGTCAAAACCCCATGGATTAGCATGGGGGAACTTTAATACTTTGAGCTCCTACTCAGAATTCTTCCCCACTCATCTCCAAGAGCCTCTGACAACAAATACAAGCATAGTTTCAGGCTTGTGACTAGCCAACAAGTAGTAATTCTGCTCACTCTACCACCTTTTCTTTGCCTTCTCGTGCTCTAAAAATGTAGCACAAATTAATCCTGCTCAGCCACATGGAGTGTAGGAGAAGACATTGAGAAATTTGGTGTGCTAGAGATATAACTTTAAAAACCAACTAAGGCCCAGTTTTCTCCTTGGAGGTTATTCAGAAGAGGGACCTAGCCCTGGACATCTCTATATCCACATATCAACCCTTCTTCTCCCTTGTGAAGGAAGTGAGACAATTTCTGTAGCCTAGTCTCAATGATATTTATACCACTGAATGGGGAGAAGCAAAAGAATGAGTGCTAAGAATAGGAAAAATCAGAAGAAACAAAAGTCTGAAAGACCAAAGACAAAATGTATCCCGATTAAAAAAAATCTTTATTAAAAACTCAGAATACCAGCAGAAAAATCGTACAGGATTCATAAAAACAAGAAGAATCAGCCAAAGTATGGTTTGAAGGAGTATTTGAAGGAGATATTATTTTTTACTTTTAAAGTAAGGACTATTCCTTCTTGCAGCTTTTTAAACCTTTTTATGATTGGTTATAAACCACAACAATGTCTTCTCACTTTCATTCCTCTACTTATTCTCTCTTTACATTTTTTTCCGTTTTCTTCTCTAATGGTCCAGTAGAAAGCACATTGGCTTTGGGTTAGAGGACTCCAGTTATCTCTGATGTTAACCACCTGGGAAACTTTGGGCAAGCCATTTCATCTCTCTGGGACTCATTTTCCTCAACTGAATGATGACAGGGGTGGAATCAGAATACCACTGAGATTGCCTTCAGCCCTAGTTATGATATGATGACCTTTTCATTCTCTATTCTCCTCCTTCTCAAAGTCAAAATTGGCTGATCAGGAGAGGATGGGAAAACTTTCCGAATGTTGTCCAAAAGTAAAATGGGCTGCCTCAGATAGTAGCATCCCCCAGATGAAGGACATTTTAAAACAAAGGTTAGGTGATCATTTTGGGGAAGGATATTGAGAGGAGATTCTTGTAGAGCAATCAGTTGGACTAGTTCATCTCTGAGTTCTTTCACAACCCTCTGTGAATCTAAAACTTTCCATCACCACAAGGGCACCTAGACCAGGGCTTCTTAACTCTGTGCAAGTTTATGTTAGCGTATCATGGTCCCTATTGGCTGTCTGATGATATCCATGGACCACTTCTCAGAATGTTATTAATTATATAACACAAAGCACTCAAAATTACAAAAGAAAGCAAGAATATTAAAGCACAATTATCAAAGTATATTTTAAAAGGTCATAGACCAGGTTAAGAATTCCTGATCTATAGTTGGCAAACTCTAGTCAACAGGCCAAATTCAGCTCACTGCCTGTTTTTATACAGCCTGCAAGCCTAGAATGTTTTGTTTTGTTTTTTATTTTTAAATGGGGAAAAAAGAATAATATGCAATTAAAGGAAAATCATGAATTAAATAGTTCAGTGTCCATAAATATAGTTTTATTGGAATACAGCCAAGCTTATTCATTTATATATTGTCTATGGCTGTTTGCCTGTTATGTAGTTTCAACAAAGACCATATGTGGCACTTCACCTTGCTGCTCAGTGCACTAAAAATTGCAGTGACACAGTAATAACGTGACAGCATTTCGAGTGCCGCATGTATCACTTTGCCACAGTATTTTGCATATTTTTTTATTACCAGAGATTATCCAAAATGTCAAAACAAGAAAAAATAGAGAAGTGGACTTCATATTACATGCTTTTAAGATTCAGTGAAGTGAAGATTATTTTGTTAAAGAATTAGATGGCAAAGAATTGAGGTTTTTGTAGTTTACATAAATATTTATTGAAATAAATGAAATATATAATTTTAAAATTTATTTTGACAGCTTTGACCAACATACATCAATAGATTAATTGAAAAAAAGATAATCTAGTTAAATAGATTGGTAATCAAACATTTTATTCACGTAAATCTAGTCTTAATTTACTTATTTTCTAGGTATAACAGAGTTAAAGTGTCCAAAATAGTTGGAAATACATTTGATTTTAAAATATATTTACTGACTAATATGGAAATGCTTTACACAATTGCATATGTACAACCTATATCAGACTACTTACTGTCTCATGGAGAGGGGAGGGGAAAAGGGAGGGACAGGGCCCAGAATGTGAAACTCTAAAAAAAAAATATTAAAAATTATTTTCACTTGTAATTGAGGGGAAAATAAATATTTTCAAAATATATTTCCATATTTGATTGCATTTTTGGTTTATTTTTTTAAGTGTCCTTAGTTGATCACAATTGGTCTTCTAGAAAGAACCAATGGTTGCTGTAGAAAAGAAACCTGTAGGTGGAGGTGAGTGAGCATGGAAGTTTTTCTTGAAGAACTTTTTTTTGAGTTGAATTTATTTATTTTTAGTTTTCAACATTCATTTCCACAAGATTTTGAGTTACAAATTTTCTCACAATCTCTACTCTTCCCCCCACCCCAAGATGGCATGTATTCTGATTGCCCCTTTCCCCAGTCTGCCTTCCCTTCTATTACCCCACTCCCCCCTCCAACTTATCCTCTTCTCTCTTACTTTCTTGTAGAGTGAGTAGATTTCTTTCTTTCCTCATACTTTATTATTTAATATATATTTTTTTAGTTTTCAGCATTGATTTCTATAAGATTTTGAGTTATAAATTTTCTCCCCATTTCTACCCACCCCACACTCCAAGACAGCATATATTCTGATTGCCCCATTCCCCAGTCAGCCCTCCCTTCTGTCACCCCACTCCCCCCACCACCAACTTTTCCCTTAGTTTCTTGTAGGGCATCTTTCAATGTATGAATGTAAGCAAAACAATTCCACTTTATTAAGTCCCTTATAATTTCTCTTTCTTGTTTACCTTTTCATACTTCTCTTAATTCTTGTGTTTGAAAGTCAGATTTTCTATTCAGCTCTGGACTTTTCACTGAGAAAGCTGAAAGTCCTCTATTTTATTGAAAATCCATATTTTGCCTTGGAGCATTATACTCAGTTTTGCTGGGTAGGTGATTCTTGGTTTTAATCCTAGCTCCATTGACCTCCAGAATATCATATTCCAAGCCCTTTGATCCCTTAATGTGGAAGCTGCTAGACATTGTGCTATCCTGATTGTGTTTCCACAATACTCAAATTGTTTCTTTCTGGCTGCTTGCAGTATTTTCTCCTTGACCTAGGAGCTCTGGAATTTGGTGAGAGTATTCCCAAGAGTTTTCTTTTTGGGATCTTTTTCAGGAGGTGATTGGTGGATTCTTTCAGTTTCTATTTTACCCTCTCACTCTAGAATATCAGGGCAGTTTTCCTTGATAATTTCTTGAAAGGCATTTTTTTTGATCATGGTTTTCAGGTAGTCCAACAATTTTTAAATTATCTTTCCTGGATCTATTTTCCAGGTCAGTGGTTTTTCCAATGAGATATTTCACATTGTCTTCCATTTCTCATTCCTTTGGTTCTGTTTTATAATATCTTTATTTCTCATAAAGCTCTTTATGATAGACCCTTCCCAGTGACCATCCAGGCTTTCCTCTCCTGGACCCCTGTTTCCCTCTGCTATTTCATGGGTTCTGCAGCTCTAGAATTTGTTCAGAGCCATTTTTACAGGTGTTTGTTGGGACCTGGGGGAGAGCTTAAGCAAGTCACTGCTTTCTAGCTGCCATCTTGGCCCTGCCCCCCCAGTAGATTTCTATACCCCATTGCCTGTATATCTTATTTCCCAGTTGCATGTAAAAACAATTTTTAACATTTTTTTAGAACTTTGAGCCCCAAACCCCTTCTCCCCATCCCCCCTCCCTGAGAAGGCAAGCAATTTAACGTAAGCCACACATGCATTGTCATAACACTTTCATAACAGTCATGTTGTGAAAGGTTAACTATATTTCCCTCCATCCTATTCCCTATTCCATCCCCCATTTATTCAATTTTCTCCTTTGACCCTCTTTTCAAAAGTGTTTGCTTTTGACTCCCCCAATCTGCCATCCCTTCTATCACACTCTCTCACCCCCTTCTCCCCACTTTCCTGTAGGGTAAGATACCCAATTGAGTTTGTATGTTATTCCCTCCTTAAGCCAAATTCAATGAAAGTTTCACTCATTCCCTTTCACCTTCTCCCTTTTCTCTTCCATTATAACAGCTTTTTCTTGCCTCTTATATGTATGATAAATTACCCCATTTTGTCTCTCTCTTTCTCCTTCTAAAATATATTTCTTTCTCACTCTTTACTTTTATTTTTTAAAATATTATCCCTTCATATATATATATACATATATATATATATACATATATATACATAGGTATGTATATGCATATGCATGTATGTGTGTATGTATGTATGTATATATTATATATATTCCCTCCAACTATCCTAATACTGAGAAAGGTCTCATGAGTTACAAATATCATCTTTCCATGTAGGAATGTAAAGAGTTCAACTTTAGTAAGTCCCTTATGTTTTTTTCTTTCCTGTTTAACTTCTCATGCTTCTTTTGATTCTTGTATTTGAAAGTCAAATTTTCTATTCAGCTGAATTGTGTTTATTTTACAACAACACTAATGATGTGTTAAAACAATGAAATATACCTTGAAGTTCTTGCACTTAGCACTCATCACAACATCCCCTACTCAGAAGAAAGCAAAGTTCAGGGAAAAGAAATAGAATAACTCATCACAGAAAAAAATATTGCCAAAAAATAAAATTGAAAATGAGATTCTAACCAAGGTAAGTGTCATCATAAGAAAATCCCCCCTCCTATCATCTGTGGTGATGAGTTAATTAAGTTATGTTAGATTGCATCAGCAAAAGAAATATGTTCAGAGAAAATAAACTTTTTAAAAGAATCTTAGTAGTTTGATTCAATTAAAATCGTGGACTTTTGGATTGATATCAGTATTTGGCAATACCTGTTTGCATGTAAAGGTATTTTCAAAAATGAAATAAATTGGTAGAATCTTGTTATAAGTCATCATGAGCAGCTGAACATTTGCAATTAATTTTGATGATAGGTAAAACAAACTATGAATAACAATTGAGCACAAGATTATTCACTTCCCAAGGAAAAAAAAAATCCCACATTCTCATTAATAATCCTGGAAAAATTTTGTATGCAGTTATCATTGTTACATTTTAATTTGGTCAATTAATATTTTTGGAAATTTATTTTTTGTTCCTGTTATATAAGTATCTGCATAATAGCCTTATTTTTGCTTCATTATTTTCAATGCCTAAAATATTTACTTTCTTGTTCTTTATAGAAAAACTTAGCCTACCCCTGATCAAAAGATGTAGAATTCCATGCATAAAACTCCTGAGAAACAAATTAGAGTTAAGAAATGTTTAACAATAAATTAAAAATACAATAAAGCATAGCTGAAGTTAATTTGTGATTTTCTAAATCAGGGCTGTCAAAAAGGCAGCCCACAGGCCACATGCAGCCCTCAGTGCAATTTATGCACCACCCCCCACAAACATAGAAATTTACATAAATTCTTTAGTAAACATTGCCAAGTTACAGCAGAGCTCTTGCTAAAATGGCAAATCAAAATATATTGTCTATTGTTTCAATAAAAGCCTAAGGTTGGACAGCCCTGCAATATGCAGCCCTCAGAAACTGTTTTTATTTGAGTTTGACACCACTGATCTAGATTAACCCAGTAATTTCAGAGATGAGGAAAATTAAGTTCAAAGAACTTAACGTGATTTTCTCAAGATATCGCAGGTGATAATTATGAAAGCCAGGATTCAAAATCAGGTCCCATCACTCTAAATCCAGAATTTGTTCCGCTATTCTTATGATCAGAGGTGATTCATATAATAACCAATGACAACTTCCTCTGAAATTCAATCAAAATAGTAAATCTGTATTCCTTTTATCTACCTTATTGACACACTATTCCATTAATATTTAAACAGGAGCTTCTCTTTTCAGATTGACAGCTTTAGTTTTCTAACCAATCTTATCCTATGACTTCCCCTCTGTAATGGCAAGTAAAGTGGGGCTTTTGTTGTCTTTTGTTTTGGAGTGCTTCTCAGCACTAAGGCAATCAGGTGCCTTTGAGTCTTGCTTTGTTTCAATCAAGAGTCTTTGATTGATTCTGGAGTCTTCTATGACTTGCTTAAGTCATGGGAAGGCTTAGGTCACACGGGTTTGAGTTTCATTTCTGTGATGCCCTCTGACCCTGAAGAAGCATAGATATATACCCTGAGATTAGCATTTTGCTTGAGACTCACTCACTGGAAGAGTCTCATGTGATTTGACCAGACAAGACTCTGGGTACCTGTTGGAGTCCCCCAGCTTTGAAAAACACAGGTGTTTCTCTTTCCAGTAACTATGTATGTAATTTCTTGGTCAGATGGCTAGAAGCCTGTCTGTTGATTTGTGTTATTTTTCTCCGTTTATATCTGTTTATATAATTTCTGCTTGTAATTTCTGTTTGTGTTTTCTCTGAAGTTCCAGGTGCTGACTTTTTTCCATGAACTAAGTGAATGATATATGTATGTTTAATTAAAGTAAGATTGTTAATCCCTTAAAGTTTCTTTCCTTAGAAAAGCAGTTCTAAGAATCTGTGCTAGTAGCCCTCCTGTGTGCTAGTGTTATTATCCTTACACAGCCACAGTAATGGCAAGTAGCGTTATTGTTACACCCTCCTAATTGGCAGAGAATGATCAATGTATTTGACCTATAGAAGATGGTTTTTCAAAAGACTTGAAATTTTATAGGATTTTTAAAAATGCAGAATGCACATTTAAATGCTTTGAAAATTATTATCTAATTCGATATAGCAACCCAAGTAAAGTTACTTGGGAAAGCATGGTGGCCATATTAAAGATGAAGAAACTAAAAGACTGAGAGATTGCTTCATTTGCCCAAGGTGACCTTGTGAGTTAATGCCACATCTGAGAGAAGAACCCAGGTATCTATAATACTCTGTGTGTGTGTGTGTGTGTGTGTGTGTGTGTGTGTCTGTCTGTGTGTGTGTAGAGAGAAGTTGTCAGGTTTGGGAATATGTTCTTTTTTCCCTGTCTCAAAGCTTGCATGAATGTCTTACATGAAAAGGTGGCTTCCCAACACTTCCACCCCTGGGATTTCCAGAGGTAATTTCTGGGAATAAAGAGCTATCCAAATATCTTGGTGTTTTTGCTTTCACTGTTTTCCCTTCTACAGACTGTCCTTTTATAATACTCTGAAGCATTTTATTAACTGAGTTAAAATGAGTCTCCTCTGAGACTTGTTTTGTAGCTTTTAAAAAGTTTGCACTTTCCTCTGAAGTGTCACAAATGTTATCAGTATAGGTCGTGAAAAGCATATGGTGTTGTTATGTCCTGTGAAAATTATTCTCCCTGAACAATTTCCTCTCTGCAAATAAATCTCAGAGAGTATGGCAGTTAGTGAACATCAGAATTAGAAAATGACTTCTCCAAACACCGGGCTCACTATTTCTTTTCCTAATGCCACAGAGGCAGAGACATGGTGAGAGACAAGAGAGAGACACAGAGAAACAGAAAAAATAACTGATAGGCAGATAGATATGGAGAGACAAAAAAGACCATTATACATTGGTTCACAGGGCAGTGAAGTCTATCTCAACTACGTCGTAGGCATTAAGGTGTTTTATTTCATTTTTGTTTATTCATTATTGTTTTATTTCATTTTGATATAGGCCCCAGAATCTAACATTATGTCTAGTGAATTGAAATAAGCGGAATTGAACTGAATGTATGATATCACTTTCAAGGTAGCACAGTCTTAGGCTGTGTTAAGAAAGGCAACTCAACCAGGTGATAGGCTGCCTTTGTAAGACCACACCTTTTGTGTGCCAAATTTTAGGAAGATAATATGGTGGAGTCCACATGGAGAAAGGTAATCAGGATAATAAATGGCCTTGAATTGCTGAATTATACATGGAGATCTATTGGAGAAATTGGAAATGTTTCCCTAGAGAAGATTTTAGAGAGCACCTGTTTTTGTCTTTAAGTTTGTGAACGGCTGTGATATAGGACATGGATTAGACATTATCTTTGCCCCAAGAAGGTAGAATTAATTGCAATGGATGAAAGATACAGTGAGGCAAATTAAGATTAGATGTAACAAAAAACCTCATAGCCATTAAAGCTATCCAAACATATAATGGCAATTCATTTAATATCTCTCTTCCTTAGATTTTTTATTTTGCTTTGTTTCATCTATAAAATGAAGAGCATTAGACTAGATAAACTCAAAAGTCTATTTCTCTTCTATCTGTGACCTAACAAGTTTGTCTGTAGATACTAAGATTGCCATCACTGGAATTTTTCGAGCAAAAGTAGGATGATTACTCATGAGATATATTTGAAGCAGAGAGGGAAATACATTATGATGTTTTTTCAGGTATGGGTTCTATGACCTCTTGCAAGTCTGAGATTCCAGGATTCTGTGAATTGAATTGATTTAAATTGTATTGAAGTACATCTATTGCTGGTAAGACATGTTATGGCAGACGTATGCTGCATTTGTGTAATGCTATTATTTTTATCATTTGTAAAAGCTATCCATTTCAACCAAACACCCAGTCAGGACATGAGAAATGTGATTCATCTACATAACTTGACCAAAGCTATTGTCTAAGGATAATAAAGATTTCTCTAAAAACCAAACAAAAATAAAAATCTATTAAGAGTCTCTGAGAAAACTTAAAAATTGTTTCAAGGATTTCTGAATATGAAGAGTGCTCTGAAATCCACTGGGAATTACACAGTTCAAGCAATCATTCCATGGTGAAGTTGATGAACACTCCTGATCATGTTGATTGACTTATCTACAAGAGCTTACCACTTAGCTATCTTATCTTTCCTTGAGTGGCATTTCCCTAATAAGGGTGTGGATTCACCACTTCTGCAGATCCACTTGACATTTGAGCAATGTGGGTTCAAGGGTCTATCATCTCAGTCTGCCTGGCTTCATTCTCATGTCATGGGCCAGCAAAGCAACAAGTTTGAGTAAGCAATATACATCAGTCTTGTTACTTTGCCTCATTAGCCACTTTAATGCCTGCTGGTCTTTCTGCTTTTAATCCTAAGTAATTATCACTTTGGAGTACTGGGTACCTTAGGACACCAGTCTTAATTAGTCATTTAGAGGGCAATTCCCTACAGCTAATGAAAAATGAGAAGAAAGCCAACTGAGCAATGGGAATATTGGAGGGAGTGCCTTTATTGTAACCTCTCAGCAAGATTAGTGATATTAAAACCAAGTGACAGGTTTTTGCCTTCTCTTAAATCTCTAAGCACTGTCGCCTACTCAGCATTTAATTTTCTAAACTGAATGGCCAGTCCTGTCAGGAATGATAGTTTGTGTTTCTGTTGCCATCTCCAAAATGGGTGAAGATCTCAAAATGTCACTTAGATTTGAGCTCATTATTCTTAACAATGCTCCTGAGAGACAGGTAGGTGGTAAATACGACCACAGGCTTCAAATGGAGAAAATGTAGCCCATAGAGTTATGAGACACAAGAGGAAGTTGTTGAATAAAAATTCCAGGGTTTGTCTTCTTTCTTTTTTTGCATACTAGCCTGGACAGCAAAGTAAAAATCCAATATTTACTGTCAAATATATATTATATATATATATATATATTTGTGGCATTAAATACAAGATGATAAGTTCATGTCTATAGCCAAATATGTGTATACACACGTGTGTGTTTGTATGTATATATGCATGAAAGTATGCTTATAGCCATAAACATTTTATTGTAGCCTCCTCTTTTTGGCTCATGTGCTTCACTAAGAATATGAGTTTCAAAATGTTTATATTTCAGCACCCACCCAGAAGTTCTCTGGGGCTCCAATCCCAATTGGATCACAAGATAGGTATATTCCCTGAATAGAGAAATTTTGGGAGGAAAAATGAAACAAAACAATAACAAATAAATTACCTTCCCTGGAAGGCATATAAGCAAGGGGAATCTAATAGGCTCTGTTCTCTCTAAATGAGATCTTCACTTATGGGGAGATACCAGGAGCTCAGAGCACATGAAGTGATAGATTGGGTATCATAAAGACCTAGAACTGTTGTCCTCCTCCCTAGAAGAATCAAAAAGAGTGACAGATTTGTAGTGAGATAATTTACATTTAAATCCTAGACTTGCCATTTACTACATAAGTGACCATGAGTAAATCAACTTCACTTCTTTGTGCTTCAGGTTCTTCATGTATAAAATGAGGAATGAAGATTACGTGACCTCTAAGGTAATTTCTACTTCTAAGTTTATGGTTAAATTACACATACATACATACATACATGCATATATATATATCACATATATATGGGTGTGTGTGTGTATATATATATATATATGCACATATGTACATCTATAATCTCATTTGATCCATTGGATTATATATTATCTTTATTATATATTATACATATGATTATATATACATATAACATAAATTCATATATATTTGTATATATACACATATATACACATACATATATACATAGGTGAATATATGTGTGTGTGTGTGTGTGTGTGTGTGTGTATATATATATATATACCCACATATATATAAAGTTTTACGAGCCTTAAAGAGCTATATAAGTTGCTGCTGCTACTTCAATTCTAAACTCTTAATGGGATCATGTCTTTTATGAGATTATCAGTTACAAAGTTTCTACTTAATGCAAGTTCATTGAGTTCACACTCTTTCTAGTGGCCTAGGAATAAATGTCTTTCTGACAGCCACCCTTGTTTCTAATTTCTTGGGCCTACTGACTGCCCTTGTCAGAGTCTTAAGATCTTTACATTGTGTTTAATGATTGTATTTTTCTCTCAAAGCTCCTAGAGAAGAGACAGTAGCAGTGATACTGTTCCTCTTTTTAAAGCCTACTAAATTATATTGTATTTTCCAGGGAGCATCATTCCCAGGAATTTTCTCTTAAATTGCCCATGTAGCACCACAGAATGTCTTATTTACTCTTACCTCCTGCTGATCTCTAATTTGCTTTATGTGGAGTTGGCAATAAGATCTTAGAATTATAAAATTTAAAATTGGAAGGAATCATAGCAATTATCTGTTTAACACATGCCACTTCTCTTATTTCACTCATAAAGAAACTGAAAAATACAAAGAGAAGAATCACTTAAGGTCATCTTCACCTAAGTAAAACCAAATAGCTGGCACTATGTACCAGTTGAAATCTTTAGATACAAAATCTGGTTATCTTTACACCATACCTTGTTTACCTTACCCCATTGCCTCATAATGAAATAAATTACTGTTGAGTCCACCATGAATTTTTTTTTTTATCCCCAGGCAAAGCAAGCTCATCTTTACCTTCTGGTACTATCTAAACACAAGCATGTAGGGGGCTTCATAACAAATCTCAATCTCTCTTCATATATATCTCCATGGCACAGTGGAGTATATGCAAAGAAAATATCTGTCCATAGACATAGTTCCATTGTATTGAATATGCACATGAATGCTACTAATAGCCAATTTAAAAATCTATAAATAAGAACCTGTGAATAAAAACAGGTTTCATTTCTCACTTGAGTTATCTGCCTTCATAGAAGGGGAAGAGGTTGTTATAAATAGGCAAGAAATCTTCCTCCAGAACAAGTAATGCTATACTAATGACATTACTTTCTCTAAAAGGATTATTAAACTGGTAGATCAGGAAGGTACTATAAACACAGTTTCCCTTAATTTTAGCAAACCATTTTAGTAGTCAATGTGTTACAGTGAAGAGCACCCCAGATTGGGAGTCAGGCCACTTCTGTTCAAGATCTCTCACTTACATATGTGACTCCAGAGGAAATATTCGATCATTTTGAGCCTTGGTTTCATTATTTGCAGAATGAAGGTTTTAAATCAAAGCACCTCTGAGGTCCTTCCAGTTCAAAGTCCGTGACCTTATGCTTCAATAAAATGTCATATGATTCTTGTGAAATGACAGATAGAATGGGTTAGATGGAAATGTAATTAATACATTTCTAACTTGAATGACGGGATGTATAGGATCATAGATTTGTAGTTGGAAGACACCTTAGAGGTCATCTAAGCAAATTTCCTGCTTTTATGGATGAGGAAACTGATGAGCATATAGTTTAGAGAATATGCCCAAGGGAACACGATAGGAAGTAGCAGAGGGATGTGAATTCAGGTACTCTGGTTTTCAAATTTAGCCTTCTTTTGAGTGCTTCAAACTGCCTCCATGAAGAATAGAAATTGATGGTTGAATTAATCTTGGTAGGAAGTGACTAATGATCTTAGACTGCCCCTCATTCAGTCAACCAATAAGTCAATAAACATCCATTAAGAGCCTACTGTGTGCCAGGCTGTATGCTAAATGCTGGGAATAGACAAAGTCACTTCCCAGTCTCCAGGAACTCATTGTCTAATAGGGGAGCCAGTATACAAATAATTATGTACAAAGCAAGTAATATACGTGGTAAATTGGAAATAACCAATAGAGGGAACTAGAACTAAAGGAGATATGGAAAGACTTCCTGTAAAAGGTAGAATTTTAGCTGGAACTTGAAGGTATTCAGAGAAGTCAGTAGATAGAGACAAGAATTACAGGCATGGGGAAGAGACAACGAAAATTCCTAGACTTGGGAGATGGAGTATCTTTTTCAAGGAAGAGTACTGAGGCCTGTATTACTGGATCACAGAGTATGTGAATGGTAAGGTCTGAAATGTAAGATGTAAGTAGCCTAAAAATGTCTGTGTGTATTGGAGGGGTAGGAGAGGTTATGAAGGGTTTTGAATGTCAAAAAGAAGATTTTATATTCCATTCCATAGGGAGCCACTAGAGTTTATTGAATTGGAGAGGTTGGTGGTGTGGTGATAAGGAAACTAGATAATGCAGTTGATGGAAGTGGCCTAGGCAGTTAGATGGTACTGAACCTGGATTAAGGAAGACCTGAGTTCAAATGTGACCTCAGACACTTATTAGATATATAACACTGGACAAGTCATTTAACCTCTGTTTGCCTTAGTTTCATTAACTATAAAATGGGGATAATAATAGCATGAAGCCATTTCCCCATCAATATTAGATGAAAGATTTGTAGACGGGTCAGGAGTGGGTCAGCAGGTTTTGGAATCATCAGCATAGAGTCACAGGAGCTGATGTGATCACTAAGTGAAATAGTATAGAAGGAGAATAGAAGAGAGCCCAGGATAGAGGCCTGGGAGATGCTCCTATTCAATTTAACATTTTTATCTATGACTTGGATCAAGGCATAGATTCATGTTTATTAAATTTGCAGATGACAAAAAGCTGGGAGGGATAGATCAAACCCTCTATTACAAAGATCAAAAAGACTACGATAAGGTAGAACACTGATCTGAATCTAATAAGATAAAATTTAATGTCTCACATTTTGTTTTCAATAATCAACTTGACAACTTCCAAATGAAGGGGGCAGTGCATGGTTCTGCAATAGTTTCAGTACAAAGAAATGGATAGTTTAGTGGGCTGCATGCTCAATATGAGTTAACAATATAACAGCAAGAAAAGTGTATTCAAGCTCAGGCTGTGTGGAAGAGAACCACAGCTTTGAGAATAAATAATTGTCCCTCTATACTCTGCCCTGGTCATAGGAATGTTACAACCAGTTCTTGGGGACATTGTTTGCAAATGACTTTTGTAAGCTAGGAATTGTCTGGAACCTGTAAGGGGGAGGACTTTTTGTCCATGTCAGAAGAGAATTGGTAGTAGGTACTGAGGATATTGAGCTTAGGGGAGATAGTGTTTGTGGGGTTGGGGTTGGAAGATATAATACCTATATTCAAGTATTTGAAGGATTTTCATATGGAAGGTGGGTTAGAGTTATTCTCATAGGAATTAACTAAAGGAATACATGGGAGTTTTAAAAAGGAAAATTTAGTTTTAATCTTGGGAAGTACATTTGAATTATAAACATTCAAAAGTAGATTAGCTTCTCTCTCTCTCTCTCTCTCTCTCTCTCCATATATATCTACATATCTATATATAGACATATATATGTGTGTGTGTGTGTGTCTATGTCTATGTCTATGTACACAGACAGATAGGCTAGTATTTCCACTATCAAGCTAGGGTATACTCTTCCACTAATATACAGAAGTGAACACATGTATGAAATATAAATGGAAAGGCAGACATATAAATATTATCTAAGAATAAGGCAAACAATAGGTGGCCAGGGTACATAGATTGTAATTTTTAATAGATGCAATTTTACCTTTGCCACATCTGTATATAGCTATATGCCTTTATATACAGAAGTATACAGATATGTATAAATAAAAAATCCATGTATTCCAGTATATCTATATATAATTTTTGTAAATTAAAAAAAAAACTTATATACTAGTGAAATCATTGAGTCTTCATAGCATTCTTGGGAGTGAGGTAAGAAAGAAATACATTGTTCTCTGTCAGATCAAAAATAACAACTGAGAAAAAGGGAAATGAACTGAGTTGCTCAAAGTCATGCAGCTGCTTACTTGTGGAGTAGCACTAAAATCAACAGGTCTCATGAGTCCAAATCCTTTATTCATTCCATTGACATCATGCTGCCACCCTTTCTATCTTCCTATCTTAACTTTTTTTCTCTCTCTTACCTTTTTAAACATCTGGAACATCTGGAAAGGAATGTGTTTGGGTGTATGCACACACATATATATTATATACGCATACAATCATAATACATATATGTGTATGCATGCATGTGTGTGCATATATGTATATGTATACAAATCCACCTGCTAAAATATCTACACAAGTCAGGACTTAGAGAATCATCCAATTTTTAAGTTTTAGAATTGAATGTGCATATGGGCTAGTGAGGAAAGATAGATGCAATTTTGTAGCACCAGATGCAGTTACTTCTCTTAGCTTTGTTCTAGCAGTTAATATCTATATCCCAAGTTTCTATTCCCAGAGTGGAAGAGGAGAGTACTCATAAGAATGATAGATATCTGACTTTGTAACAGCAAAGGATTGATTTATGACAAATCTTTAAGGGCTATATGGCGCTAAAACCCTGTAAAGTATACACAAATTGTAAAAACAGATTTAGAGGTGTATTCCTCAATCAATATTCCAACACCGACATGAATAACTTCCATTAGCATTAAAAAGAATTTCCAGGTTAAATCTCCCAAGGGAATAAATCTGTACCCTAATCATCTCTCTCTCTGACATACTAAATTACTTCCTATGGAGCATGTGGAATTCCTGTATCCAAACAGTCAAATGAAGACAGTATAGTTAAAGTGCTGGTATATGGGTCATTCACAATCATTTAGCAAATTAATGGTACAATATAGCCAGTATCTATTATTTTGTTATAAACTAGAATTGTGATAATTGGAGTCTCAAATGCTTACAACACCTTCTAGAGAATGAATTGGGACAGAATTTGGGATTTTTGCTGAAATATGTTGAAGGCATTTCTGATAACACGAGTGGGGAGCTACTCCTTGTACATGATATATGATTGATTCATTCATCCCTCTTCCAAATTATCTTTTAAAGCCATCTTTACCTTTCTTTTCCTCTCCTCTCCTCTCCTCTATTTCAAAAGGATAAAATAGTGGTTTAGGTGCCAGAAGTATCACCCATAAATATCAGACTGTTTGACAATATATAAATATTGGATACAAGGAACTCTCCTGCTTATACAATGTTCATTTCTAGGTTAAAATATGTGTATTTCTAACAATAATATTTACTGAAAACTCAAGAAAAACCTTCAGAACATACACATTAAAATGGCCATGCCTAACTAATTCATGGTAACAAAAGTAGAGTTCAAAGTTGCCATATCCTAGGACTGTGTGCTTTCCTATATATCAGTAAGTCCCTTATCTGAATATTATTTCTGATATTGTCACCTATCATTTTTCAGAAGAACAAAAATATTTCTTGCTGGGTCATGTTGGTGGAGGTCAGTTTACATTTGGTTTTTGTAGCAATGACATTTTTCTTCTTACCTGCTTGAAGAATATCCCCCAGGCAGAACCATAGTAATTTGATACTATTTTTTTTCTTCCTTTTCTAAAAGTTGAGATCTAACCAAGGAGCCAGACCGAACTGACTTAAGAAAGCTGATTATTAAATTTTTAGTGTGAGCATTCACTTCTCAGAAGTTGGGAAACTTTAAGAATCAAGATTTGATGTATTGTTTTGTTTGACTGTATAATGTTAAGAACGCAATGGTTAAAAGTTAATAGTTCAGATTTAAATGAAAAGTATGTACATTAGGGTTTTTTCAAAAACGAGTTTCATTAAACATTTACCAACATATGGACCTAACACAGGTTCCCTAGTTTACTTACCCAGTCTCCTTCTCTGACAATCATTCTGGAGAACACTAGGTAGAAGGTGTGTTTGCATAACTTAGAAATGACTTCTAAAAGTCTGTTTTCTTCCTTATTGTAAATTCATTGTTTTATCTAAACTCTTTCTGTAGCTATTTATAATTTCAGTTGTGAGAGAGGACAGGTTACCATATATTTATTATCATTTTTTCATGTTAATTTCTTTAAGGCTCAGTTTCCTTATCTTTAAAACAAAGTGATAATACTTGCCCTCTTATCTCACAGTGTTGTTAATAGGAAAGTTCTATGCAAATGAAAGATCTTTATTTAAATAATTGTTTTACTATGTCCTTTTCTTCATTCTAGTATGACTCAAGCTTCAAAAATATGTTAATTTGTTGATTTTATATACTCCCATGTGGTTTTCTCAAAGCCACCCTTTCCTGCATTTCCTGATTACCTCATATAAAGCGCCCTGTAACCCTGTTCTTCAACTTCTTAGAGCTTGAGACCTTTTGCACTCTCTTTCTTCCAGTGACCAGACCTGTTTATCAGTTGCCAGGCCTACATCTATCAATCCTTGGAGACTTTTATTAGGGGGACATTAGAGCTAGAATTAGCCCTTCTCAAACGTCATTTGCATGGGGCATGGTTTACCCTTTAGTTAAGGGAACTTTCAAGGTATCCTGCACTCACGTGGGTTGGATTCAATACTATGGAGCCTGGCCCCAGTTGGAAAATATTTTTTTTTGGTTTACAGGTACCATCTTGCCAAAGTAAAACCATAGAGGAATTACAATGTACAATATGGTTATCAAATATAGGATAGGTTTTTTTTTTTCCATTTCCTCAACTACTGAAAATGAAATAGATGCAGAGCATACACAAGAAACCTGAAAAACCAGACTAACCCACTATTCTCATCATTCTCCCTCAGATGAGAAACTATTGAATAAATAGTCCCCTTTTACCACAACATGAACCTTGACTTTTGGAGCAAATCGTGGCAAGTCACATGTGGAATTAAAAAGATTCCTAAGTACTAGTCTTTTTACTTCCTGGTCCTTGCTTTAATCCTTCAGTTGTATTCTGTTCATGGGCCACTTTCTAGAGAAGCATTCTATTAAAGTAATCCTCTGGCTCTGGGCGACTGGTTGTCAACTCTGGAATTCAGGATCTCTCAAATTAAGGATTACTCATGAGGTAACCCCAAAGGCTAAGAACATCCAATTATCAGTATCACTAGTCATTGTCCTGTTAACAGAAAGGTGAAAGAATGCAGCTAGGAACTGGAAGTTCTAGGAAATAAAGTCTCAGTTATTTAAATAAACATATTGGCATTTGCTTTAACTGCAAGTTGCCATTGCTAGTAGAAGAAGAGAATAGAGAAATTCCCTCCCATCCTTGTTACTCACTGGTTGATAGTAGTCTGAAATTTAATTGGAACAAACAATAATTCTGATATGATTTTATTTTGTGGCAGCAATGGTCATTTGTCTCATTGTCTCATTCGTCTTCTGACAACAGACTGACTCAACTTCTTAACTTGATCTGTTGAAATTATACTAAGTTTGTTTTCCCACTTTTAGTTAGTTCTCTGTCAGTTGAGTGTTGGGTTGCATGACATACACATATTTGTTCTCCTTTGTTGTGTTTTAAATTTCATAATTATTAAGAATGTATATTCCTCCAAGGAAATATGTAACAGCTTTAAATTTTAAAAATCACATTTCAATGATTGTTGGAGATATCGAAAAGGTTGTTGGTATGGGGAAATCAAGTATTTCAAAGATCAGTTAAGTCCAGAATGAAATGAAATCAGTAATACCAAGGAAGCTGTGGTTGAACATGAAAAACCATAGTAAGAACTGTAAAATTAATGTTGATTAATCCTTAGCCTAATAAATTCTTAGAAAACAATCAAAGGTCTTTAGAGGAATCTTGCAGCTGGAGGTATTGTCATTGACTCCTACAGTATAGAACTGAAATTCTGAATTTTGAAGAAAAGCAAGAAAATTATTTTTTAAAGATACTCACCATTGTTATGGGGGAAAAATACTTGTCTTACTTATCTCGGTCAAGATAGTACTTGGAATGTAAAATTGAAGATCTCAAAAAAAAAGATAAAAGGTAATTGTTGCTTTTAAAACTTACTTTTAAACATTCAAGGATATGCCAAAATCACTATGAGAAGGCTATTTATGAAGGCCTGTGAGACCTGGGTATCTTTCTCAGATTACAAAATATACAACCAAAAAGTTTCTTGGATTTAAAAAAAAAATTCTAGTCACCCTATTAACATTGAAATCTTGTCTCCATTAAGGTAATGATGAATTTTGTTAGTATATTGCTATAATATGAATCATAGGTAGTAGGTCATAATCAATTTTAAAAAAAATCTTGACACAAGTCCAGAAAAACCTAGATTCAGTCCATTCTTCCAACATATGACGGCTGTGTGGCCCTTGTGTTGTTCCCAACATATTTGGTGTGTGTCATGGACACCTTGGTAGTCCTATGAAGCTTATAGATTTTTCTCCAAAGAGTTTTTTTTTAACAATTTTAGGAAATGATAAATTTCTGTCAAAGATTAATGAAAATAAAGATTTGATTTTTCTCAATTTAGATCCATGGATCCCATGAAATTTATCCATGAATACTTTCCTTCACCAGCCAAGATAAAATCCACTATTCCAAAACTAGAGGTTTCAGAGAAATGGCTTATCTGTCTTGGTATCAGGCTTTTTCTCACCAAGATTTCACTACACCAATGAAAGACTACATTCAGTCCGTTTCTCCTGAGAAGCAGAATTCTACTGGGATTTTGGAAATTTTCAAATGGAGGTATAATACTGAAAAATAACTTTGTATCATGCCACAAAACATAGCTGATTAAGAAATTTATCAATGAACTAAGGAAGCCAAATAGTTTAAAACCCATTGAAAAATTGTCAGTTAAAATCAAGGCTATTTTTTGGGGGGGGAGGGGAATGGAGTATTTGTCAAAGACACACTTAATATTCAGTGTAATGTATGGTTTTATATTTGAACTCAATGTCATATTATCTAAAACAAGTCATTTCTGAAAAAGAATACATAATGCATAATTTTTTATTAAAAGATAAATAAGTTGTAAGGTTTATTGTGCAAGTCAATAAATTAAGCATTATTTTTAATCTCAATTACTTCCTATGTTACTTTTAAACCAAAGAAGAAAAAGATAAAGTAGACAAATCTAGAACCACTTCATAACTGACATTTACAGGCAATGGTGAGGCAGGGTCATTTTCTCCTGAGACACAATGGAGTCTTGTCAGAGGAGTTTGCTTGTCCTTTCAGCAAGTGGCTAAGACAGAATGGTAACTAGCTCCATAAGAGGTTCTTCCTTCTCAATAAGTTCCAAGCACTTAAATCCCATCAAATAGATTAGTGAGACTTATTAAATTGATCAGTGTGGAATAGTGGATAGCTTACAATCCCATCTCAGATAATTTATTAGTTATTTGACTCAGTGCAAGTAATTTAGATTCCCTATGCCTGTTTGCTCATCCATATAATGAGGGGCCTGAACATAGTGGCCTTTAAAGTCTCTTCCAGGTCTAAATCTGGAATTTCATGATCATTCCTGATGTACAGTCATAAAAAATTTGGTGAATATATATATATATTATATATATATATATATGCATAGATATCTATATGTGTGTCTCTGTATGTATATATGTATATATACACATACACACGTACATACATACACACACACATACATACATCTATTTCCTGGTGTCATGGTGCCAGAAAAATAGGATTAAGTGATTTTTCCCCCATTATGTTAACTAATTTGGACATGGAATTCACCAAACATTTTGGCTACCTCTACTCTGGATCTATTCTGTACATAGTCTGTAATTTATGCAAATAGCAGAGCAAAGCATAGAAGGAGGCATGCATAAATATTAATTCTAACCAATCTTTCCATGAAGCATAGGGCATTTATTCATATTCATATTTGGAACTATCAAAAAATGTCACATAGCTAACAAGAATGCCCATTGGAATAGACATCATCATTCAGATATTTAGTACTCTTTTCATAGCTAAGGTCTTAATTTATAGGAACAGGGGAGGGAGAAGAGGAGCAAATTAGGCAGACTCAGCATGATAATTTTCCCTAGAAAATATGCCATGTACTCCTTACACAGCTAATAAGACAAATGCCACAAATAGAGAACCAAAAACTATTTTCCATCCAGTTCAGAGTAAAGAAACATTATTTGTTTCTGTCCCAAAGGAAATAAATTGCTTATATCACTCTGTCAGGGAACCATGAGGAAAACAACAGAATTAGTTGCTAAGCAGGATCAGAGGAAATAATATGAAATTTAGGGTGAAGTAGTAATCTGGAAATGCTATGGTGTGTTGGTAAACAAAATGGGCTCTTAGCACTCAGTTCAACCAAGTGCCCTTGAAGAGTTTGGCCTTTGTTTCCTTGACTAGATTTGGGAATCCTTGGTGACCTCCTTGCCTCAGGGGAGGGCCTAGTTTACACATGAGTTTGAGTGACATGTTTGGGACATCAGAGGCTTTTAGACCACGTTGGTTTAAGTCACCTCTTTGTGACCATTCTAGGTCACGTAGGTGAGTCGCTGTGATGATTCTCGGTCATGTGGGTGAGTCGCATGTGTGACTCACCCTTGACCCTGAAAAAAGATATAAAACCAGGGGTTGGCTTTCTCTTTTTTGGAGCTCTTGACCACAGCCATGGTGGCATGAGTGACTCTGGGCCAGCCCTTGTTCTGAGCTCCTGGGCTGAACCTAGATGTTGGTAACTATGAATTGTATTTGGTCTATCTGTCGATGCTTGTAATTTGTTTGTATTTGCCCCAAAGTTCAGGGTGCTGGCTTTTTCCCCTGAATTAAGTGAATGGCATTTGTATGCTGAATTAAAGTAGGCTTGTCAACGCTTTAACATTGCTTTGCTTACTAAAGCAGATCAAAAGAACCTGCACTTTGGCAGCATGCTTGTTGTTGGGCTTGTGTTGGTCTTTCACCCCCACAACAGCTGCTAGAAGGATTGTTGAAACATATAGCTACTGCCACATCTTCCTAATTGGTCGAGAGATAGATCAGACTGGAAAAAGGTGGATGAGAGAATGATTCTGTCATTGTCTAATGACTCCATGTTTTTTTTTTTATTTTAAAGAATCACCAAATTATGAAATTGGGAGGAATTTCAATAATGACCCATCCAGTCAAATGCAAAACCAAAAAAGAATCCCCACTACAAGACATCTGACAAGTGAACATGTAACCTTGGCTTAAAAACCTACAATGAGAAGAAAAACATTTTCTTTAATTATTTCTTGTATTATTAGATCAAATGTTTTTGATCACATCTTTCAGGTAGTCTGACTATTCTTATGTTTTCTCTTCTTGATCTGTTCTCAAGACCACTTGTTTTTCTCTTTTTTCAGTTTAAGTCATTACTTATTTATTTAATATTTTTAGTTTTCAGCATTTTCACAAGAGTTTGAATTAAAAATTTTGTCCCCATTTCCCACCTACTCCAAGATGTCATATATCCTGATTGCCCCGTTCCCCAGTCAACCCTCCGTTCTATCACCTCACTCCCCCTCTCCCCTTTTCCCTTACTTTCTTGTAGGGCAAGATAGATTTCTATGCCCCATTGCCTGTATATCTTATTTCCTAATTGTGCACAAAAACTTTTTTTAAACGTCTTCTTTTAAAACTTTGAGTTCCAAATTCTCTCCCCTTTTCCCTCCCTGACAACCCTCCCTAAGAAGGCAAGCAATTCAACATAGCCCACACATGTATCATTATGCAAAACCCTTCTACAATACTCATGTTGTGAAAGACTAACTATATTTTGCTCCTTCCTATCCTATCCCACTTTATCCAATTTTCTCCCTTGATCCTGTCTCTTGTCAAAAGTGTTTGCTTTTGATTACCTCCTCCCCTATCTGCCCTTCCTTCTATTGTCTCCCCTTTTTATCTCCTTCCTCCTTCTTTCTTGTGGGGTAAGATACCCAATTGAGTGTGTATGTTATTCCCTCCTGAAGTCAAATCCAATGAGAGCAAGATTGACTCATTCCCCCTCACCTGCCCCCTCTTCCCTCCCAACAGAACTGCTATTTCTTTCTATTTTTATGTGAGATAATTTACCCCATTCTATCTCTCCCTTTCTCACTCCTCAATATATTCCTCTCTCCTCCCTTAATTTGATTTTATATTTTTAGATATCATCCCTTCATATTCAACTCACCCTGTGCCTTCTGCCTATATATATATATATATGTTTTTATATGTATACATATGTATATATACATACATACATACATACATATACATATATATATATATATATATATATATATATATATATATATATATATATATATATATATATATATATACACATACATATGTATATTCCCTTCAGCTACCCTAATACTGAAGTCTCATGAATTATACACATCATCATTCCATGTAGGAATGTAAACAGAACAGTTCAACTTTCCTAAGTCCCTTGTGATTTCTCTTTCTTGTTTACCTTTTCATACTTCCCTTGATTCTTGTGTTTGAAAGTCACATTTTCTATTCAGCTCTGGTCTTTTCACTGAGAAAGCTTGAAAGTCCTCTATTTTATTGAAAGTCCATATTTTGCCTTGGAGCACTATACTCAGTTTTTCTGGGTAGGTGATTCTTGGTTTTAATCCTAGCTCCTTTGACCTCTGGAATATCATATTCCAAGCCCTTTGATCCCTTAATGTAGAAGCTGCTAGATTTTGTGTTATTCTGATTGTGTTTTCACAATACTCAAATGGTTTCTTTCTGGCTGCTTGCAGTATTTTCTCTTTGAGCTGGGAAATCTGGAATTTGGCAACAATATTCCTAGGAGTTTTTTTTTGGGGGGGATCTTTTTCAGGAGGTGATCAGTGCATTCTTTCAATTTCTATTTTACCCTCTGGCTCTAGACTATTAGGGCAGTTATCCTTGATAATTTCTTGAAAGATGATATCTAGGCTCTTTATTTGATCATGGCTTTCAGGTTGTGCAATAATTTTTAAATTCTCTCTCCTGGATCTGTTTTCCAGGTCAGTGGTTTTTCCAATGAGATATTGCACATTGTCTTCCATTTTTTTCATTCCTTTGGTTCTGTTTTATAATATCTTGATTTCTCATAAAGTCACTAGCTTCCACTTGCTCCAATCTAATTTTTAAGGTAGTATTTTCTTCAGTGGTCTTTTGGACCTCCTTTTCCATTTGGCTAATTCTGCCTTTCAAGGCATTCTTCTCCTCATTGGCTTTTTGGAACTCTTTTACCATTTGACTTAGTCTGTTTTTTAAGGTGTTATTTTCTTCAGCACTTTTTTGGTTCTTGTTGTTCATGGTTTCTTTTTGGATTTTTTTTTCATGTTTTTCATGGTTTTCTTGCATCACTCTCATTTCTCTTCCCAATTTTTTCTCTACTTCTGTTACTTGCTTTTCCAACTCCTTTTTGAGCTCTTCCATGGCCTGAGACCAGTTCATGTTTTTCTTGGAGGCTTTTGATGTAGGCTCTTTGACTTTGTTGACTTCTTCTGGCTGTATGTTTTGGTCTTCTTTGTCACCAAAGAAGCAATTGCATATATAATTCTGGAGCTGCACCACCCCCACTGTCCCTGGTGTGGTGGCCAAACTGCAACTCTTTCGCTCTGTCCCCACAGCTTTTCCCACTAACCTTCTCTGTTGTCTTTAGTGTTTGTAGGTTGAAAAGTCTGGTAACTGCCACAGCTCACTGATTCAGGGCACTATGGCCTGTTCTGCCTGGCTCCCAGTCTGGTTGGTCTGGGCATGGCCCATGCTGGTCTGTGCTTCTTTCCGTTCCTAGCTCCTTGTGCGATAGACCTTACCAAGCAACCATCCAGGCCATCCTGCACTGAACCCCTGCTTCTCTCTGCTATTTTGTGGGTTCTGCAGTTCTAGAATTTGTTCAGAGCCATTTTTTATAGGTTTTTGGAAGGACCTGGGAGGGGGGAACTCATGCAAGTCCCTGCTATCCAGCTGCCATCTTGGCTCCACCCCAGTTGGGTTTTTTATGAGATGTTTCTTTCTATTCTATTTTGTCATTCTTTGTATTTTTATTATTTCTTGGTGTCATAGCTCCTCTGGATTTCCCTTGCCCAATTCTAATTTTCAAGAATCATTTTCTTCCTTAAGACTCTGGATCTCCTTTTCCAATTGGCTGACTTTCTTTTCTTTCTTATTTTTCTTCAATTGTTCTTACTTTTTAAAATTTTTCCACAATCTCTTTCATTTGATTTTTGAGGTCCTTTTCAAAGTTCATCTATGAATTCTTTTTGAGCAGGTGACAATTTGATGTTACTCTTGGGGGTAGTATCCTCTTCTGAAGATGAACCCTGGTCTTCTCTATTCCCATAGTAACTTCCTATAAATGGGTTCTTTCTTCATTGCCTGATCATTTTTTTTAAATTTGTAGCAACTTTTTGTTGCAATCACCTCTATTCCTGGGGTATGGGCATAAGGGGTATGGGGTATGGGTAATGGTGCCTGGAGCCTCAGACCCTCATTCACTTTTCCCCTCTAGACTGGAACCAAAACCAAGAATTCTGCCCTCCTCTAAGTGCCCACAGCCAGCAGCATCCCCACCAGACTGCTTCTGCACTCACCAGGAGTGTTCTGGTTCTTCTTGTCTAGGGCCATGTCTCAGCAGCACAGCTGGGCATGTTGGTGCTTATCAGCAGAGGTTCCCTTAATCTTCATCCACTCAGACTTCTGACTCCCTACACTATTTGCCAGGTAAGAATTTCTGTGGTTGTCATTGAGGCTGCCTCCCAACCCACCTAGCTCCAGGGCTTATGACTTGTATTCCAATGGAAATAGTCTGGATGTGTTTACACTTCACAGGGACTAAAACTCAGTTCTGGGATTTTTCTTCAGATCTTGTCCAGTTTTCCCAGGACCACTGCTCTGCCTCAACTCTTGTTTATTTTTGCCATTCTATGTTCTTTCTGAGGCTCTATTTTGTCTTGTTGGTGGGGAAATTCTAGAGAGCTTAGAATTTTCTGACCTTATTTTCCATCTTCCCAGTATCCTCTACACACTTCACTTTTTATAGTTATTTGTATGCACGGATCATTAATCTACTAAAATGTAAATTCTCAGTGTAGGGCATTTTGTTTTTGTTTACTTGTTGTTGTTTGGTTTATATTCCCAGAACCTATAAAGGATACACTTTCCTATATGTGAAATTACTGTTGTTTGGTCAATTAGTCACATCTAACTCTTTGTGACCCTATTTGAGGTTTTCTTGGCAAAGATATTAGAGTGGTTTGCCATTTCCTTTTCCAGCTCATTTTATAGTTGAGGAAAGTGAGGCAAGCAGGTTTAAGTGACTTGCCCAGGCTTACAAAGCTAGTAAGTATCTGAGGCTGGCTTTGAACTCAGGTCCTTTTAACTTGAGGGTGAGCACTCTATGTACTGTGCTACCTAGCTTCTAGAGATTGCTTAATTTTATGTTTCTTGCACTTTTTAATTTAATTGCCTCTGTCCCTTAAAATGTCAAAATTTAAATGGAGAAATGTGGTCTTCTATTATGATCACCGGTATAGAGAGTATATAGTTTCAGTTCTAACCTCATTGCATCACTAGCAAACTGCTTTTATCTTAAAGAAGTCCCTCCTGCTCTATGGTTTTAAGTTTCATAATACATAAAATGAAAGTACCATTCCTAGATTCAACACCCATTTGTTCATGTGCTCAGCCAACATTCTCTAGTTAGATTATAGTTAAAAGCCTTTAGATAGTGCTCCTATGGAGTTATACATTTCTGGAAATGAATAGTCTAGCAGTGTACATATGGAGAATAAAAATGTTTCATTAAGGGGCAGAGCCAAGATGGCAGCTGGAAATCAGGGACTTGCTTAAGCTCTCCCCCAGGTCCCTCCAAACAACTGTAAAAATGGCTCTGAACAAATTCTACAGCTGTAGAATCCACAAAATAGCAGAGGGAAGGAGGGCTTCAGCCCAGGAATGCCTGGATGGTCACTGGGAAGTGTCTATTGCACTGTACTGGGAGTGGAGCACAGCCCAGCATGGGCCACGCCAGGACCAACCAGACTAGGATCCAGGTGGAACAGGCCATAGGGCCCTGAATCATTGAGCTTTGGCAGTTACCAGCCTTCTCAACCCACAAAGGCCAAACACAACAGAGGATGTTACTGGAAAATATGATTGATCAGAGTGAGAGGAGTGCACAGTTGGCCCCAGCCCTGGGAGAGGTGGAGGTGGTAGAGCTCTGTGGATGCTTCCAGAGCTCCAGCTGGGTTTGCTTCCATCCCCAGGCCCACATGGTGGGAGGAATTAAGCTGCATATCAGAGCTGGAGTACAGAGCCTGCTTGGGTCTGGGTCATGGTCCTGCTTGGCAGGTCTTCTGGGAGGAGGAGGGACTAAGTACTCTCTATTCTACAAGCAGTCATACCCTGACAAAAAGCTCAAAGGCCAAGTAGTTGTCTGGGAACATGAACAGATAGCTAAAATGGACTCAGATTCGGACTCAGACTTTAGAATCTCTTTTTGGTGACAAAGAAGATCAAAACATACAGCTGGAAGAGGTCAACAAAGTCAAAGAGCCTACATCAAAAGCTTCCAAGAAAAAATATGAATTGGTCTCAGGCCATGGAAGAGCTCAAAAAGGATCTGGGAAAACAAGTAAGAGAAGTAGAGGAAAACATAGGAAGATAAATGAGAGTGATGCAAGAAAGTCATCAAAAATAAGTCAATGACTTACCAAAGGAGACCCAAAAAATACTGAAAAAAATAACACCTTAAAAATAGACTAATCCACATGGCAAAAGAGCTCCAAAAAGCCAATGAGGAGAAGAATGCTTTGAAAGGCAGAATTACCCAAATGGAAAAGGAGGTCCAAAAGACCACTGAAGAAAGTACTACTTTAAAAATTAGATTGGAGCAAGTGGAAGCTAGTGACTTTATGAGAAATCAAGATATTATAAAACAGAACCAAAGGAATGAAAAAATTTAAGACAATGTGCAATATCTCATTGGAAAAACCACTGACCTGGAAAACAGATCAAGGAGAAATAATTTAAAAATTATTGCACAACCTGAAAGCCATGATCAAAAAAAGAGCCTAGATATCAACTTTCAAGAAACTATCAAGGAAAACTGCCCTGATATTCTAGAGCCAGAAAGTAAAATAGAAATTAAAAGAATCCACCAATCACCTCTTGAAAAATATCCCAAAAAGAAAACTCCTAGGAATATTGTTGCCAAATTCCAGAGTTCCTAGGTCTGGGAGAAAATACTGCAAACAGCCAGAAAGAAATAATTTGGTTGCTGTGGAAACATAATCAGGATAACACAAAATCTAGCAGGGCTTGGAATATGATATTCCAGAGGTCAAAGGAGCTAGGATTAAAACCAAGAATCACCTACCCAGCAAAACTGAGTATAATGTTCCAAGGCAAAATATGGATTTTCAATAAAATAGAGGACTTTCAAGCTTTCTCAGTGAAAAGACCAGAGCTGAATATAAAATGTGACTTTCAAACACAAGAATCAAGGGAAGTATGAAAAGGTAAAAAAGAAAGAGAAATCATAAGGGACTTACTAAAGTGAAACTGTTTTGTTTATATTCTAACATGGAAAGTTGATGTGTATAATTCATAAGACCTTTCTCAGTATTAGGGTAGTTGAAGGGAATATACATATATATAGAAAGAGGGCAGAAGGTGAGTTGAATATGAAAGGATGATATCTAAAAAACATAAAATTAAGGGATGAGAGAGGAACATATTGAGAGAGGGAGAAAGGGAGAGATACAATGGCATATATTATCTCACATAAAAGTGGCAAGGAAAAGCAGTTCATTGGAAGGGAAGAGGGGGTAGGTGATGGGGAATGAGTGAATCTTGCTCTCATCAGATTTGACTTGAGGAGGGAAGAACAAGCACACTCAATTAGGTGTCTTACCCCACATAAAAGTAGGATGACAGGGATAAAAAGGCAGAATAATAGAAGGGAGGGCAGATAGCAGGAAGAAGTAGTCAAAAGAAAACCCTTTTGAAAAAGGACAGGGTCAACGGAGAAAATTGAATAAAGGGGGACAAGATAGGATGAAGGGAAACATAGTTAAGTCTTTCACAACATGATTATTATGGAAGTGTTTTGCATAATGAAACATGCATGGCCTATGTTGAATTGCTTGCCTTCTTAGGGAGATTGAGTGTGTGGGGAGGGAAGAGGGGAGAGAATTTGGAACTCAAAGTTTTAAAAGCAGATGCTCAAAAAATAAGTTGTTTTTGCATGCAACTGGAACATAATATGTACAGGCAATGGGGCATAGAAATCTATCTTGCCCTACAAGAAAGTAAGGGGAAGGGGATGGGGGGGGAGTGGGGTGACAGAAATGGGGCAATCAGAATATATGCCATCTTGCAGTGGGTGGGGAGGGTAGAAATGGGGAGAAAATTTGTAACTCAAAATCTTATGGAAATCAATGCTGAAAACTAAAAAAATATTAAATAATAAAATATGGAAAAAAAACTAAAAAAATATTTCATTGAAAACTTTTCTCACATCCATCCATAGAAAATGATTTTTTTTCTAATAAAAGAATTTTTTCTTTCTTTTTTGTTTTTTAATAGAAGAGTCCACCCAGCTACTAAAAATGAAGTAGTCCTGGGCTTTGATTCAAATTACAGATATTGGGAGAACAGCTTGGGATACTTAAGATTAATGAGTAGGATCTTAAATTTTTCAAGCATTATAGAATATTAGAGATGGATGGAATGTTATAGATCTTCTAGTCCAATTTCTTACTTTGCTGATGTTGATAAAAGGCCATGCAAGAAACAGATATGGATATATAAAATAAAAAAAAAAAAACTTTATAAATGCTTACTATGTTCCAAGCACTGTACCAAACTTTATGGAAACAAATGAAAAAGCAAAGCTATTATTTGCTTCAAAAAGCTTATGTCCTTCAAAAAGGAACAAGCACACTTAGGGGTGGGATGCTGAGAGAGGAATGTTTTGGTTTAGAAAATCATAGTAATCGTGAGAAAAAGCCGAAAAGAAAGAAACTGACACATCCTTCATAGGAGCCATGATAGAACTGATTTGATTTCGGTTCCAGACTTGAAAGGAAAGGGAGGATAAATTCAGAAACATGAAGGCTCTGGAGGTTATTGCTTGGGAAATAAGGGTTACTAGAGTCATCCAGGGTGTAGACATAGTAGGTGAATGGAAGTTATGAATAAGAATGATGGGATCCCAACTCAGGAATTCAGGGTCTAAAAGGGTTAAGTTGTCCGAGGAGGGATTTTGGCCTAGACAGTCTGGCATGCTGGGGAATGAGCCTGCTTTTACATAGAAAATTATTTGCCTGAGGTAACACAATGATTTAAAAGAAGTGGAAACAGAACTGAAGATTCCTAATTTTCAGGCAAATGTTCTTTTTTATGACATGCCTGCAATTCCCAGAATACAAGCAAAAGTTCTTCTTTACAACGAGCTGGCAAGGTAACCTTTAATAAACCAAACAAATGATCCTATCTGGTAGTCAAAAGAGGATAAAGAAAAACAATAAAAACTTGTCAGTGATGCTGAAAAATGTTTTTTAGCTCAAAAACTAAGATGATTGACTTTTGAATTACCAAATAACCAACATCTCTCTTGTGTTTGTTTTCTAGTTTTTGCCTCTGAAACATTTTGGGAATATAGAAAATATCACAATCAAATTTAAGTGAGTGCCTTATCTCCTCTGCAGATTGTGCCCCTTTAATCTAGATTTCAGGTTACCAGAAATGGCATAACATTAGTATCAGACATAGAAGGGAATCATAAAGCTATTCAACTATTTGCTTGATGTTGTTTAGACCAAATACTTGTTTGGATGATTGTTTTTAATATTTTTATTTTATTCCTATTGTATTGGCACTATAGATACAAAACCAGTGAATTCAAATTTTTTTTAAAAATCAGGGGTATCAGATATTTCTTATTGTCAAGTCCAAAAATCTAGATAATTAATGGAATTCCATAGTGAAAGGATATTTTAGTGCTGTGTAGAGGTGACCAAAGGAAAAAGCAAATAATTTTTTGGTCTGCCCTAGCGGACACTGCAGTTACCCTCCCGGGAGGATTGTTTTGTCTAGTATAATCCACTGGGTAACAGCCTGCTTCAACAACTGGAGCTGGGCCCAAAGAAATGTTTTCCAAAATATTATTTTTCTTTTGCAATTTATCAGAATGATGGTATCATTGGTTTAGGGACCTCCCAGTAAGAAAAACTCTTCTACCAATGCACAAAAATGTCTACTCCATAAGTTATAATCTCAAGAACTATGTGCGTCATTTAGGCATTAAATAACGTGCCCAGGATCACTTATTTAAGATGTGTCAGATGTAGGACTTGGATTCAGGTACTGATAATTCTGAGACCAGCTTTTTAATCCCTTGGCTGTACTACCTTTCTAAAAATAAAAATTTTAAAAGCTGTGAGGCACTTCTCCATTTCTTTAAAAAAATCTAGGTTGCCTTTATGGCTTGTATTTCTTAAAGAAGACCTAATTTTTAAACATTTCAGTGAACTTAACAGACATGAGTATATGTGGACATTTCGAAAAACAAAGAATCAAAAGGATTACATGCCGAATCATGAACTTGTTTTTCAGTTTTGAAAGGGTATATAAAATTTAACAAAGTAGCAATTATTCTGCTATGAATGACCCTTTCTGAACTTCTATTTTTGTCTATATTTCTTTTTCCTGTAAAAATACACGAATGATAGAATTTTTACGTGTTCAGGTTAACATTATATGATAAGCTCCTCAGTCTGTTTCACTTATCCCCATTCTCCCACATGGAAGGAAGCAACCTAGGCTTCAAAATCTTTTTGATATTATCTCCTATTCACAAAATTATACAACTGCTTTGTCTCTGTGTATCTTCAACATACAGGTTCATATACATATTATCAAACACATACACCATTCTTTTTTGTAAATGTGGAAATCAATAAATATCACTAGAAAAATGAGATGATATTGCAGAAGTGAATAGTAAACACATTCTATGTCATCTGCATCTTGTCAGAGATAAGTGCTTTCCCAAGAAGTCTGCCTAAATAGAATATATATAGACTAACATATATGTGTTTGTGTGTGTGTGTGTGTGTGTGTGTGTGTGTGTGTGTGTGTACATGAATAGCTTCCAGCCAAGAAAAAAAGAACTCCGTTTTAATATTTTGTTGTCTGTCACCTGCTCTGGGTTTGTTGCTATTCATACTTGATCTCACTAGCCAGTTGGATAATCAGTTTGGGAAATGGCAAACATTTATATCTAATGTAAACAAGTTTATGTCCCATTCAGTTGTAAAGAGGAGATGAAATTGCTCAAATTAAGTATATTAGTGAATCATCTGGATGATAGGCTAGCCTGTCTGGAAGAACAAAAAACATACAAGTGCAACTATTACATTGTGCTTTTCTTATATTCATTCTTATTTCTTCCTTCTTCTCCTTCCCCAATTAATAAACAAAAGAGAGCTCAACTGACTGGAATGGATCCATTCTGTCAGTGTATCTTCTTGGAATGAAAAAAAAAAGACATTATGGGTGTATTTTAAGAAAAGGGAAGTGGAGACATTTCTTTGTAACATGCTTCTGGTGGTGAATGTGTGCTCCACTCAGTGTTCTAAAGTGGTTTCTTTTCCAAAAGTTTAGCTTCCACTAAATCATAACATCAAGGAAGACACCTGACAATTATATGCTGATTTATTTCAGGGGCAAGCTCAAAAGGACTACCTTACTCAGCTGCTTTTGGAGCTCTCAGCTCACAGACAGTAAGGAATTCAGAAACCTGATCACAAGAAGATTACAGGGGTCCTTTTGCTGGCACGGGGGACAGGACTCTGTTGCATTATCCATATTCAGGATAGGATAGGGTAGGATAGGATCAGTATTCCTCCCCAAGAAGAGGAGGAACACAGCACACCAGAGCCTGTGACCACAGGAGAGTGGCCCTGGTCACAGTCCCAGGGTAGAAAAAATTGCTTGTGTCACTCACAGACCAGAGCAAAGGCCAGGAAAGTAACAAACACCTCTCCTTAGATCGTACCAGCTTGGAAGAACTAAAAGCTCACAAGTCCCAGAACTAGCTCTGAAAAGACTTACACATACAACTGGAAGCTTGGGACAGTATTGGCTGAAAGTCAAGTTGTAAAGAAAGTTAAAAGTTGTCTTTTGTCTCCCATTTCACTATCTTCACCACTGCTCTAATGGCCCTCAGTAGTACTATTTTTGCTCCAGGATCACCATTTGGGCACTAGATCAGTTGTTTTTCTCTAGGATCTCAATTCCTTTCCTGATATCTTGGGCATTCCCCAAGTCTGAGTATATTAAAATTTACCTTTCCTATACCCAGTCCTAGCCTATTGTTGTTTAATGTGTTAGTGAGTCAATTAATGCTTAGCCCATTCTGGGTAATTATATATTATAAAAAAGAATTGATGAAGAATTAGACAGTTCCTCCAAAGGAATACCCATGAGGATTTTCATCTCTCAAAAGAAGGTGAGATTTGGAATATGGGTAAGACTTAAAATACACAAAGATCACTTCAGCAATCTCTGTGCATCACTCAGACGTGAATTACATCAGCCATTCTCCAAACTTTAGAGAATTACCCAGAGAAAAGCTATTTCAATGGCCCTGCCAAACTCAAAGAGAGGACATTTTAAAGCTTATTAGAAAGTAACTTGGCCCATGGCAAAACAGCTATAAAGTCGTACATAATATTTGATCCAGCAATATACTACTATGTCTGTATCCCAAAGAGATTAAAAAAAGGAAAATAATCTATTTGTACAAAAATATTTCTAGCAGCTTTTTTTGTTGTGTCTAAGAATTGGAAATTGAGGGGATGCTCATCAATCAGGGGATGGATGAACAAGTTGTGATACTATATGATTGTAATGAATAAATGGCAGAGTCAGAATTTGAACACAAGTCCTCTGAGTCCGAATAAAATATACATAGTACTGAACCATGGGGATTTAACACATGCTCCAAGATGATATCATTGTGTGTATGTTGTTACAGAGCTAAAGAAATCATTCTTCCATTGGAAATTGTCATGCTTTTTGTTTCTACAGAGATAGGAAACATTCAATGGATCAGAAAAATAAAGCTTATCACATGATTTTTTATAGTTTTTCACCATGTAGACCAGGTATTCTTCTAACAAATAAAAATGGAATTGATTACTTTTCTCCGATTTGTCAGTGGGGGAATACAGGCTATACAATTGTTTCTAAATAATTACTAGTGTTCTACTTAGGGCACCTTAGCTGTGGATACTTGGAATTTTCAGCCATGAGAACTTGCAAAGATCATTACCATAAGGCCCAACATATAGTAGTGGCTTAATAAATTCTTCTTGACTTCTTGAGTTTCTCAAATGTTCAGCAATTGTGCCCCATAGAGGGAGCTACTCAATTAATGAAATCAAGAAACATTGCAATCAAATTTCCAAAAAAAAAATCCCAATGAAAGTAAATTTCCATCTTCAAGAAATACCTTTGTCTAATTCCCTCTAAATAGAATACACAAAGACAGGTGGGATTGCTCTTTCTGATCATTTTGTGAGTTTTATTCCTATGAAACTACAAGGACCTTTGAAATTAAAGATAGATTTTTATACTCTAGCTCTGCTTCTTCCTCCTCTGCAATGAATGTGCCTTTGTAAAGAACTTACCTACTATTGCACTTCAGGAAGCTCCTTTATGTTGGAAGTGAACAATTGTTCTATTTGTTTTGTGTGGTTTAGTTCCTATGTACAGTGACCTTCATCTCTGCTACCAGAGGGCTGGTGACTGTTATCTGTTTTGCTTTAAAATAGCCATCTATGGGGTGTCACACATCTGCTCTGAGTGTCTTCAAAGCTGACGTACTGGCCCATCTAATTTTCTAAGTGTAGCAGAAGTGTACAGAAGTGATGTAAGCCTTTCCTATTATATAGAAAAAGCTTGTTTGAAATGTTTTGGCAGGGAGCAAGTGCATTTGTTAGTGTGTTATTGTTATTTTGTTACCTTCCTTGGAAAAAAATAGCAAAAACATGAAAGAGGAAGAATATAAAGTAGAAATTGATAAGTAGTTATCCATTCACAGAATCAGATAAGAACAGAAATTTAGGGCTATCTGGAATCTAAGAAACCATCAAGTCCAACTCCATAGAAATGTTAGGCTGTGGAAGCTATGACTTCCCCATGGTCACAGTAAATGTCATATAAGATTTGAACCTAGTTCTTTCTTATGCCAAAGACAAATATGCTGTTCACTATATCATATTGTTTCTCAAGTTATAGAGTTACAGTCAGAATAAATAGATTCATAGTCCACTTCTGCCTCTTCATACTAGCATAACATTGAGTAAATCACTTTTCTATGCCTCAGTTTCATCACTTGTAAAATAGTAAAATAAACGTGAATGACTCAATAATCTCTTAGTTTTCTCCCAATTATTTTTGATTTAATTAAACATAATTGTATATTCACTGCTAGGTCTATATCTCAAAGACACCTAAAAGGTAAAAGGACCTGTTTGTAAAAAAATATATTTATAGCAACTCTTTTTCTGGTGGCTAAGAATTGGAAATCTAACTGATGCTCAACAATTGGGTAATACCCAAAAAATCTCTCATATATTATTATAATGAAATATCGTTGTGCTATAAGAAGTGACAAGCAGGATGATTTCAGAAAAATCTGGAAGGACTTACATGAAGTGATGCCAAGTGAAGTGATCACAACCAGGAGAGCATTGTACACAGTAACAGCAACATTGATCAATGAAAATCTTTGAATGACTTAGCTATTCTCAGCAATATAGGGATCTAAGACAATCCCAACGGACAAATGATGAAGCATACTATCCACCTCCGGAGAAAGAACTAATATTGTTTGAATACATACTGAAGCATACTATTCCACACTTTCTTTTTTTATTTAAGTCTTCTTTACAAAATGACTAATATGGAAATGCTTTACGTCATTGCACATGTAAAAACTATATCTGATTGCTTACCATTTCAGGGAGGGGGAAGGAAGGGGAAGAATGGAGGGATAGAATTTGGAATTCAAAACTTGAAAAAATGTTAAAAATTGTTTTAACATACAATTGGAGAAAATAAAATATATATTAAAATAATTAGTTTTTTTTTTAAAGCTACTGAGAAAATATCAATAACCACTGACTCACTTTCCAACCTTTACAAAATTCTTGAGACTTTTCTATACAAACATTCAGGGGATCCTAATCAAGTTTTGAGAAGGGAATAGACAGGATTTTGCAAATAATATTCTATAGGATTTCTCATTTTTGTAGTCACAATTGGTTAAATGTATACAGAATATGAAGTTACTGTGCTATTTTCCGATTTAAAAAAATTAATTTGGTAGAGCAAAATGCCTTACTGAAAACTCTCTTCCAACAAGGTGCCTCCTGAATATATGTCAAAATTGTGAGATCTTGAAGTATGTAATAACAGAAATAACTATTCAACTCTCTGAGTACTAATATCAAATGAGGCATCAAGAAGGCAAAGTACATTAATTGAATGGGTATGTTTCTGTCATCAAGGATTTTAATATCAGAAAAAGGGGTATCTCTGAGTGGTGAGGTACCCCAGATCCATGTGTTTGTGGATGTCTTTTTACATGCTGAATAAATCCCAGAATAGTGAAAAGTCTACTAAATGAAAGCAATAATCAATCACAAAAGTATGTTCTACCTTTCTGCACAGGAAATATTATCACATGAATATAGAATATC
This sequence comes from Trichosurus vulpecula, assembly GCF_011100635.1. Classification (NCBI taxonomy): domain Eukaryota; kingdom Metazoa; phylum Chordata; class Mammalia; order Diprotodontia; family Phalangeridae; genus Trichosurus; species Trichosurus vulpecula. The sequence goes on along the minus strand of NC_050574.1, from coordinate 297,656,776 downwards.
TATTGCCCTGTCTTTGATATATATTTCAAAGGACAAGCCATAGAATTGTATACCTATTTTTTCATGCATTCTGCATGGACAGAAATATGATTGCTTTGGAGTAGAATAGGAGGAAGAAGAGGAAGAGAGAATGAAGAGGAAGAGAGAAAATGAGAAGCTGAGGAGAGGATTCTGGGAAGATGGCAGAGTAGGTCAGAAAATTCCATGCTCTAAAGATTTTCCCCCATAAAAAAGTTAAAATAGCACCTTAGGCTCACAAAGTGTGGGTGGAGACAAAGAAGAATAGAGGCACAACCAGGATCTTCCCAGGACAGTTTGAGAAGATCTGAAGAAAAATCCGAGGACTGGGTTGGGTCCCTGGAAGGAGTAAACAACTCCAGGCTAGTTTCTTTTTAAACAACAAGCAGCAAGCCACTTAAACAACTAGAGGCAAGCCCTGTTGTTAGTAGGTTTAAGAAGCTGCCTTCTTGCCAGCCACAGGAACTTTTCACCCTGGGATAGTGAGGGGAGGCCTATATTTGAGACCAGGGAGATTGAGGGAACCTCTGCTGATGAGAAATGCCAGACCCAGCTGTGCTGTGAAGAGTTGTAGAGGCAAGAAGGAATCAGCACATGCCCAATGAGTGTAGAAGCAGTGGGGAAAAAAGCCTCAGGTAGTGGCCACTTACAGGAGGTTGAAGGTTTGGCTTTGGTTCCAGGTTACAGGGGAGATCTGAAAATCTGGGGTAAGAGGAACCATTTCTCATACCCCAGGGCTAGAGGTGATTACAAAAATCAAGTTATTACCACAAAAAAATGCACATGCAAAGGAGAAAGAACCCAACCATAGAAAGCTATTATGGGAATAGAGATGACGTGGTTTCATCTTCAGAGGAGGATATTGAAGTAAAGAAACCCCAAAAGAGCAACATCAAATGGTCACTTGTACAAAAAGAATTTATAGAAGATCTTTAAAAAGACTGGAAAAATCAAATGACAGAGATGGAGGAAAAACTAAAAACTAAAAATAAACTAAAAATAATCCAAGACAAACAGGAAAGTTATGAAAGGAATGTCAACCAATTAGAGAAGGAGATCCAGAATCTCAAGGAGTAAATGACACCTTGAAAATTAGAATTGGGCAAAGTGAAGCCAGTGAAATTATAAGCAATCAAGAAATAATTAAACAAAACATGAATAATGAAAAAATAGAAGAGAAAGTGAAATATCTTTATGAGAAAAACAACAGATTTGGAGAATAGATCAAGAAGAGAAAACATAAAAATAATGAGAATAAATGAAATTTATGATCAAAAAAAGAATCTTGATACAATAATACAAGAAATAATTAAAGAAAATGATCCTGAAGCATTAGAACAAAGCAGGGAAGTAAAATAGAAAAAATCCATCAAACACCACTTGAAAATGATCCTATGAGGAAAACTCATAGGAATATCATAGTCTAATTTCAAAACTCCCAGCTCAAGGATAAAATATTAAAAGGAGGAAGATAAAGCAATTTAAATATGATGGTGCCACAATTAGAATTACACAAGACCTAGCAGCAGAGACATTAAAGGACAGCAGGTCTTAGAACACAATACACGGAAGAGCAAAAGACCTGGGGATCTGTGTTGGCAATCAAAATGGGCTCTTAGCACTCAGTTCAACCAAGTGCCCTTCAAGAGTCTGGCCTTTGTTTCCTTGATTAGACTGGGAGTCCTTGGTGTCCCTCCTTGCCTCAGGGGAGGGCCTAGTTTACGTGGGTTTGAGTGGCATGTTTGGAACATCAGAGGCTTTTAGACCATGTGGACTTAAGTCACCTCTTTGTGACAATTTTAGGTCATGTGGGTGAGATGCATGTGTGACTCACCCTTGACCTAGAAAAAGATATAAAACCAGGGATTGGCTTTCTCTTTTTGGGAGCTCTTGCCCACAGCCATGGTAGCACATGACTCTGGGACAGCTCTTGTTATGAGCTCCTGGGCTGAACCTAGATGTTGGTAACTATGAATTATATTTGGTCTGTCTGTCAATGTTTGTAATTTGTTTGTATTTGTTCTGAAGTTCAGGGTGCTGGCTTTTTCCCCTGAACTAAGTGAATGGTATTTGTATGCTGAATTAAAGTAATCTTGTTAACCCCTTCCTTAGTAAAGCAGATCAAAAGAACCTGGGCTTTTGCAGCATGCTGGTAGCATGCTTGTTGTTGGGCTTGTGTTGGTCTTTCACCCCTACAATAGCTGCTAGCCAGATTGTTGAAATAGTATCTGGCTGAAAATATCATACCCTTCAAATTTAAGTATTATCTTAAATGAAAAAACAAATGGTCATTTGACAAACCCTCAGGCTTTCAAGTCTTCATTAAAAATTCCTCAATGTAATAGAAGATTCAACATATAAGAACCAAGAGAAACATAAGATACATACGAAATGCAAAATGTATGTCTAAGATTGTTATTAATAATTGTCAAGCTCATAAGAAAGAAGGGGATAAACCTGACTATGATATGAATTTAAAAAGTAAAACCATTTAGAAACAGCTAAAAAGAGTAACTACTTTATACAAAAGAGGTGCAAGAGGAAGAAAGGATACAGAGAATTTAGATGGGGGAGGAGGGTTGGTAGTTCTGGTAACCTACTTTCATTGGAAGTGCATTTGAGAGAGAAACATATATATATGTATGTATGTATGTATATATGTATGTATGCATAAAAGCGTTCTAAATTTAGAAGAAATAAAATGGTAGGGATATAGTGAGGGGGTAGAGGACAAGGGAGGGATTAGGACAAGGGAAGGATTTTTAGAGCGTAGAATGAGGGAATAGATAAAGGATATTTAGATTAATGGGAATGGGAGGATAGGGGAAGGACCCTTTGAGGGGGGAAGGCAAGTAATAGGAGGGTGATGTAGCTGGTAGAGGTAAAGTAGAGGAGGCAGGAGGGATAGGAAACAAGGGATATGTACAAACATAAAAACAAAGATCAGGAGTAGAGTATATTTGCGAAAGTATATGTCTATATACACATATATATGTGTTTCAGTGTATGTATATATTTGTATGTGTATGTATATATAGAGAAACATATTTAAACAATATTGTAGCCTTTTGGTGGTGTGGGGGGAGGGGAAAAAAGAACAAAGTTAAAAAGTTCACAGCAGGGAACAAAAGAAAACACAAGGAAGCAGAGAAAAGATGGACAATTCTCAACACAAGGTGTATTATTTATCATACAGGTTTTCTTGAGGTGAAAATTTTTTTTAGATATTTTGAATCCTCTCATGTTCTGCTATGCACACAACATGCTTTTCCCCTCCTTTCTTACTTTGTATTTAAGTTTCAATATTAAAGTTTATGATATGTTTTTGTTTCTTTTCTCTATTCTGTATTTGTTTTCTGGAAAAATTTAAAAAAAAGAAAATGAGAAGCTTCTCTCTGAAACAAAGACCCATATTTTTAACATCAATATTCTGTGGGACTATATGTTTGTCAATCATAAATCATCACAGTGTCCAAAGAATGATGAAAGTTGTAGGTCAGACAAATGACAATAAAGTTTTTCATTTTGGCATCACTCCACTGAAAAGTATAACACATTATCAGTGAAAAATTGCACAACGGGGTGGTAAAAATGATATCATGAGAGATGTGTAAATAGGTGAAGTAAACAAGAGACTGTCATATAATTTAAAGATCAATCTTTTGTCATTAATTTTGTTTTCTTGGCTTTTTGCTCGAATTAGAATTTATAAAATGTTGTCAGATACATGTGAGCAGACTTATTCTGGTTTGTACTAGGAACACTTATAGAGTTACACCATAAAAACAATTTTCTAACTTTGATATTTATATTAATGTAAATACCAATTTCATTTGAAATTTCAATACTGCCATACACAATTTGTATGTGAATTTTCTGATCATTTTCTTTTCATTTCTTATGTATTTACAGTATTAATATATTTTAAAAAATAATTATTTGATTTTCCTCTCATTCTTGAACAAATCATTTGTTCTTTATCTTCTTAAAATTTGTTCTTTTAAAATAGATCTTACTTTTATCTGTTACATAGTATTTTTTTATTTTGCCTTTTCTCTTTTTCTCTTCTAATTACTTTCTAGTCTTTTAAATTCAATGTGTAGTTCTTTTTATTTTAAAAAAAATTGCTAATATAAGCTTTTAGAAACAAAAAATTTCCTTTGATTTTAGCGGCATTCCAAAAGTCTTAAAATATTATTTCACTATTATCATTATCTTTCACATTATTTATTACTTATATGATTTGTTATGTGTGTGTTTGCCTCAATCATTATTCAAGACATGATTATGTTTGTAACCATTTAGGTCTGCATATTTTGCTCAGCTTCCATTATTAATAAATCTATTGCATAATAGTTTGTAAATTATATGCTTTTATATTTTTAACAATTGTTTAATTCCTTTATGACCAAACACCTGACAAAATCATTACCAATACTTCAGGATAAATAAGAATATATGTATTACTTAAAAGTTCCATTCAGAAGTTGCTACGGGTCAGTCAGTTCTCGTTTGTCCACAATTAATTTTGTTTGTATTTTACTTCTCATTTAATGACTAGATACTTTTGAAGATTTTTGGAACTATGAATCCCATGCTGAAATTGCATCAAGGTAAAAAAATTCTGAACTCTTCCTTCTACAATTACTTGCCGTGTCATGATTGGTAAGTTACTCAACATCTTTAATTCTACAAAAAATTCTGTATTGAAGCATATGGATGTATATATCAGAGTTCAACATTATATCAATCCTAGGCTATATGAAGCAAAAAAAAATTGAAAAACATTATTCTGGAGTGGATGTCATGCAGAGTGATGAAGATGGAAATACCTTAACTTCTCATAATGATTTTTGTATAGCTCTAAATGAAAAGATGAGTTTCATCAGTAAAAATCCAATCCACAGGAATTGAGTTTTTGTATTGTCTTGGCCATGAAAGTTAGTGATGGAAATGATCTCATTTTTTTCATAGTAGAAAACAGGTGGGTGGATTTTTTTGTTGATTTTGTTGTTAATTTTTTCCTGGTCTTCTCACTGTTCTTCCATGTTAAGAAGCTTCTACAACATAGTAGAGGAATCATTTACCACTCCTACAGCTTTCAGATCCATTTCAAGGACTTTGATGTTTTTTTTTTCCTTTCTGAAAATTAATTCAGCTGTTTTCCAAAAATAGCTTGTTATTTCTGGGCATTATAGCTCACCTTTTTCCCACAGTTTTGTGATTCAGTAAAATGAATCTTATTTAATTTTGGGCTCAAATGATTATTGAAGCCTATTTTTGCCCCACACCAACCACCACCTTAATATCACTAACAGTCATTACATGCAGAATGCAATCTGTTTCCTTGGCATTATGCCAAATGTTTAAAGTCATAGAATTAAGGGGACAGAAAAGAAGCATGGAAGATATATAAATAACATAAAATCCAGCTCTCACTTGACAGAGAACTAGCTAAAGTTAGTGAAATCAACTTGGTCTAGTTTCATCTAATCAAGGTCAAATTTTTGAGTCATCCCAATCTCAGGAGAAGTATATGCATAATGATTGCTGTCACAAAATGAAATCATATAAAATTATTGAGTGCTCCAAGTAATTCAAACACCATTATATGCTTTTATGATTCATATCAAACTGGTCAGCTTGCAGCTGGGGTTTCTTACCAATCATTTCTAGGCACTGTAGTTGGAAGAAGAATTAAGCATTTCCCACTTTGAATGTGTTTTCAGGGTCTTTCCTCTGCTGCCTTACTTACCATTTACCCACATCTATTCACTTTGAAGAAATGAATCAGGCCATCTGTTCTCATCCATTTACTACATACATCTAGAGCAGCAGAAAGTTCTGCAAGCAATAGGTGGCTTTCTCAGCCTCAATTTTGTTGAAGAAAATCTTTATTGTAACATGTGCTATGTTAAAAAAAAGTACTCACTGTGAGGGTACTGTTTACTACCAGATGATTAATTTCCCTTGCTCTTTGAAAAGAGGGAAATCATGTGCCCTGAGCAAATGCAGACAAATACATATAGGGTCCTGTTACTATGAGGATGGAATGAAGGGGTCTTAGTTTATTCAAAACTGATTGAATGGCACCATCAGAAACTGTGCTTCTTGCCAAGGCATATAGTTTCCAAACATCAACAGAAGGAGAAATCTCATTTCTGTGACTGCAAGTATTGTCTATGCATATTATCGTCTCCCTTGACTAGACTACGGGAAAAACAGTTATATACATAATCACATTAAGTAAGAAATAGTATTTCCATTTCTTGAGTTTCAGTTGTATTTTTCAGAGACCAAGGCTGTAATTCTAGCAAGCTGCATAATTTTGCCCATTGTGGAATAATAGAAAGAAAGCTGGATATGGAAGTCAGAGGTACTTATATGACTAGCTGAAAAATTGGTTAATTTTCAACATGTATGATCCTTAAATCCAGGCAATCAACAGCAAAGATTATTTCACTTGTAATTTTCCATTGGATTTTATTTTAGCTGCCTTGGTACATGGATCTTCTCTTGGAACCTATTCTTCATAATAGTTATGTACATCAGTGTACATAGATTGTAAAGTCTTCCTTAACTCTAAATGTATGATCATATGATCCTAAATTCTGATCAGAAGAGGTCTTGGAGGTATTTTATATTTTGTTGACCTATGATTTTACCAAAGGGAATAGTTGCTTCATCACTGGAGGTTTCAATTACCAGAGACCTAGCAGCATGAATTGCTTTTATCATCTAGTCATAATAATAATAATAATAATAATAATAATAACACAATTGGTGGTTTTGGCAAAAGATAGTGATTTATATGCTTCTTGGAGCATTTTTTTCTGTTGCAAACATAATCATAGTCCAAATGCTAAAGGCTTATTTGGTAGACTTTAGCTCTATTGGCACTAATAAGAATAAACATAGTCATATTACACCTGAGGAAGAGCCAACTCATGCTGATAATTAGGCAGAAGCTTGGGTAATTCCCAGATGAAGAGAAAAAGGGTCAAGTTCTAAGCTGAGATCTCAGCCAAAAACACAAAGGCCAGGTTTGTTTTATATCATAGTCCTCTAGGAAGGCTGAATCCAAGAGGATAACAAAGTAGGAAAAGCAGCTGTAGGATGAGAGGCCAGGATTGGATCAAGAGGTATAACATGAGGAGAAACTTTATTTTCATGACAATTTGTTTCCCAAAATCTTTGATCTTATGGTTTATAATAATCCCTGTTCTCTGCCTTAGGCCTTACATGTTCCCAGGACACATCCTCAATGTCTTATTTAGAGTTGGCCATTCTATTTTTATATACACTTTATAGATTTTCAGTCAGAGAGGTAAACTAATTTGCTTGAGGTAACATAGTTAGTAAGTTATTAAGCCAAAATTTGTACCCCGACCTTCTGACTCCAAATCTAGCTTACTTCGTGAAATACTCTTGTACCTGGTATCATTATTTGGCAGAATATATGGTCCAATTAATATTTTTATGCAGGACATTACCCAATTCTTATACTGTTTATCACTCTCCTGAGCTTCAGTCATATATCAACAACTGTCTTTTGGACATCTTGAACTGGATGTTCTTTAGACCTCTCAAACTCATCATATCCAAAACAGAACTATTTATTTTCCCCAGACCCAACCCCTTTCTCTCTTCCCAAACTTCCCATTACTTTCTAGGGCATAACCATCTTCCCAATCACCCCAAGTTTACAAACTCATTATTATTCTTGAAACAATTTACACTCATGCCATATATACAATTTATTGCCAACTCAGTTGTTTCCAACTTTACATCTCTTGTGCTTCACCCTTTTCTAGACCAACATCTTAATTCAGTTTTTTATTGACTTTTGCCTAGAGCATTTATTTAACTTTCTAACTCTTTTCCATACTTTGTCTCTCCCTATTTCATTTTCTACTCAGACACTAAGATAATTTTTCTGAAGCATAAGTCTGATCAGTGTCATTCAATGAGTTCCAGTGGATCTCTATTACCTCCAGGATCCAATAAAATATAAAAAAAGTCCTTTAATTGACATTTAAAGTTCTTCTTACCCTAGGCCATTCCTACCTTTGTAGTCTTCTTACACTTTACTTCCCTCCACATACTCTGATCCAGCCACACTGGCCTACCTGCTGTTCCTCAAACAAAACTTTCCATCTCTCAATTCCATGCTTTTGTCCTTGTCCACCATACCTAGAAAGCTCCACCACTTCATCTCTACCTCTAGTTTCCCTAGAATCCTTCAAGATCCAAGTAAAACCTTGTTTAGGAGGCATTCCTAGGTCCCCCACACCCACCCGCAGCTACTGGCCTTTTATCTACTCTCTATATATCTCGTCTCTATGTGGTTTATTTGAATGTCATATTCCCCATTTGAATGCAAGCATTTACCATTTTTTTCATTCTAGATATTAATAATAACAGTCGCTTTTATGGAGGGACCATTTTTACCTTCATTTGCGCTCTCAGCAAACTTTTGGGGAATGTAGTAAGTACTTAATAAATGCTTATTCAATGCTGACTGACAAAATTCTTTCCAGTCTTTGAAAGTTGAGTGAGGTTGATGTATGTAGCTAAAGTTTAGAATGTCATGGCAACTCTCATGTGCATGGAAAGCAGTAATATTTACCCATCACTGAGCAATGATGTGATGCATTACTCTTTGCCATCACTGCAGGGAGATATCTCTCTTTTGTTTAGTTTCTGTTGAGCATGGCTAAGAAAGTGACTCCCTCAAGAGTTTCTCCTAGAAGTAGTCAGCCCTGTTTTCAGCCACGCTTATCTCGCTGTATTCCTGGGAGCAACATTGGTCTGGCATGTCATCAGAAAGGAAAGGTGACAAAAACTATTCCCAGCATGCTTATTATCATCGATTCTGTTTATGTTCGTAAGATGTACCTAAACTGTAATTATTCACACCATGCTCATCATTTTGGGAAAGCACTAGGACAGAGAATAGCTAAATGCTCTGGCTACTTGGACTTTCTGAGATGTGTTTAAAATATTATTTGAAAATTAGAGTGATGTTTGATCATCTACAAGACATTTTTTCTTTCTAGATATTAACAATAATAAGAGGTTTTATTTATAAAATGCTTAGTATGTGCCAGATCTGTGCTAAAGTTTTATAAATATTATCTCATATGATCCTCACAACAACCCTGCTCTGTAGGTGCTATTATTATCCCAATTTTACAGATGAAGAAACTGAGCAAATCAGAGCAAACAGACTTGTCTTAGGTCACACCGCTAATTAAGTGTCTGAGGATGGATTTGAACTCAAGTCTTCCTGATGCTAGGTAGGTGCAGCTCCTATTCTTTGCACCTCTTAGCTGCCCCTACTGCTCCACCCAGTTGGTTAGATATGTGGACATATACATATTCACATATGCAGTCATTTATATACATATATGTATGTATCTGTGTATGTTTTTATATATACATGTATTTATGCAGATATATTCTTGGATTCTAATCATGTTCTATGTCAACAATTGTTTTGGGAGAAAATTCAGTGAATAGAGAAGAAAAAAAACAGTCATCACTCAGCTGCAGTTGAGGGGAAAGAATTACCATTTTATCCAACTAAACAGAAGGGAAAGTTGACTTTTGCTACATTCTGCAAAGCCATATGAGAGCAAATCAACAAGTTTCTGGCATTAAGGATCTTGTGGAATTAAGCAGTCAGATATATGCTTACAAGCAAACATGCTACTTGTGTTGAATCTTTTTAGGTTGTAAGTGATTCCTCTGAAGCGTACGGGTAAAACTTTTTGAAAAGTGACTTCTATGAGAGAGGAGGATGCACTATGCTTAGAGGTTTCTCCCTTACTTAATGTCCATTCTTCCTTAAGTACAAAATTAAATGAATGCAATAATCTTAGCATCCCTGCCTATCAGGTGTTCTAGATTTGTTTCTGTCTGTCTTTCTCTGTCTCTCTCTCTCTCTCTCTGTCTCTCTCTCTCTCTCTCTCTCTCACACACACACACACACACACACACACACACACACAGAGTTTAAGTGGTTGGAGAAGGAATGATATTTTTTCTTTAAATGTTGATAGATTATATATGTATATATATATGTGTATGTGTGTGTATGCATACACATATATATGGATATATGTATATGTGTGTATGCATGCATGTATGCATGTGCATGTTGGTATGTATGTATATAAGATGTTGAAGCCACAGTCACTTGTATCTACATAAGTACTTTGTGACTGCTCTCTTTCATTCCCTGGGCTTCACTTTCTGCTTGATTTATTCATAAAGGAAGTCAATTGACAGATAGGAGTACTATTGTTCCTCCTTAAATAGATTGTTGTTTTTTTTTTTTTCTGAGAAGGGTGCCTTTTGCTTGTTGTTTAGTGATGGGAATCCCAGGAACATCTCACCTAGAATCCCCATTGGCTACCCCGGAAGGATCTATCTGAGGATGACCTTAGTTGAGTTGTCATAGAAATAACCCTGTGTATGTCACTTGGCACACTCTGTAGTGGCTATGATAGAACCATACAGAGCCCTGCCAGAATCCTTGTCATGTACAGTAGTAGCCAGTTCATCTTTATAGCAATACCTTGCCACCCTTTGTTATCCTCAGGCAATAGCTTCCAAAGAGATACTGATAGAACTGAAAATATTACCCAAGAGCCCTAAAGGAAATAAATGGAGGAAGTTTGTTTCTGGGAGTCACGACTCCCAGAAAGTGATTGAAAACATGGACAAAGAAGGATGAGTTGTATGATACCTGCTGGTGGTCTAGCATAGTAGTTTAAATCAGCAACCCTATCCTACAAAGGAGGAAACAGAGGACCAGGGGGGTTAAATGGCTTGTCTTAGATCATCTGGGTAATAAAGTAGAAGAGCTGGGATTTAAAATAAAGTACTCTGCTTCCAAGGCCAGTGTGATTTTCCACTGTACTATGCCAGCTCCCCCTAAACCTAAAGCTGATTGCCAAATGCCATGCTAGTCATTGGTCTCCACCTCTCTTCTGACTCAGTGAGTTAATATGAATTTGGAATTCTTTTACCCATAACATTCCCTAATATATTAGAGAGAAAATTCAGTATATTGTTTTAGGACCTGAATTTTATGCTTCTTACATATTGTTCTTTTGGGGAGCAACACACTGCCAGTGGGTGGGAGGCAAGTTAGCCAACTGGCAGGGAGAAAGGAGGTGGTTCTGATACATATAATGTTAAAATGAATAAACAAATAAACCAATCAATGAATGGATGGATAATGAATCAATCAATCAATTCTCAGTTTCAATTCCCCATAGCCATAATCATAACCATCATTGTCACTGTCATTGTCAGGCAAAGATTATGGCCTCTCCTTTCTGCAGGGTACTCTCTTCAGGTTACCATTTCATGACTTCATTTCCTCTGCCCTTGATGTCCATTTCCTTTTGATTTTCAAATGGATAAATATAGGTTAGGAGAGTACGGTCAAAGAAAATTCATGTTTTTATTTTTCCTTCATACTTTCAGATGGTGGAGAAATGTTCACAAGACTTGGTTCTTATGCTGATTGAACCCATCACTTGCTAAGTGATAGTAAGCAAGTCAGTTAACATCTCTGGTTCTCAGCTTCTGCATATGATAAATGAAGGTGGAGCATTATATGATTTTGCTTGTCCCTTCCAGTTCTAATAACAAGAATAGTGAATTATAAAGGATGATGCATATAGGAAGCAGGCAGAATAAAACTGATGAAAAAGCCTTTGGATGTGGGTAAGCCATAATCTCAACGAAATAATAACTTGGATTTTTTTCATGTTATGTCACCACAGTATGTCCAGGCCACAGTGGGCTTATGAGGAAAGACAATTAATATTAATAACAAAAATCATTTTCAGTGGCAAAGAATTGGAAACAAAGTAGACAGCACTTGATTGGGGAATATATAATCAATTTATGGAATGAGAATGTAATTGTATGTAACTTGTCAGAAATAATGAATACAGAGAGGTATTGAAAGATTTGTACAAACTGATGAAAGTGAAATAAACAGAGCCAAGCAAACAACATATACAATGAGTAAAACAATGCAAATGGAAAAAATAGTCCCATCACAAAACAGTCAATAATGAATATAACGAAATTACAAAGAACAAACATGGGTTCCAAGATGAAATATGAAAAGACACTCCTTTGCAGATGTGGGAAGCCCACAATTGTAAAATGCTGGAAATATATACTTTAAGATTTCTTTGCTATATTGATTGTTTACTTTTTGTAATTTCATTTCTCGGGGCAGCTAGGTAGTACAGTAAGTAGAGTCAGGAGTACCTGAGTCCAAATTTGGCCTCAGACACTTGACACACTTACTAGCTTTGTGACCTTGGCCAAGTCACTTAACCCCAATTGCTCTGCCTTCTCCCTTACCAAAAAAAAATCTAATTTCATTTCCCTCCTTTCTATCTGTTCTTTTAAATACAATTTTAATATAGAATGGTTCTACGGGAATGGTAAGGGATACTAGAAGAAGCTTACATAATGAAAAAGGATGTCGGTAAAATCTATTTTAAAACTCTGATAGCTAATATTTCTATAGCATTTTAAGTTTGAAAAAAACTATATATCATATGTATATATGAGTATGTCTACATATGTTTACATATACACACACATTATTTATCCATGCATGAGGCAATTAGGATGCTCAGTGGATAGAGCACCAGGCTTGGAGTAAGGAGGACCTGAGTTCAAATCCAGCCTCAGACACTCACTAGTGGTGTGACTATGGAAGAGTCACTTAATATCTGTTTTCCTTAACCCACTGAGAAAGGAAATGAGAAACCACTCCGGTATCTTTGATAAAAAAAAATCCCATATTGGGCCACGAGTCGGATGTGACTGAACAACAACAATAATGAACACATAATATTTCATTCTTTCAATAACACTATCGGGTATATGTTATTGTTGCCCCATTTAACAGATGAAGAAACTTAAGGTGAGAAAGAGGAGGTGACTTGCCCGTGGTCACATAGACAATCAGGAATTTGAACCTAGTCCCTATAACCCCAGAACGAATTAGATTTTGGCTATATCCCCTCTCCTGGCTACCATCACTCTTTCTTTCTAAAAACCATTGTAAAGGGAATCGTATGCAGTAGAAAAGCCATGAATCCTTTGGAGGGAAAGAAGGTGGGGGAAGTGTTTTTCTCTCATGTAATTGAAAAGACCCTGGTATAATCTCTGGAAAACATTGAAAACCCATAAATATGAAACTATCACATATTTCTGATCCAGTCTCATCAGATTGCTTGTCTTGCTACTCTAGTAAATTGCATATTGCTTAATTGCATAATTCATCAATCTACAAACTACATTGAGGTCCAAATGCTATTTAAAATGTAATCATTCTAGATAAATACTGTTGCAGCTTTCATTTCACTTTTTGATCACTGCAGAGTAATGCAATATTTTCCCATTGAATTTTGCTATAGATCATGACCTACTAATATTTTTGAAATGTATTTACTGAATGTCTCTCTAATACATGCAAAATGTATATGATCCAATTCTGGGTATCCTCTGTATACCTTTTGATTAGGTGGCCTTCCTCATATGACAACTTGGCACCTAGGTCATCTATGTCAACACAATAGAAAAAATAGCATATGACTTCCATATAAGAGATAGCATGAAACTGTGGAAAGAACATTGGCCAAGGTTGGAAGAACTATATTCAGATCTTGCCTCTGATTCTTACTATCTTTGTGATTTTGGGAATGTCTCTTAATGACATTAGGCTTCAGTTTCTGCAACTATAAAATGAGGAAGTCAGATTAGATGACATCTGAGGTCCCTGAGAGCTCTAGATCTATGATCTCTTAAAGAGGACATACGTGAGATACTTTTAAACTTAGTCTTCTACAAAAATAATTTAAATATATACTTTTGTACAAGAATATCACTGAATGAGAATAAGAATATCAGCAAGCCCTCATGCCAGAGGTGCTACTCCTCCCTGAGCACCCCATGCACTCCCGATAGATAGTATGTTTCTTAGTAAAAGGCACTAGCTCTGGAGACAGAGGACCTGGGTACAATCCTATTTCTGGTGCTTACTACCTGTATGACATTGAGATGTGTGGGGTAGGAACAATTTGTTCCAACAGCCATGAAGGCTGCTGAAATAGGTGCTGTGGAGCTTTTAGAGCTTGTGCATTAAAAATGCCAGGATCATCCACTGCATCCCTGGGCCATCTGCAGCCATTTTGATTATTTTTTCTGCCATTGGTCTTTGATGCCTCAGGAAGAGAGAGTGAGACTCGACTTCGTGCAATTCTGTCTTACTTAAATCCAATTCTTGCACACATCAAGACATCACCACATGATGTCATCTGTCTTCTTTGGGAAAAAAAAAGGACAAACAATAATACCTGTATTACCTTGGACAAATCACTTCTCTCTGGGCCTCAGCATCATCGTCTGTAAAGTGAGGGCTCTGGACCAGATGGCCTCTGAAGTCCCTTTCAGTTCTAACTTGATGATCTATAATTTTATGATTTTATGCCCAATTCTGGGCGGCACCCAGAATTTTATTATATTTTAATTATTTTTTAAATTATTAATTATATTTTAATTATTTTTTTTTTCTGAAGCTAAACTACACCGGGATGTAAGCAGACTCAAATGGCGGCAAGTAAGTGACTATACCTGACTGTAAAGGGGTGTTAAAGGTCCACAGCTGAAGTCTAGGTCCTCAGTTATTTCAGGGCCATTGACTCAAATATCATAACTGTGCCTGGTCCTTCATGGGATCCTTTCAGATCACAGAGATGAGATAATCTGATCCTATATAATCCTTCTGAAGCATATGTTAACACAGAGCCAACCTTGTTGAAGCTGCTTTGGAAATGGCCGCTGCCGAAAAAAATTAATAAAAATGGTGAGTTATCTGAAGTATTTCTTGGTGCTGTCCTGCTTTCCCTTTCTGTGGCATTCTCCCCACTAACAGGAAACAGTGCCATGCATCCACAGAGGCCTAACTCTATACAGGCATTCATTTTATGGAAATGCCCTAGCCTTTGAAATTATCCTTCCTTTCTCCCTTAATGGGAAAAAGATTCCAACTAGGTCACCTGCTGAAACTTATTCAATTAAAGGGAAATCATATGAACAAAGTAAATCCCTATCTAGATTTCCACAGAGACATACTCAAAACTACTGATATAACTTTAATTCCCCCAAGCCTCTCTCTGAAATAAGTCAATCTTTTTAATGTTAGTATTCCTGCAGTGAAAGAGAGCTGTTCTGAGTTACTCTTACCTTTCTTGCCACTCCCACCCCCAATTGCCCTCCCCTCACTCCCATTTATGGTGAAGATAATAGAATAATGCACTTGGACTTGGGTTCAAATCTCTCCTCAGACACTTATTAGCTGTGTGACCTGAATTTAAAATCTTTCAGTTTCCTCATCCCTAAAACTAGGGGGGGGGGCATTATATTAAAATTCATTGGTGTGAAACTCAAATAGGAATACATCCCTGTTGATGACCTATTGACTTAGAAAACCATAAATTAACATTGTCTATGTTGCATTTTTTATTTTTAAAAATATTTCCTAACCCCATTTTAATCTGGTTCTGTCCACACTTGGAAGTATTTGTGCTGCTTTGGTTCAAGAGTTGGAAACCTCTGTATTAGAAGATCCCTAAGGCCCCCTCCAGCTTTTAGTCTATGATCCTATTGCCTGAATTTCTAATTCACTCAGCACTGTGATGTCTATAGTCAAACAATAAGCCATAATCTTAATAGTATACAGTTTTAGAGCAGAAAAAAGATCACTTAAGATGATATTCAGAAAAGACTTCATAAGGAAAAAACTACTAAGACTTTGGGCTAGGAAATACATGGATAGTTAGGGATGAGGGGAACAATGAGGACAAAAAACCTTGAGGAAGGAAACAATTATTTATTGAGAGCCTACATTATGACAGGTGCTATGCTAAAATGCTTTACAAATATCTCATTTAATTCTCACAACAACCCTAATATCTACTGTTATCATCCTCATTTTATACTTGAGGAAACTGAGGTAAGCAGATATTAAGTGACTTGCCCAAGGTCACACAGTGATTAAGTGTCTGAATCTGGATTTGAATTCAGGTCCTCCTAACTCTAGGCTATCCACTGTGCCACCTAGCTAATACTAGTAGACATTACTTGTACATATAATAATGCAGAGAGAAAAAATAACTGTAGTTTGCAAGAATTTTGATAGGTAGCATAAGTATTGGTTTTCCCATTTTAAAGATTAGAAAATCAAAGCTGTATTAAGGAAAGTACAACTTCTAGGAATGAGGAGGTGATAGTCCTGCTGTACTCCACCCTGCTCAGGACTACATCTGGAGTGCTGTGTTTGGCTCCAGGAGCCACCGTTTATCAAGGTCATTGTTAAACTGGAGAACTTCATGCTGATGGCCTGAAAGTCTATGTAATATGAGCATAAGTTCAAAAACCTGGGGATGTTTAGTCTAGAGACGCTCAAGATTGGGACTAGAGGCATATTGTCTTCAATTGTTTAGAAGGCTGTCACACAAAGAAAGAATTAGATTTGTGCTATATGGCCTCATAGAGCAAAATAACAAGCAACTGACAACTTTGCAAAAGGGCAAACCATAACTGAATATGAGGGAAAACCCTGCTAATAGAAATATTCAAGAGCACCATGGCTTGCTTCAGGATGTAGTGCAGTCCTCCTCATTGGGAGTCTTGAGACTGAATCTGTATGACTGTTAGTGTAGTCTACTGTAGAGGGATCATCTTTTAGGTATAATTTGGATTACACGAGTATTGTGATCCATTTCAACTGGGAAGTCTGTCATTCTCTGACTGATCCATTCACATAGTTAGGAACTCCACTCAAACCTCAGTCTTTTGACTTCAGTCCAGTGCTTCACATCACATAGTGGTGTGATAACATTCTCTGGAGTCCTTGGGTCAAAAATGAATGTCACAGCTCTAAAGGCCCACCTTCTATAGAGAATACAACATGGAAAATATATAGTTACAGTCAGATTTTATTGCTATGTAGCATTCAATCAAGCAATAAACATATATTTAGTGCCTACTATTTGTCAGGCACTATGCTAAGCAGTGGGGGCACAAAAAGAGGAAAAACATAGTTCCCATCTGAAAGAAGTTTACAATCTAATGGGGGAGATAAAAAGCAAACAAAAATGTACAAAACAAGCTGTATATATGATAAATAGGAAATAATTAACATAGGGAAGGCACTTGGATTAAGATTGTTTAAAGAAGCCTTTCTGTAGAAGGTGTGGTTTTAGTTGGGACTTAAAGGAAGACTGGGAGGTCGGTAGTCAGAGAAGAGGAGGAAGAGTGTTCCAGGCATGGGGGAACAGCCAGAAAAAAATGCCCAGAGCTTAGAGATGTAGTATCTTGTTTGTTGAACAGCCAGGAGGCCAGGGTGATGGAATTGAAGAGCACATCTCATGGAATAAGAATTAAGAAGACTGGAAAGGGGAGCTAGGTTATGAAAGCATTTAAATGTGAAACAGAGCTTTTTGTATTTGATCCTGGAAGCAATAAGAACCACTGGAAATTAGTGTATGTGTGTGCATGTGTGTGTGTGTGTATGTGTGTGTGTGTGTGTGTGTGTGTGTGCATATGTGTGTGTGTGTTGCTTGTCTATGTGTGACATGATCAGACCCATGCTTTAGGAAAAAGCACTTAGTAGCTTCCTGGAAGATAAATTGAAGTATGGAGAGACTTGAGGCAGGCAGACCTATCAGCAGGTTATTGCAATAATCCAAGTGTGAAGTGATGAGGAACTGCACTAGAGTGGAGAAGGAAAGAAAGGGGCATATGACTCCTAGTTTGCAAGCCTGAAAGATTGGGAGTAGGTGTAGCTATTTGAAGTAATACTACCAAAATGTTCCATAGTCATCTAGGATGATAAAACAAAATAAACAGGGGATGGCATTCTACCGCTCTCACCTCTTTTCCTTTTATGATTATATACAATTTGTCAGGGCATTAAGTAATCCTGCTTGGGATATAATGGCAGCATGATATTGACAGTACATGGGGCACTTACATTAGGAAAAAAAATCACAGTATTAAAATTTTAGTTATAAAGAAACAGATAAATCAGCAAGTGATCCTTTAATTTTACCAAAGTATTCTGTGCTTTGCCAACAGATTCACTACAGGTTCTTTTCAATAGTAAATGCACTCCCCCAGTGCACTTAAAATATAATTCAATTTAACAAAATGTGATTTGCACACAAAATTTCAGTACCTTGCCAAGACTGCAGAAAATGACATATACCTATAATTTGCTTGGGGAGCCCAGCATCTCTTTCCTATAATAACATTGCATTATGTTGCATTGACTACAGGACAGTGAAGCAGTCACTTGCTAAATGGGACTGTGGTGGCCAGAGTTGATGCAGCTTGGAAAAGATTTTTACATTGGCCCCAGGAGAATCCCAGTTCTAGCTCTGTCTTCTCCCTAGAACTCATGTTACTGTTTGAGTTACAAACATTTATGACCTTTCATTCAAATCCAAAAGGCTCTGTTCTCAAACGTTTTTTAGTCATAGTCACATATCAGAAATGCTGATAAAAAACCCTGGTAACACTGGTGATTCTGTACAATCATCTTTCTTCCCATCCCCTATCCTCAACCCCCAACTGTCTTGCTTCACATCCTTCATTGTAACTAAATTATCTTCATATCTTATGTAAAAAAAAAAAAAAACTTTACTAGGAAAGGGCCCTAATAGTTTATCTCATTTGATTTTAACAAGAGACCTATTGAAAGAATTAAAGGGGATAATGTATTTTCCTTTTAACAGATAAGGAAACAAACCTAGAAAGGTCCAGTAATTTCCACGAGATCTTACAATTAGCTAGTGGGAGAATCTGAACAAGAATCCAAGACTTCTGACTCCTGCTTAGTCAGTCAATAAAGAATATATGTCAAGCACAGTGCTAAGTTCCAGGGATACAAAGAAAGGAAAATAGTTCCTACTATCAAAGAATTATTGTTCTAATGAGGAAGACATCATGCAAATGACAATTTACAGACAAGCTACATACAGTACAAGTTGGAAATAATCAACAGAAAAAATGTACCAGAGTTATAAGAGATTGAGGAAAGACATTGTATGGGGTACAATTTTTCTATTCCCCTACTTCATTCTCAAAGAGGATCATGGCATGACTTGCAAGTGAATTGGATTTCAGTGAGGGAGGACTGTGCAAAGTCACTAGCCTCACTTTCTCCTCTGTAGCCATCTGGGTCTACTGGTAAGGACAATTGAAATCAGGATGACTGAAGATGGCCCCCTAAGATGGCAAATAATGGGAAATTAAGGGATTAGTCATCACTTGAGGAGTGGCTGGAAAAGTTGTGGTTTATGATTGTAACGGAATACTATTGACACAGCCCAGAGACAGAAATGCTGACTGATGTTCCTGGGAATAGTGAGTAGTGGTCCTACAAGGCAATTGTCCCTTATCTGTGATGGAGAATCAATAACTATGAAGTAAATGTCAACAGCTTTCGTGAATTCTTGATATTCCTGGTAATATTTATGCTAATGCTCTCTTTTTTCCCACTAATAGACTTGTTATGAATGGTGAAAATTTGATGTCACCTATCACATGATTGCTTAGACCTGTAATTCAGTCCTTCCTAAGACTCTTCCAGATGTGGAAGAAGTCAGACCCTTGTGCTGGCCATTGCTTTGCTTCTGTACAAAGGATATCAGTTGACCCTGACAGGAACATGGCATAGATACAGTACTGAGCTGGGAATAGGATATGATGAGGTAATTAGTCTCAATAGGCGGCTGGCTGGGGGATAGCAGGCACACATGCAGGCTAACTTAGAAGAATTCTAGAATTAGAATACCAAGAGAAATAATGAAAAAAATGAGAGGGGTAGGAATGAAAGTGAGAATCAATTTCATACCTCTAACTATAATATAGAATAATATTCATTAAAAAATGCTACTGGTTACAAATAGAAAAGAAGGTCAATGGAACAATATAGATAACAAAGAATAAAAATAATTGAACAGAAAAACCCAGTATTCAAAAATCCTCAAAAAAATAAACTACTTAGGAAAGAGCTCCCTATTAAACAAGTATTGTCAGAAAAACTAGAAAGCATTCTGGCAGAAATTAGGTATTAGATGAATTTTTTACAATATACACCACAAACCAATTCAAAATGGATGTAACCTGACTATTAAAAGCATAGCATTAAAAAAGAGATGAGAAGCAGAAAATATACCTCTCATTGGTATGGTTGGGGAAAGAATTCTTAACCAAATAAAGAATATATATGTGTGTTTAAAAAGGATAAAATACACAGCTTCAAATGCATGCAAATAAAAATCTTATGCACAAATAAAATTAATACAACTACAATAAGCATGGAAGCAGTAGACTATGAAAAAATGTTTGTTACACATATTTCTGATAAGAGTCTGATACTTAAGCAGTACACAATACTCTCTTTAAAAAGTGCATAGGACTTTTGGGACACATTATATTGACAACTGACAGAAATTTATGACCAAAGGTTATTTCCTTGAAGGTCAGAACCAAAGGATAAAAATGGGCATTTCTAAAAACAACTGAAAACTATTAAGAACCATATGCTCTAAATCACACATGATATATATTAAAACAATTTAAAGATTTTACTTCCCACTGAGTAAACTGGAAAGAAGAACAAATGATATGAACAGTCACTGTTAGCTTTGGAAAAGGTTTGGAAAAATACAAGGACAGAACCTGATTGTCTTGCTGTGAAATAATCCAAATACTCTGGAAGCAATTTCTGATTACTAGCAGGAAGTAACAAAATTATTCATATCCTTTGACCCAAAGATTCTATTTGTGAGCATGTATCCCAATAACATCAGTGACAGAAAGATCCCATGTACAGCAAATATTTATAACAGGACTTTTTTGTAGGAACAATGATTTATGTGTACATTAGAAGATTGATCAACAAATTGTGACACATGAATGTAATAATTTTCTGTGTCATAAAGAATGTCATGGCTTCAGAGAATCGTGGAATGACTCAATGTGAACTGATGTATCATAAGCTAAGCAAAACAAGAAAAGCAATATGCACAAGGTCCAAAACAATTGAAAAACCTAAATAAAATGACAGAAACTGAATATTTCAAAATTACAAACGAGCTTGCTCCCAAAGGAGGTACCTTCTCCCGTCCTCTCACCTCGCCCCTCTTTTTTTAGAGGCCACATACTACAGGTGTGACACACGACTACTTTTTTTTTATTTGTGTAAGGAGATTTTTTTCTTTTTTTAAATTTTTTAATTTATTTAACATATTTAGTTTTCAGCATTGATTTTCATAAGAGTTTGAATTACAAATTTTCTCCCCATTTCTACCCTCCCACCCACTCCAAGATGGCGTATGTTCTGGTTGCACTGTTCCCTAGTCAGCGCTCCCCTCTGACACCCCACTCCCCTCCCATCCCCTTTTCCCTTCCTTTCTTGTAGGGCAAGATAAATTTCTACACCCCATTGTCTGTGTATCTTATTTTCTAGTTGCATGCAAAAACATTTTTGTTTGTTTTTGAACATCTGTTTTTAAAACTTTGAGTACCAAATTCTCTCCCCTCTTCCCTTCCCACCCACCCTCCCTAAGAAGTCAAGCAATTCAACCTAGGCCACATGTGTATCATTATGTATAACCCTTCCACAATACTCATGTTGTGAAAGACTGACTATATTTTCCTCCTTCCCAACCCATCCCCCTTTATTGAATTTTCTCCCTTGACCCTGTCCCCTTTCGAAAGTGTTTGTTTTTGACTACCTCCACCCCCATCAGCCCTCCCCTCCATCATCCCCCCCTTTTATTTTTATCTTCTTCCCTCTTCTTTCCTGTGGGGTAAGATTCCCCATTGGGTATATATGGTATTCTCTCCTTAGGCCAAATCTGATGAGAGCAATGTTCACTCATTCCTCCCTCATCCGCCCTCTCCCCTCCTCCCACAGAACTGCTTGCTCTTGCCTCCTTTATGCGAGACAATCCATCCCATTCTATCTCTCCTTATCTCTCTCTCTCAGTATGTTCCTCTCTCATCCCTTATACACACACACACACACACACACACACACACACATAGATATATACATACATACACATTCACCCATATATACATAAACATATATGTATGCATATTCCCTTCAGCTACCCTAATACTGAGGTCTCATGAATCATACTCATCATCTTTACATGTAGGAATGTCAACAAAACAGTTCACCTTTAGTAAGTCCCTTGCAATTTCTTTTTCTTGTTCTTTTTCTTGATTACCTTTTCATGCTTCTCTTGATTCTTGTGTTTGAAAGTCAAATTTTCTATTCAGTTCTGGTCTTTTCACTGAGAAAGCTTGAAAGTCCTCTATTTTATTGAAAATCCATATTTTGCCTTGGAGCATGATACTCAGTTTTGCTGGGTAGGTGATTCTAGGTTTTAATCCTAGCTCCATTGACCTCCAGAATATCGTATTCCAAGCCCTTCAATCTCTTAATGTAGAGGCTGCCAGATCTTGGGTTATTCTGATTGGGTTTCCACAATACTCAAATTATTTCTTTCTGGCTGCTTGCAGTATTTTCTCCTTGATCTGGGAGTTCTGGAATTTGGCGACAATATTCCTGGGAGATTTCTTTTTGTAATCTATTTGAGAAGGCGATCGATGGATTCTTTCAATTTCTATTTTGCCCTGTGGCTCTAGAATATCAGGGCAGTTCTCCTTGATAATTTCCTGAAAGATGATATCTAGGCTCTTTTTTTTGATCATGGCTTTCAGGTAGTCCAATAATTTTTAAATTATCTCTCCTGGATCTATTTTCCAGGTCAGTGGTTTTTGCAATGAGATATTTGACATTGTCTTCCATTTTTTCATTCCTTTGGTTCTGTTTTATAATATCTTGATTTCTCATAAAGTCACTAGCTTCCACTTGCTCCAATCTAATTTTTAAAGTAGTATTTTCTTCAGTGGTCTTTTGGACCTCCTTTTCCATTTGGCTAATTCTGCCTTTCAAGGCATTCTTCTCCTCATTGGCTTTTTGGAGCTCTTTTGCCATTTGAGTTAGTCTGTTTTTAAGGTGTTGTTTTCTTCTGTGTATTTTTCAGTATTTTTTGGGTCTCCTTTAGCAAGTCATTGACTTGTTTTTCATGGTTTTCTCACATCCTTCTCATTTCTCTTCCCAATTTTTCCTCTACTTCTCTAACTTGCTTTTCCAAATCCTTTTTGAGCTCTTCCATGGCTTGGGACCAGTTCATGTTTTTCTTGGAGGCTGTTGGTGTAGGCTCTTGCACTTTATTGACTTCTTTAGGCTGTATGTTTTGGTCTTCTTTGTCACCAAAGAAAGAATGCAAAGTCTGAGACTGAATCTCGGTGCATTTTCGCTGCCTGGCCATATTCACAGCCAACTGACTTGACCTTTGAGTTTTTCAGTGGGGTATGACTGCTTGTAGACTACAGAGTCCTATGTTCCACGTTTGGGGGGGAGGTGCCAGCTCTGCCACACCAGCACTGCTCGTTCCCCAAGAACCCCCAACCCGAACTGGGCTTAGATCTTCAGCAGGCTTTGCACCCCTGCTCTGATCCACCACTTAATTCCTCCCACCAGGTGGGCCTGGAGCTGGAAGCAGCAACAGCCGTAGTTGCCCCACCTCCGCTGCCCCCGGGGCTGGAAGCCAAACCGCGAACTCCTTCCACTCCCACAGCTTTTCCCACTAACCTTCTCAGCAGTCTTTGGTGTTTGTGGGTTGAGAAGTCTTGTAACTGCCTCAGCTCACTGATTCAGGGCGTTAGGGCATGCTCAGCCCGGTTGCTGGTCTTGTTGGTCCACGCTGCTCAGGATGGGCTCTGCTCCACTCCGTTCCCAGCTCCCAGGTCCCAGCTCCGAGCTCCGTGTGGGATAGACCTCACCCAGAGACCATCCAGGCTGTCCTGGGCTGGAGCCCTGCTTCCTTCTGCTGTTTTGTGGGTTCTGTCATTCTAGTATTGGTTCAGAGCCATTTTTTATAAGTTTTTGGAGGGACTCTGTATGGAGCTCAAGCTATTCCCTGCTTACCAGCTGCCATCTTGGCTTCCCCCCCACACGACTACTTTTGAAAACTTTCTGTGACAATGTTTGATTGCCTTCTGTGAATCTTCATTTGTCTGTAATTTTGCAGATAAGCATTTGCTTCTGCTATTTCTCTGAGCTATCTCCATTTCAGATATTTCTGTGATAAACTTTCATAAACTTTGGTTGATATTGATTTCCCAGACTGCCTGGATATTCACTTTGTTGCTAATAACCAAGGTATTAAAAAATCCTGGGGCTTTGCTAAGAGAACACACATAGCACTTGGCTAATATAATTAGATTCTATTTAAAAAATATATATTTTTATTGAGCTTTGTTTTCTATACACTTTAAAAATATGGCATCCCATTTAAAGACTAAAAATGGCACAAAGATAGAAGAAAATAAAATCATATATAAAAATAAAACTTGTGAATACACACATACCCATTTATATATATATAGATATACATATCCACATACATACACATATTTATGCATGTATATGCATATATGCACATATACATATATTTCCTCCTCTTTTCATTGATGGCAATTTTTTGTAGATAATACTTTTTATTACTGAATTATTATTTATGTAATGTGTTATAAACCTGTAGATTTTTCAGTTCATAATTGGTGAATAGTTTTCAGAGGGAGAGTTCCTAGCACCATTGCAATAACAGGCTTAAATTCAATGTATAGTATGTCAATATCTATCTATCTATCTATCTATCTATCTATCATCTATGCCTTTCTTTCAATCTTCTTAAGGAAGTCCTAACTCCCCAAAGTTATGAAAGTTACTAGAAGGCACTTACAGGTAATACTGTGCAGCAATAAAGCATACTGAATTCATAGGGCATCATCAAACTTGAGTTTTAATCCTGAATGAATTGAGTCAAGATTAGATCTCTGACAAGTGACTTAATTTATCTAGGCCTCAATTTGTATCCATGAAATTATAGTTAGATTAAATGACCCTGTATTCCATGATTTATGATTATAGGATTCCATGACAGTATGAATAGAATTGTCAGATCACAATACCAATTTTTTTTCCACAGAAGAGAGTGTGGATAACATGGTTGAGGCTTTTGATACATGAGCTTTGATGTTGTTGTCTTCTTCTGGTTGTATGTTTTGATCTTCTTCGTCAGCAAAGTAAGATTCTATAGTCTGAGATTTTTACACTGTTTGCTCATTTTCCGAGTCAAATACTTGATTTTCTAACTCTTTGTCAAAGTAGGACTCTGCTTACAGTATGTAGGGTGTCCTGTCCCAAACTACCAGGGTTTGTGCAGCTGTTGCCAGGGATACCTCCACTCACCTGTAAATTTTCACTTCTTCCAAGGTGGTATTATCAAAGGAGAGGTTTTCCTTTCCTGGTCTGTGCTCTGATCTGTAAGTGACCATAAGCATTCTTTTCTGCCTTGGAACTATGAGTAGGATCCCCTCTCCACTGTCACCACAAGCTCTGGCACACCAGTGCTCCTCCTCACCCCAGAACCAATAGCCAGGACTATGACCCAGATCCAAGCAGGGCAAAGAAAGGGAATACTGTCTCAGTGCCAGCAAAGAGATCCCTCCAATCTACCTCTCATCAGCCACTCAATCTCCCCACTATCTGTGGGCCAAGATCTCTGGAAGCAGCTGCAGCCACTACCATGGCCAACATAGCTGCCACCTCTGCCACCCCAGGGTTGAGGCCAGACCATGCTCCTTTCTCACTCAGGACCAACAGACCTTTCCCACTGACCTTCTACTTTGTCTTTGGCATTTCTGAGTTGAGAAATCTGGAAACCACCACAGCTACCAGTGGTTCAGTCCCCTGAGGCCAGCTCCAGCCCAACTGGTGCTGGCATGGCCCAGCAACTCTCCCAGCCCGGTGCAATAGACCTTTCCTGTTGACCTTCCGGGTTGTCTTGGGCTGGAAATTTGTTCCAGTCTGTCATTTTGTGGGTTCTGCACCTCTAGAATTTGTTTAGAGTCATTTTTACATGTATTTAGAGGGGTTTGGGGGAGAGTTCAAGCAAGTCCCTGCTTTTACTCTGCCATCTTGACTCCACTCTGGATAACAGTTGAAGTGAAAAAAGTAGCTTGTGTCAGTAATTTCTTACCAAATTTTTTCAATTGGACATATCTGTACTCTATGAGTGTTTGTCTTTGTTTTAACCTTCTGTCCTTTAATATGGTGAAATCTTTTAAAAAATATTTCTTGGGCTTGCTAAGGAGTAGGAAACATGTCTTGACCATACTAGGAAAAAGACATTGAGGTTGTGGTTGTTTTTGTAGTTGTTTTTGTTGAGTCATTTCAGTCATGTCTGATTCTTCATGGGGTTTTCTTGGCATGGATACTGGAGTGGTTTGACATTTCCTTCTCCAGCTCATTTTATAGATGAGGAAACTGAGTCAAACACAGTTAAGTGACTTACCCAGGGTCACGCAGCTAGTAAGTGTCTGAAGCCATATTTGAACTTAAGAAGACGAATCTTCCTGATTCCAGGGTTGGCACACTATTCACTGTGCCACCTAGCTACCCCAGGAAAAGACTAGGGGCTGCAATAGCGAATTGAAATATAATCCCATTACCTTGGGGGACTTGGCAAGTAAAGATTAAATGAAGAAAAGAAGAGAGTAGATGTATTGAATATACTGCATAACAGGTATGGTAAAAGAAGAAGACCAAAATCTTAAACGATAAAGGAACTCAAAGAGAAAGATGCTAGAATTTGGAGCTTAGAGATATTTAGTGAGTTGCCCACTATCACATTTCTGCAAGTAATGGTTTTGTGTAGCCCACATTAGAAATCCCTAATGATACCTCTAAAATGGTGACAATCTGCTCTTAGGACAGGAACCAAAGGAACTTTCTACTGGTATATAAGAAAAACATACTAGATATGACTGGATTCAAGAATTACCATTTTTTCCCTTCTCCCTATAATAGAAGTGTCATATGCATGGCAAAGGGTCCAAAAAGAGATTAAAATGTAATTGGGAAATATTTAAAAGAATGGAAATACAATAGATCATACATAATGTTGATGTGTCATTTCTAAGTCAATATGTGGCCCTCAGGTATCTTTATGCACAGTTTATTACCACCACCTCCAACCTCTCATCTCCATTTTTTAATTTTATTTTTTGTGGTGCTAATTTTAAAAAGATTTTGTTTTCCAGGACAAGAGGTGAATTTCCTCTTGTTTACAGTATTTATAAAGTGAAGTGTTGTCCATTTCTCTCCCTCTGCACACATTCAAGTATTCAGAATGCCCAGATTTGCACACTAGCTTAAATATTACTTTTCAACTTCCACTACTTTGGCAACAAAATTAATGCCTTCAATTTTTGGAAAGGTATGTCAATGCTCTTTCTTCTGGTGTTTTTTTCAACATCTTCAGGGGTGAATACAGAAGAAACACCTCTGGAGAGAGCTACTCCACTAACTGGAAACCAGTAGATGGCATGCCCCCTGCACCATGACATAGCTTACTAATGATGAGGTTGCAGGTCTCCTATAATTGTTTTTGCTGATGTCCAAATTCTTACTTCTCAGCAACCTAGTTCTTATCGAGCCAGTTGATTTTTTCATTATGCTTGTTAAAAATGTACTCTTTGTCTTCATTCAAGAATTTTGCTTCGGAATTTCTTATCCTCTATGGTAGTCTTGAAGTTGAAAGCATAAGAGTCAAGAGAGTTTTTGGAAGACATCTTGTCTCTGCTTCTCATCTTCAATTTTGTATTCCTCGGCCTTCTGAGACTTGGTTTTCTTTGGTCATATTTCCTTTGTCATTGGTTTGATTATCTTATTCTCCTCACCTGTTCTCTCATACACAGCAGAAATATTGTATCAATGTCAGCATAAGTATCAGTAAGGCAAGTGTCACAATATTGATGGTGACTATGAATATGCCTGTGTAGTTTTGTATCACAAAGAGACTGTACATATAGAAGGTGGAAGAAGTAAAACATTTATTCAGACACCAGAGGGTTAAATCCCCAAACCAATAACTCCAATTCAACATAGCAGCAATTAAATCCCAAAACCAGTACCTTATTTTCCCATGCATAAGACACACCTTAATTTAGGGGCCCGAAATTGGAAAAAAAATATATTCCTTAAAGTTATTGAACTCAAGTTTTATTCATCATAAAATTCATACAATTCCTCATCACTGTCAAAACTCCCATCCATTAGCTTGTCCTCATCTGTGTTTGATGACGAATCACTGTCTTCATATATTGCCTCATCCTCAGTTCCATCTATGGCGTTTGAAATGCCACACTTCTTAAATGACTTGACAACGATCTCAATCTTGATATTATCCCAGGATCTTTTCGCCCAGGTACAAACTTCTCCTATAGTTGGTTTCTTCACTCTTGCCTCTCATGGCCTTCTTCTGTGTTGGTGTTTTCAACAGGGTTTCTTCTGCCCTTAACCAGTCTCAGATTGTTTTCTTGGTTGGAGGAGGACCAAACTTACGTTCGGTAGCACTATTTCCATTCACTTTTGCAAACTGGATCACTTTTAGCCTGAATTTAGCACTATATGAAAATCTTTTCTAAGACTTTTCTGGGCAGAACACGGCAAAACGTAACCTAATATACCGGTAACAAATGCGAAACAATAAGTGCAAAGACAAGCTCAAGAAAGCAGGGAGAAGCAAGTAAAAACATCTACAAGCACTGTATAAGATGAACCCAGTTTTTATATCCCAAATTTTTCAAAAAAAGGGTGCATCTTATACACGGGGAAATATGATAAGTCCACTTTATTATAACAGCAAAAAACTTAAGACACAATATCACAGCAGGGAACCAAGCCATCCCATAGCCTTTCCATAAACCTGGGGCCTTCCCGTAAACACTCACTCACAAAGCCTAGCTATCTGCCTGCCTATGTCCTCTCCTCCCACAGTTCTGAGAGAGAGCTTAACGGCTACTCTCAGAGTATATATACCCTTTTTAGAGCCCAAGGGCTTCACTTTCTAATTTGTCTTTGGCAGCTGTGGGCTGAGAGGTCTGGAAACCACCACTGCTGCCACTGATTCAGTCACCCTGGACCCACTCCTGCTTTCCTAGGGCCCAGTGTGTGCTGGCTTGGCATTTGCTAGACTGTGCTCCTCTGTCACCCTGTGCAACAGACCTTTTCTGCTGACCTCCAAAGTTGTCTTGGGTTGAAAAATTGTTTCACTCTATCTTTTTATGGGTTCTGCCACTCTAGAATTTGTTTAGCATCATTATTTAAAGGTATTTGGATGGGTTTGGGGTAAAGTTCAGGGTAATACCTGCCTTTATCAGCCATCTTGACTCTGCCTCCTAGCAGTTTCAATACAAAGGGAAAGAGGAGTCACATCCAATAACAGCAAGTCCCATATATTCTCATATTTATCTCCAGAGAAGGTGGAAGCTTGGACAGTTACACCTTAGACATAAGTCTCATTTGGATTGATTAGATAGAAGTCAATATCTTTATTGAGAGAGTCAATCTCAAAACTGATGTGGGTGTTCGAAGGGAGGGTGACCTTTTGATGTTCACAAGTGCTACACAAATGGCAAACAGTCCTCTTGTTCTCACTGATGTCCATCTTGTGCTTTCACTTGAACTCCGCAACAGAATGGTTGACTGTGTAATTGTCAAAGTCCTCTCTACCCAAGTGGGTAGCTTCCACCACAAACTTGACTTCAAAGAAGCCATCTTTAGTGGCAAGAATGGAGACTTCAAAGTGCCACCTCCCAGGGAAAAGATCGTATTTCTCTTGGCATCAACTCTTTTTGCCCAGGCCATGAGCAATAGCAGCAATGGTTAGCTCATTGATGATTTTGAGCACATTGAGATTAATGATGGTTCTTAATTTATTAATTAATGATGGTTCTAATGATGGCATCTTTCATGGTCTGTTGTTGGGAAACATTAAAGTAGGTGCCAGTAGTATGATGACAGCATTTGTGACAGTCTTTCCAATGCAAGCTTTAGCAATTTTTTTCATCTAGAACAAGACCATAGAATATACATATTCTTGATAGAAACTTTTGTCTCCTCTTTGTACTCTACCTGGAGCTTAAGCCTGTCTGTGTTATTCATCACCATGAAAGATTAATGCTTCATGTCTGACTATACAACTACATCATGAAATCTGAAAACAATCAGATATTTGGCATCAAAGACTGGGTTGGTAGGGTTCACTGCAACTTGATTCTTTGTAGCATTACTGATTAAATGTTCTGTGTTGATCAAGGCAATGTAGATTAGAGTGGTCCTGTTTCCTTGGTCATTAGCAACGATCTTTACTTTCCCTTGTTGGAAGACTCTCATGCAGGAATTAGTGCCAAGATCAATTCCAATTGTGGGACCCTTCAATATGTTTGCTGGGGAGTTCAGGAGTTGTAACTAACTGCTTTGGAGTAAGAAGAGCTGTTCTTGCACTGCTTAACCCTCCCTTCCTATTTAAGTTTGCCTGCACTGCCTTACATAATAATTGACTCAGTGACAACATCAAAAATGACCTCAGACAGTACCACTACCATGTAGCCTACATAACACAATCATGGTACAATAAGTGGAACATCAAAGTTTAAGTACAATTTGCTACCTGATCCCTCTGTCTCTCCTCCTACCTTTCCTTTCCCATTCAATCTTGTCTTTACAGTCTAAGTGTTCTCTCTTCATTTATCCATTACCCCAAATAGTGACACATAGCTGACATTAAAAATACTAGTGCTTTTATGAATCCCTAAATAACCAGCTTTGAATGCTCTCTCTGTAGGATGAAATGGGAGAAAATCACTCCTGATAAAATAGACAAAGGCTCTTAATTTTCCCTGCTTTGCTAGATCTGCTAGATACCTACAAGCCCCTCTCACCACCTTCACCCCCCTCTCTCTACCTCCATCAATATGCATCTTGTTTTCAAAAAAATATTCATTTATTATCTACTGCAGCTCAAGATTATTTTTGCAACTTTCTTTTAATTTAAAGTGTTTTTAGCAGAGTTCTAGTTATGATCTTTCTAGTTATGGTTTAAGTTTGTACAAGATATCATCTAAAAGGACATAGAATCAAAAGTTATTAAGATTTCTAAACAGAAATACTGATCCATTGAATAGTTTTCAAAATGTCTATCATATACAAGGTACTATAAGAGACATAAAACATAGTAAGGTATGGTCCCATTTTTCAAGGACTTTACACTATAACAGGAAAAATGACAAAGTGTAAGTCACTATGTTTTAATTTTCATAAGAGTAGAGCAAAAAAAAAAACAGTTTTAAGGAGAAAGAGGTCACTTTGGACAGGGATGGTATATAATTATCCCACTAGTTTCAACAAATGACCCATTCATGTCTTTATAACTCATCTATTCCCCTTATAGTGTATGCTTGCTTCCATACTTTCAAACATTTGTGGATTATTTTTAATTTAACAATGTACTTTCATTACAATTACCCTTTGATAAAGTGCAAGTTTTATCACCACTTTAGAGATGAAGCCAGAAAAGTGCAAAGAGATTATGGAAACTGGTTAAAATCATGCAGTTAATAAGTTTTAGAGTCGGAATTGAACCCAAGTCTTCTCCTGACTCACAGACCAGACTGAGAGTTAGTTCCTATTTATAGTCATGGCAGAAACTCACTATAAAACCTCAGACTATTCTCATATTTTCACTATACTTCTTTTTTTCTCATTGATGAGATAGGAATAACTAACTGCCCTCCTTTTGCTTCCCTGGGAACTGGTGATTTTGTGTCCATAGAATCCTTCTATAACTCAGAGGGAAATAGACTACATTTTTTTAAATTCCTGGTGCTGACTCACACTTATGACTTGAATGAACATATAGGCGTATATACCTATAAGAAAAACTTAAAGGCCAGTTTCCAATCTTTTGTTTACTGGTAGTTTGGGAATTGCTGCTTATATATTTCTTTACTGACCTTTTCTTAGCTCAAACTTTTGAACATTTGAAGATGTGAGCTCTGCAAAACCCTGACCTTGTGACAGTAAGTCTGCTGATTCCATCTCTATTGTTAAGGATAAATATACAATTTGCTTATTAACCTTACTCCATTTATACTCCTCCATTTCCCTGTCCATTCTACCTTCTATCTAATATCTAGGGTCAGGAGTGTTACTGAAGATGTAATTTATTGTTTATAAAACCAGTTTAGTGGTTGTGTGAAAGAAAAAATTGAAAGACATCTGAAGAGAAAATCATTTCTTGCCTTTGATCTATTTTCTTTTTGACTTCAAATTATATGTATATGTATATATATGCATATATACATATATACACACATATGTATGTATGTGTATATATATGTAGACACACATATACATATAAATACATGCATACATATATATTCACACATGCACACACATATTTACACGCGCACATATGTGTGTATAAATGTGTGTATGTATGTGTGTATATATATATATATATACATACATATATGTATGTATATATATACATATATATGTGTGTATGTGTATATATATATGTATATATATATATATATATATCTTTCCAAGGAACATTAGTTTTTCTGGTAAGGTAAAAGAAGGAACAGATCTGTCCATTTGTTTATATTTGCCCTCTGGTTCACTCATTCATTTACTATTTTATACTTTATTCAGCAAACATTTAGTAAGCACTTAGCATGTGCAGAACACTGTGGTAAATGCTGGGAGCATACATGAAATTTAAGCTATAGCCCTAGCCCTTATGCAAGTTGAAGCTTAGTGTTAGAAAACAGAGCTAAAAAGAGCTACTTATTTCAAACAAAATTACATGATCACTGCCTTCAAGTAGTTGAAGGATTGTCATTTGGAAACAAAATGTAATTAATTTATCTTGGCCACAGAAGGCAGAAGCAGGATCAGTGGGTATAAGTTGCAAAAAAGCAGTTTTTGGCTTAATGAAAGAAAATTAGAATTGTCCAAAAGTGAGATAGGCTGACTTGGGAGTTGGTGAGCTCTCCATCAAGTGTAGACTGAATAACCATTTGTCAGAAACATTGCAGGAATAAGTGCATGGGTTGATTTAGGCAACTAATGAGCTCCTTCATAAACACTGAGATTTTGTTTCTTTGATATCTAATATGATGTAATCTATAAGCCAATCAATGCTATTTAAGGACCTGGGGAGTGTCCAATGATTCTATTCGATAGCCAGAATGTATGTGTACACTCTCAAAAGTCATAATGAGTCATTATTTAAAATGCTAACTATTTTTAAAAGACTATTTCTTTAGAGATGAATTATACATACATACAGTAATTCTAACTATTTTGTCTATATTAAAATCAATGGAGGGAGGCAAGACCCCAAATGAATAACAGAAGGCTAGGCTTTAGATTTAATTCTCACACTCAATGGTGCTCACTCCCTGAGCGGGAAGATTCACAAACAAATTTCATTGATTCACTTTTCCAGTAGAGTTGAAGCCATAGTTGTAGTTATTTCTCCCTCCTGCTTAGCTGAATTGAATTTTAATATTTTTGCATTTGTATTCCTATCCTGAGTTATAAAGTTGATTTGAGAACCTCTTTTATGCTACTTATATCTCTATTTACCTCAGAGACAAAGTTTATAGTTGTGACTCTATTGCCAACCCATGTTGTAAATCTTCCTCTTCTCCAATAGGATGCTTTCAAAGCATGAATCTATGATAAACACCTGGCAAAGGAAAAAAAAATGTGGGAGTTCATTTCAATAGCTCTCCCAGACCAAGGTCTTTATACTTCATATAATATAATTAGGAAATAGGGATTATACCTGTGAATCCATTGGTATAAAGAACTCCCAGGTGAGGAAATTCCCTCTAGTAATGCAAATTCCTCCCGTTTTGCAACTTATAGTCTTAGAAAGTGGTCTATAGCACTATGAGGTTAAGAGACCAATTTATAGTCACTACTCACATGTGAGAGGGAGGATTTGAACCCACATCTTCTCATTGAGGTCAGTTTTCAGACCATTATGTAATACTGCCTCAATTCATAAAGATAATCTCCAGAATAATTTTTTGGTAATTCATTTTTATACATCCATTCTTAATCCTTTTCTTAATACACTCAAGTTATCCTATTTTTCCTCCTCAAGTATTCTTCCCTTCATTTTCTGTAGAGAGAATTTATGCCTTAAATTCGATTCAATAAATATATAGCAAAAAAAAGCTTGTTAATATAGAGAATTGAATAGGGATTTGGGAGTGTAGTGGTACAAATATTTATTCAGTTTTTACCATGTGTCCTATATAGCCCTAAGGCTCAGGATACAAATACAAGCCCTCCCCACTGCCCAAAAAAATCCTGCCCTGAAGGAACTTACATTCTAATGGGAAAAGACAACACATAAAAGGAAACTGAAGCTGGGAAGGGGAGGGACCCATGTAAGAGCATACCTTAAAGTTCTGAGAGTCAAAAGCAGAGAAAGCATGGGAATGAAGCACAGTCAGCCTATGCTACACCGTCCACCCTCTCCCCCGAAACAGATGCAACTGGAAGAAAACTACCAATAGGAACAGGGGTTTGACATGGTGGAGGGATATCCCAGAATGGAAGGCAGTTGAGGAATTGTGAAATGTGATATGTCAAAAGCACAACCAGAACAGGATCTGAGGCTAATCCACCATTGCATGGTCTTCATGGTGCTACTTATTTCAGAAATCCCTATGCAGTGTCAATTAATTTTGTGTTCAATGTCAATCCATATTATGTTCTGCACTATTGTTCCTTGTACCTTAATCTTAGAGGATGAAGATACCAATATACCTCATACCTTAATCCACATACATTAGGCATAACAATCCAAAGGTATAAATGTATAGAGTGGTGCTTACTCATGGCCCAACAGTCACCTAAGAACAGATGGAGCTGGATGACAGCTGTATCTGCTCTTATTTCTGACCATCCATCCTCTGTACGAAGGTTAACTTACTCTTTCTGTTTCTTGAGAAGCCTAATGTCATTTCCTGGCCAGAGGTGCCCACGTTTCTGAAGAACAATCACTGCCTCCTACTACAGCAAGACGTATGAAAGAGGCTTCCTGCTTGGGGTCCTTGTGGACATAGTTTCAACATTCCTGTCTCTGTTGTCTCATATATGCTACTGTGACCCTGATTTGATTACTGCCTTTGAAAATTAATGAGACAGTGATTCACTCAGAGAATGTCGTTCTTAGAGTCAGAAGGCCAAGGTTCTAGGTATTTGTTCAAAATTAATTCATTAAATTCAATGTGCAAATCATTATCCTAAGTAAAAATTTGCCCTTGCTTCATGGAGCTTACAATTGAGCAGAGGGAATGACATATACATAAAAATGAAATGTCGTACAATAAACACTGCCTACACAATAAGTATATAATACAGAATGGACTACAATATATACATTAAAGAAGGTATAGGCCTAATGTGCAATCCAAGAAAGAAAAGATCATTTCCACCTGGAGAGATCAAGGAGGGTTTCCTGGACAAAGATGGCTTGCAAAAAAGGATAATAGTGAAAAAAGCAGAATGGTAGAGATGAACATTCAATCTTACGGAGGAACGTGGGCAAAGGTATCAAGCTGCCAAAACATTGCATATGTACAAGGACTGGACCCCTCTGGTTCATCACTTAACTAACTCTGTGACCTCAAGCAAGTCACTTCATTTCTCTGCAGAGACTCAGTTTCCTTATCTATCAAATGGAGATAATCATGTAATCATGTGTCCTGATTAAACCTAGAGATGTTGTGATGGTCCAAAGAGATGAAGAATATGAGATGCATTGTAAACTGTAAAATGTCATTCAGACAGATTTATTGTTATGGTCACTGTATTTACTTCTTCTATATACTTTCCGACTCTCAGATGATTTCCTAGCTTTTGACCTATAGGTTTGTCTTGACTTTTGGCTTCAACACATTTCTAGGAACTAATTATGAGGATAATATATGTTTCTCTACTGTACCTTCATATTTGACTTTTATGGACTTCACAGATTCAAATTGTTTGGCTACAACTCACCACTTATTCTCACATTGCCCCTGGCTCTGCCTTCTGCAAACAACTCTGTTGTTCAATCATTTCAGTCATGTCTGATTACGCATAACCCTATTTGGGACTTTCTTGGCAAAGATACTGGAGTGGTTTGCCATTTCCTTTTTAAGATCATTTTACAGATGAGGAAACTGAGGCAAACTGTGTAAAGTGGCTTGCCCAGGGACACGGAGCTAGTAAGTATCTGAGGCTGTATTTGAACTCAGAAAGTTCTTGTTGACTCTGGCCCTGGTACTCTATCCACTGTGTCATCTAGCCATCCCTGTAAACACCTCTGCTCACATTGAATTGCATATTTTGGAAAAGTTCAAATAGATGCAAAAAGAAAATATGCATAAAACATTGGATTTTTCCCTCTCACAGAGGGCACATTTCCCATATAGATCATGAACACCATTTTCTAGAGAGAAAATGAAATGTGGATGGTGATAATCTTCCATATAGCAGGTACCTGATGTCCCCTCAAATGAAATCCACACTTTTAAAGGCTACAAAGTAGTTGGTGAATTGCAGCTGTGCAGTAGTCATTTCTAATCTGAAACAAACCCATCCACTATTCTGACCTCTGCTGCTCCCAGTGCGAGGAATTGGATGAAATTCATTTTGGGCTATCTCTGCTGGCAATGATAACTTGGACTTATATAAAACAAGAAAGCTGACAAGGTCTGGATAAATCCCCACCCAATTTCAATTCACTCAATCATTGAGTGTTGCCTAAAGTTCAATCTGCAATTTTCTTGTACATGACTTAGGCTTCGGAAATTAATGTACAAATTGTGTTTTTAAGTATGTTCCAGGTTTTGCTAAAAATTACAATCATTTTATTTTTTGCTTGCTGAAAATTACATTCCAATGATATTATAAAATTGCAATGCTACTGAAACTCTTTGGTCATTATCTGTGTAATCTCAAGCATTCTTAAAAAAATATAAAATTATTATGTAATAATTAGTGAGTCATTGACATATTTCTATTAACATTATTGACTTCCTAACTAAGGAATGTAAAGATCTAAATAATTGAGGCAATATTTCCTTTTGTTGGAAAATTTATACATTGCTGTAATTTTTACAATGCTGACAAAATTTTGTGGCTTTTAAATTTATATACACATGCATATATACATACATTTGTATAAATGCAAATATAAGAGTTTATGTATAGGAAAATGTAAAAAATAAACAAAACAGTAAATGTAGTCAGAGTTAGGTAGCCAAACATATTTCATAGAGTCATAGATATGGATCTAGAATGTACCTCAGAGTTCATCATAACCCAACCCTCTCGTTTTATAAATGAGGAGACTGAAAGAAATTTGTTGACGACCATAGTCGCATATGTTGCTAATTTTTTATAAGAAAAAGCAAAAGTTACAGGGAAGTTCTCCATCTACCAGGTTATGATATGTTTTCTCTTTTTGTAACTTATACTATATAAATAAAACTCAATTAACAGCTACTGACTGAAAAATGAAAGACATTGACAACAAGTTACTTTTTGTATAAAAATTCTGGTTTGGCCCTTTAGCAATTTGTTATTACTCTACTGATGAGTAATGATGGAGCAAGAGAATGGAACTAGGGAAATTTCGGTATTAGCAGCTGCATAAGCAATAAGCTAGGGAGAAATCTATTGAGAATAGCAACAGTGAATTTAAGCTTTACCTATATGAAAGCAAATATAGGTTGTTTTGGAACAGCCTGTGCCCTTGATTGACTTAGATCCCATAAATAATGGAATCTTTTCTAATTCTCAGCTTGGAACTGGATCCTTAGTTCTTCACTTGTACTTGTTTCCTCTTTCTACCTTCTACTAATTTGAATCTTTCACTAGTTATATTTCCTTAGACTAGTCCTACAGTTAAATCATCTCACCACTGGTGCTAACTCAAGTATTTGATCCTTCTCTGATAAGCAAAGGGGAATTTCTTTCTTACATATGACTTTAGTTATTCCACCCCTCTGATCAAAAATCTGTAGTATCTCCCTATTACATGCTCAGTAAATTTCAGGTTTCTCTTCCTGGAATTCAAGACTCTTCCCAGTTTAGCACCTTCTTTCACCATCATCTCTTATCATGTTGGACGTAATCTAGCCATTAGCCATACTAATCTATGTTCAGCCCACACATCCTATCCCCTTCACTGAAACACCAACACTAAACCCTATACCATGACCTGGGTTAGAGTGCTTCTTTGCCTTCCTTCTTTCTTATACATGGCATGTTCTCTCTCTTCCTTTTCACCTAATGAATTCTTATCTGACTTATAAATACAAATCAAATGCCCCTTCCTCCCACAATCATCATGGTCAACAATAAAGACTTTGTTCCATCCTTTGAAGGGCAAAACTCTAATGTTTATATTACAATTATCTTTATTTCTCTCTTCACATCCTCATAGCCAAAGTTCCATCAGAGAGTTAACTGACATTATAAACCTCTCCCACTACCTAATAGTACTTTGCATCCAATAGGCACTTAATAAGGACTTGGAAGAATGAATTCAGTTGATATTTTCAGGACCAGGATTACTTTCTTTTGTAGTATTTTCACTCACAAGGAATTTAAGCATTTTAAGTCATTTAGTGGTTTTTGAAACTTTTAGTGTCATGGACCCCTTTAGCAGTTAGTGAAATCTATGATACCCTTCTTAGAATGTGATTTTAAATGCATAAAATAAAAAATAGGATTATAAAGGAAATAGATTGAAATATGGTTATCATTTTTTAAGTTCATAGACCTCAAGCTATGGACCCCCTCTAAAATGATTAGTTTGGTATATAGCCATAGGGCTAAGACAGTCATTCAATGCTATCAAGTGCCAAGATGCTTAAGATGTCAATTGGCCTTTAATAAGTGGAAAAAATATGGTTTGTAAGTGTAATAAGGCCATCTTTTGAACTCTAGCTTTTGGGAAGCAAATACATTTCCTCTCGTTCTAGTTACTGTCTAACTCCTCAGCCAGAATATCATCTACCATTGAATATACTTCCACATTTGGATGGGATAGGCTGAAAGAGATGTTCCAGGCCCAGGATTTATTGGATATTATTTCAGTTTTTCTACAGAAACTTTCCCTTCCACCAAATCATTTACATTGGGTCTTTTGACTGAAAGCCTGTGCCTGGTTATGTTAAAGATTTCATTTACTTCAACTCAGCTTGTTTCCCAGGCTCTTAGAAAAAGTTTGAGACAGTGAGTTCTCCATCTCTCTGCTTGCCTCTCACTTTCCCTCATGCCTCCATTCATACATCTGGTTTAAGGTGAGAGAATGTAGCTGGGACTCTGTTACATGGGCAGAGAACTTAGCAGTGAGGAAATGCTATTTTGTCCTCAACCTCCTACAGAGCTAGCAGTGCATTTTGTTCTTAATACTTCTCCAGGGAAGCTCTCCTATTACTGTTAGAGTGTGTAATTTATAATTGTGGGTAGTGAACATACTAATGTAACACCTTTCTTCCCTCTTTCTTTTGTAGTACAAGGTCCTTTAGGGTAGCTAATCTAATTATTACAGGTGAACAATAATACTAGCCACACACAGACACATTTCCACTTTTCTCTTCCCATAGTCTTTTTTTGCATGATTAGAAGTAAAATTACATTGATAGATTGGTGATATATCTCTGAGACCATGTGTTTTGGGGATACGCTTTCTAAAATGTTGCAATGATCTCCATTAAGTTTGAGGCTGGCCTCTTAAAAGCCCTTCAGTTTATACATATGCTTACTTTTAAGGCTCTACTGAAATGATTTCCAATCATTTCAGTTACATCTGGATAACAAGCTCTTAAATATAACAATCATCAATTGATATTTCACTTTCTAGAGATTTGTTAGGGAGCATAATAACAAGTATTCCTATGCATTTTCATATCTAAAATATATGTAGGCAGTCAGGAACATGTTGACTATCTGGCTTGCCCCAACATAGTTGCTTTCCAAAGTCTATTCTCTTTCTCTTTAGGCCTCTCTCCCAGAGGTAAATGTATCCTTTCTCAAAACACAGGAAAGAAGAATTAGTCTCCTCTTCAAAGCTCTGGGGCCAAATTCCTCTGTCATCCAGGAAAGCATCACTCTTTCCACTAAGACATTAGCTGATGCCTGAATAAAACAAGGCTGTGTGCTTGCTCCCATGCTTTTTAGAATGATGTTTCCAGCCATGCTTTCAAACCCTGATTTAGCATGATGTTTTCAGCCATGTTGTCAAATGCCTTCAATGAGGACAAACAAACTACTGCACTAATGGCAAATTCTTCAACTGGAAAAGGCTATGAGCCAAGACCAAAGTGGAGGGAGTGTTGGTGCATGGTTTTTTGTTTGCAGGTGACTGTGTACTCAATACAGCCTCTGAAGCTGAGATGTAACAAAGTATGGGTGATTTCTACACTGCTTATGCTCATTTTGGCCTAACAATTACACCAAGAAAACACAGCTACTTCACCAGCTGTTACCATACCACCTGTACATGGAACCATTGATTATAGAAAATAGAGAAGTTTTGAATGCTGTGGATAAATTTGCTTACCTTGGTAGTATACTTTCTAGGTATGTACACTGATAATCAGGCAGGTCGACACACACGTTGGCAAAGCTAGCTCAGTGTTGGGGAGGCTTCAAAGCAAATCGTGGTAGAGATGAGGTATTAGAATGACTACCAAACTATAGATCTACAGAACCATTGTGCTGACCTTGTTGCATGCTTGTGAAACCTGGAGAGTATACCAGTGCTATGCCAGGAAAGTGAATTGTTTCCATTTGTCTTAGGAAGATTCTGAAGATTACCTGGCAGGATAAGATACCAGACACTGAGGTCCTTTCTCCAACTAAACTGGCAAGCATTCAAATTCTCCTGCAGAGAGCACAACTATGATGGGCTGGCCACATTGTTTGAATGCCAATGGTATTATCGCCTAAAGTACTATTTTATGGAGAACTCACACAGGGCAAGCACTCAAATTGTGGTGAGAAGAAGTGATTCAAGGAAACTTTCAAGGTCTCTCTGTAAGGGCAAGCAAAGTGGGACTTTTTACTGTCTTTTCTTTTGGAGTGCCTCTCAGCGCCAAGGCAATCAAATACCTTTGATTGAGTCTTGCCTTTGTTTGTATGAAGGCCCACATCCTTTTGCTAATTAGGTCATGAGAAGTGTGAAGCCCTCGAGAGTTATGAATCCCTTGACAGGTGTGAAACCCTCTGGCCCTGAAGAAGTGTATATATACTCTGAGGTTCGCATTTTGTTTGGGGCTCACTCATTGGAAGAGTGTTGGTGTGGAGACTCTGGGTAGCAGTTAAGGAGCCTAATGGCTTTAAAAACCCAGATGTTGGTGCTTCCCTCTCTGGTAACTATGTATGTATAGCTTTGGTCAGACAGCTAGAAACCTGTCTGTTGACTTGTGTCATTTGCTCTGTTTATATAATCTCTATTTATAATTTCTGTTTCTATTTGCTCTGAAGGTCAGAGGGTCCTGACTTTTCCCCCTGAACTAAGTGAATGATATATGTATGTTTAATTAAAGTAAGATTGTTGATCCCTTAAAGTTGCTTTTATTAGAAAAGCAGATCAAAGAACCTGTGCTAGCAGCCCTCTTGTGTGCTGGAGTTATTGGTCTTACACAGCCACAGTAGTGGCAAGTAGTATTGTTCTTATACTCTCTTAAAAACTTTGGAATTGATTGTGTGATATGCATGGGAGACACTGGCATAGAATCACCCAGCATGCTGTGCCCTCATCAAAGAAGGTGCTATGCTCTATGAGCAAAGTAGAATTGAAGTAGCTCAAAAGAAACATGAGATGCACAAATTTAGAGAATACACCCCAAATATGCCCTAATATAATATGTACTATTTGTGCCCAACCTGTAGTAGAACCTTCTGAGTTTATATTGGTCTGATTAGCCACAGTTGGACAAACTGCAAGTTGACTCTAACATAGCGAGGTCATTTTGGTCCTCTTTGAGAATGAAGGATGACAACCAATAGCTTTATGCAAATACTCCAGGCTTCAGACTTCTGTTACATTTTGATCATGAAAAAAAGGTAGCAGTGCTCCATTTTACTGGATTCAGGGGCCAGTTGACTTTTGCTAAAAGAGTCAATCTTCTAGATTCAAAAACAACTTAGCCCCTTTACTTTAAATAATATGGTAAACCTAATCATAGCCAGGACCATTGTGAAGCCAGGGCAATTAATGAAGAAGGTGTGATTTTGTCTGAAACCAGGAGTTCTTAAGCTTTTCTTGTACTGGGGACTACTTTGTGAGTCTGGGGAAATCTGTGGACTTCAAAGAAATGTTCTTAAACACACAAAATAAAATAAATGGCATTATAAAGGATAACTTTGTTAAGTTGGTGAAAATAAAGTTGTATTTTTTTTGCTCACCCAAATTTGTGGACCACTTGAAACCTATCCACAGACCCGTTGAGAGATAATAAACCCCAGGTTAAGAACTCTTGCATTGGATTCCCTCTGACAGAGATGAAGGTCAAGCTGTTGAGATCTTAGGAAGAGGAAAAT
This sequence comes from Trichosurus vulpecula, assembly GCF_011100635.1. Taxonomy (NCBI): domain Eukaryota; kingdom Metazoa; phylum Chordata; class Mammalia; order Diprotodontia; family Phalangeridae; genus Trichosurus; species Trichosurus vulpecula. The sequence goes on along the minus strand of NC_050574.1, from coordinate 297,614,082 downwards.
ATAACTTATCTATAGTGAAAGAAGTGGGGAAGGACACTGAGAACACACACAAGACTTTTGCTGCCTTGTTTTTTCTTCAGCCAGATGAGAGGATAAAATATGACCCCTTTCTCTCTAATTCTTTATCAGAAGCGGCATCTCACTTGTTTTATCCTAATGGGTCTTTCCTGACCAGGGTGCATCTCTGTCTCTTCCCCTGCCCACACCTCTCCCCACACAGTGTCTGTGTCTCTTTCCCCCTCTCTCTCTCCCACATACATGACCTTATCTGCATTAAGTCCTATGAAACTGTAGAAAGATAAACAATTAGTAATTTCATTCTCTTGACAAGAATAATGCCTGAAGCATTATGATTTTTGTACAAATAGCTGAAGAATACTGTTTTTAATAAAACACTCTTTCAAGATGTTTAAAGCAATATTTCTGGGTCAGAGGCTGTAGAAACTTCAGTGTTTAATATTCATTTGCTTGGTCCCTAAAATGTCAGTGCATGTTTGAAAGTCTCTGCTGCACAAACATATGTCACAACACATTATTTTTAGGCCATGAAATTGGGAGAGGGCTGTTGCTACGATTGCAGTCGCATACTAATAACTCTAAGTTTTCCTATTTCTCAGGCAACTGAGGCTGACTTGATAAGGTCTCAGTCAAAGCTAGTGTGGAGGGCCTGCAAAGGTGATATGGCTGCATTGTCTGTCAATCCTGAAAAGGGGAAATGGCTGTAATGTCTGTTGGTCAGTTTATTGGGAGGGTGATATGGCTGGATACCCTGTAGTGCTGTTTTCCTTCCCCCACTGCTCCTAAGAGGGATCTGACAAATGTACTATAGAATAAAGCAAGTCACAGAATTATGTGTCTTTGGAAGTAGTGTTATAGGGGTGACAGTTTGGACTTGTCCGGAAAAAGTACCATAGAAGGGCAGGATGGGGTCAAGCTACAGAATTTTTAAAGGGAAATAGAGGTAATTTGTATATAAAACAGGTAAACCGAAACTGAAGACACAGGGTAGGGTAGGAACATAGTTTGATTATGTATGGAACAGATGGTTACTCTTTATAAAATTGATGCTATTCTGTTTTAAACTGGAGATTTTGATTGGGCTTTTATATGTCCTGTACTCACTCTGCCTAAATTTTGTGGATGATGTGATGGTAGAGGGAGTGGATAACCTGAGGAGCCACTAGGCTCTTTCTAATTAATTAGAGTGGGTGATCTCTAGGATAAAATATAAACTCCTTTGCTTTGAATGCAAAGTCCTTCACAGTCTGGCTCCATTCTAGATTTCCAAGCTTATTACATATTTCTCTTTTGCATACTCTTTTTTCAGCAACCTAGTCTATTTTTTGTCTCCAATAAAAAAAAAATCTTATATCTCAGCTCTTCATCTTTGCACAGGTGGTATCACATTATCAGATAATAATCCTTCCTCTTCGTGGAATCTCATTCCCTTTAATGTTTAACTTGATTGCCTCTTCCTATATGAGGCCTTTCCTTTTCCCTCCCCTAATATGCTGGTTTCCCTCCCTGAAATTGACCTGTGTTTACTTCATTTATACATTTTATTTGCTGATATATGTATTATCTTGTTTCTCTGATAGAATGTAATCTACTTGAGGTCAGGAATTATTTGTTTTGTCTCTGTATTACTAGCACATAGAGTCGTGTCTGGTACAGAGTAAGTGATTTTTTATCGATTGATTGTCCTTCACCAATATAATACCTTATCACTAATATAAAGGGATTGGTTTGAGAAAGAGGACTGGTTTTTAGACAGAAATCTAGTAAATGCTTCAATAGACATGGTCATCTCTTTTCTTCTCTTCATATTCATGTACCTATTCTGAGACCCTATCTATATAATACCCCTACAACTTTTTGAAAAGTGAGAAACTGAAACAAACGCATCTTTGAATATTTGCCCAAGCTATACAGTGCAAACGAATGATTTGCTAAATATTGTTTTAATGTATCAATTATTTCTCTGAATTTAATGAATTCATGACTTGTGCAAAGACTGCCTTAGAGCAGGCATAATGGTTGCAAGCAAGCTTAAATTTTATTTACCTTTCCTACAATTATGCTTGCACATCCACACAAAACAAAAAACAAACTCAAGTGGAAAAATGACTGCTTTTGTTTTCTAAGAAGAAGCATAGCACAGTGGATAGTGTGCTGAAATAAGAGACAGTAAGTACGGAATTCAAATTCTGCTTACTATCTGTGTGACTGGGCAAGTCACTTAAATTCATAATACCTTAGTTTCCTCAGCTGCAAAATAGAGATAATAATATTCATAATACCTATATTGCAGGAACATAGTGAAGAATATGTCTTTATTAACCATAGTAGAGAATACAAATGAAATGTTATTGTTTGAGAATATTAAAAAGGCAAATTTATTGTTCCAGGTTATGCTAAACATTAAAGACATTAGTTTGTATTGGAAAGCATAGTAGACTTGGAGTTAGAAATTCTGGGTTCAAATCCCAGATTTGGTACCTATTAGGCATTTGAATTTGTATAAGTCACTCTCTGAGCCTCAGTTTCCACATCTATAAAATGGAGATAATACTTACACCAACCATCCTAAAAAGATGTGAGAGATATGCTTTAAAAGCTAGAACTACAGTTTAAATTGTAAAGGTTTTGGTGCTTTTATATTGTCTAATTCTAATGGAATTATAATCTATCATAATCTAATGGAAAGAACATCTTATTGAAATTCAGGTGACCCCATTTCAATTCCAAGGTGACCTAGCTATGTGACCTCAGGAGAGTACATTGTACATCACACATTATCAGTTTCCCCTTTTGTAGAATGAAGGGAGTGAACTAAATGACTTCTGTTCTTCCCCACCTAAAGGAATAATGCTGTCTATGATTGGAAGCATCCTCATCTTTCAAAAACCCTTGTGGCAAGATTAAGGATAGATCTATATTACTTGGCAAGATAGGAAAACAGTGCCATGAAATGCTCATGTGTAGGTCCTGATGGTTCTGATGTACATTGTGGCTGAATAGCTCACTGCAGGACCCAATATTATTTCATCAACATATCAGTAGTCAATAAACATCTACTAAAGGCTTAGTATGTGCTATGAACCATGCTGGATATGAAAAAAGCCTCCCCTAAGGAGTTTACGCTCTAATGGGGGAAGATAATACACAAAGTGAACTTCAAAAGTAGGGGCTGCTAGAGTGTACACCATTAAGGAGAATACTGTTTCTGGAGTCAAAATAAAGTAGACCAGTTGGAGAAAAATCAAGAACTTAGCTAGAAATTTCTAAGCCATTTTTGTCAGCATCTCTATATTATTTTGGTGAACACAACCAATTATGTAGAGGAGTCAAGTCACTTTATACTGTCTGAAAAAGCAACACATTCTTGTTAATGGAATTTAAAAAAATTGTCTTATCTCGAAATTGTTCTGATGCCTCCTTTGGACATTTGTGCTCATCTTTGAAAAAATCTTTCTTATAGGTTATGATGGATCTAATGTTAGCAATGGAACTCAATTCATATGTTATCTATGAAAGGTCTCCCTTAGTCACTCTTGGTCTTAGTGTTCCCTTACTCCACCCTAAACTGTTGTGTATATAGCGATATGTTGGAATAATGCATCCACACAATAGCATATAAACTCTTTTACAGTAGCAGCTGTCCTTCAAATTTGGTGGTCTTGGCACCTAGGATAGTACCTTTCACAAAATAAGTATTCAATAAATTGTTGTTACATTAGGATTAGATTTAATTAGGAATAAAGCAGGTCTTAGGCACGTAACTCTTTTTCCTCATATGAAGAAGGCAATCAATGAGATTTGCAAATTATTTGAAAATACAGGTAATAATTCTTTCTGTTTTATTAGTTATTGAGATGGCTATTGGATAGTGAAAGAAATGGAAAGATGGTTTCACATGGCAAGGGTATTCCTATATGCCCATTTTTTACTTCAACATGCTGGAATGATTTTATTATCTATATGTGATGTTTCTTGGGTGAGGTCAATGGTGGGTAGGAACAGTTAACTGTTAAATAATAAAATACAGCCAAAATAACCTAATAAAGGCCAATTTTTAAGATGAAACCAGAACCTTTTTAGAAAGTAAGCTGTCTGTATAGGAGAAACTGGCAAAATATATTACCGAAATTGCTATGTTTGATACCTGCTTATTACTGCAACAACAATCAGAAATTGTTCTGAAAACCCATTCAAACAGTAAAATGCACCAAATTTTAGGGAAATGCTGGCTGCTGCTTCTGCAGAATTGTAGGGAATATTAAGAGGTGAAGTTGTTTTTTTTTTCTTTTTGGGCTAAATTGTTGAACAAAATAGAATTCTCCCAGTTTGGATATAGGTGATAGGATGAGGAAAAGATATATAACCAAAAGATGAAAATGCCTTGCTTTGCTTTCAAACATACAGTTGTAAAATAACATCTTTTTGTATATTTTATTGTTTTATTTCTTTAACACATTTTTTAAATCTTGGGTTCCATATTCTCTCTACCTCAAGACCTTCCCTCAAGCCTTGAGAAAATAAGAAATATGATATCAGGTATATATTCTATGTAATACAGAACATATTTCCATATTAATCATGTTGCAAAAAAGCAAGAAAAATAAATAAATAATAAGCTTCAATGTACACTCAGAGTTCATCAGCTTTGTCTGGAGGTAAATAGTAATTTTCATCATGAGTCCTTTGGAATTGTTGTGAATCATTGTATTGATCAAAGTAGCTGAATCATTCACAAATTATTATCAATTGTATCAATACAATTAATATCAATACAATTAATAATTGTATCAATACAATTGATAATAATTTGTGAATGATTCAGCTACTTTGATCCTGTTCATTTCAGTTTGCATCAATTCATAGATGCCTTCCCAGGTTCTTCTGAAACCACCATGCCGATCATTTCTTGTAGAACAATAGTATTTCATGAAAATCATATACCCCAATTTGTTCATCCATTTCCCAATTGATTGATATCCCTTTAATATCTAATCTTTGCCACCATGAAAAAAAGAATGGTGATAAATATTTTTGTACATACGGGTTCTTTTCATTTTTCTTTGATTTCTTTGCAATACAAACACAGCATTGGTATTGCTGGGTCACAGTTTTATAGGGCATAGTTACAAATTGTTCTTCATAAGATTGGACAAGTTCTTAACTCAACAAAAGTTCATTAGTGTAACAATTTTTCCTCATGACTTCCATCATTCATCATTTTTCTTTTCTGTCTTGTTAGCCAATCTGATAGGTGTGAGGCAGAGCCTCAGAATTGTTTAAATTTATATGACGTTGAAGAAGAGCCATGATGGTCTAGTAGAGGGAGAATTCTAGACAAACATTCCCCAAATTCCCTACCAGATCACTTTTAAATAATGCTTCAAATTAATCCTAGAGTGTTACAACCAAGAAAAGGTTGAAGTAAGGCATTTTTCCCAGGCCTGGAGAACTTCGGATGTTGAAGGGAGAGTTCTGTTGCACTGATGCTGGGAATGGCTAGGCATGCATGGCAGCATGCCCAACTTTGGGCCCTGAAAGCAGTCATTTACAGGAGCTCTCATTGCCTAGAAAAGGTAAGGGGACTGGGCATTCGGTTAGAAAGAGATGATTGGGGAACTATGTGTGGTCACTGGGTTCAAGAGAGGTCACTGTTTGGAAACTCCACTGCCTGTTATCTACTTCCTGGTCACAGTTACCAGATAGAGAAGAATCCTTGCAGTCAAAAGGGAGTAGCAGCCCCAGTTGTACTTCCAGTGCAAAAAGAGAGTAGGGGCCCTAGGTCCTTGTCAGAGAGTCATTGTGATGAGGAGTGGGAGTAGTTGTGGTCATAGGGAAGCAGAGATTCTACTGCAGAAGGAAGAGAATACAGATCAGCAGAACAATGACCATACCTGTCCTCTCACCACTTTGGAAAAAAATTTTCCAGACCCTCAGAACCAGCTGTGCAAACATCAGGACAAAAAAGCCTGAAGCTTGGGGCTGTGGTGATCTAGGGGTGAGCAGAGCCCAACTCAAATATAAAATCCAAAATCAAGAAAGAGGCCAAAAAAATGAGCAAATAACAAGAAAGGCACCTGCCATGAAAAGCTAATAAAATGGCAGAGAAGCTCAAGACCCAAACTTCGGATACAGTAATGATATGAAAATATATACAAGTAAAGTATCAAAGTATCAAAGAAAAAGAAAATGCTCCTATAAGATCTAAAGAAAGATTTTTTTTAAAAAGACAAAGAATGATTTTAAAAATCAGAGTGGAAAAGAAAAAATAGGAAAAGAAATGAGAGACATTCCAGAAAATTTTGAAGAGAGAATTAATCAGCTTGGTAAATGAGGAACAAAATACTGAAAAAAAATAACTCCTTAAAAATTGTCTGAAAAGAAAAAGACATATAAAACCTAAGTGAAGAAAACGACTTCTTGTAAAGCAGAAGTGGTCAACTGGAAAAAGAGGTACAAAGCTCCTCTCATGAAAATAATTCCTTAAAAGTTACAATTAGGCAAGAGGAAGGTAACAAACCCATGACATCAAGAAACAAAAAAGGGGAAAAGAATTAAAAATAGAAGAAAATTTGAAATATCTCCTCAGAACAAAAATTGAACTAGAAAATAGATTGAGGAGTGATAATTTAAGAATTACTGAACTACCTGAAGGGCATGATCAAAAGTCTAGACATTGTATTTCAAGTAATTATCAAGGAAAATGAACCTAATATTCTAGAAACAGGTTAAGATGGAAATTAGAAGAATCTATCTATTACCACCTGAAACATATCCAAAAAAGAAGATTCCCAGGAATATTGTAGCCAAATTTATAGAACTCTCAGATCAAAGAGAAAATACTTCAAGCAACCAAAAAGAAAGCATTCAAACACCATGGAGTCACAGTCAGGGTCACAAAAGAGTTAGCAGTTGCCACATTAAAGGAGCAGAGGGCTTAGAATATATTCTAGAAAGCAAAGGAGCTAGGATTAAAACCAAGAATAAACTACCCAGTAAAACTGCATATAATCTTCCGGGGTTGGGAGATGGATATTTAAGGAAATAGAGGACTTTCAAGAATTCCTAATGGAAAGAACAGAACTCAAAAGAAAATTTGACTTTCAAATACAAGACTCAAGAGAAATGTCAAAAGGTTAATCATGAAAGAGAGATGAGAAGGGACTCAATAGAGTTAAATTGTTTATATCCTCATATGGGAAAATGATAGATGTAACTCCTAAGAACATTATCAGGGCAGAAGGACTCCACGTAGATATAGGGCCTGGAACTGACTCAATTATGTTGGGATAATCTCAAAAAAATGAAATAGTGGAATGAAAAAGGAATGCACTGACAGAAGGAGAAAGGAGAATAGAGGAAATTCTCACACACACATATGAATACACACATGCCTACACATACACGCACATACTCAGTTGGGTATAGAAATCCATCTTACCCAATGGAACTTTGCTTTTGAATGATAATTAGTAGCTACTTAAAACCAAGAGTAAGCCTTACCTGTGATAAATGCAAACTAGTAGCCTTCTCAATAAAATCAGATGTGAAGCAAGGATGTCCATTATCACCACTATTTTTCAATATTTTATTAGAAATGATAGTTATAACAATAAGATAAAAAATCAAAAGAATAACCAATGAGGTAACAAAACTGTCATTTTTTCAGATGATATCATGATATGCTTAGAGAATCAGAGATTCAGCTAAAAAACACTTGAAATGATTAATTACTTTAAGCAAGTTTCACTATATAAAATAAACCCACATAAATTATTAGCATTTTTATATTTTACCAATAACAACACCCAGCAGAAGTATTGGAAAGAGAAGTTTAATTTAAAATAACTGTATGGGTATAACATACTTGGGAGTCTACTTGGCAAGAAAAACCCATGACGTATATTAAAAACAAATGCAAAATACTTCACACAAATAGACATCTAAACAACTGGAGAAATAAATTCCTCATTGGTAGGCCAAGTCAATAAAATGTAAATGACAATTCTACTTAATTTACTTAATCAATGTCATACCAATCAAACTACCAAAAATTTACTTTATAAAGCCAGAAAAAATAATTACAGAATTCATCTAGAGGAAAAAAGAATATAAGGAAAACAGTGAAAAAATATAGTAAAGGAAGTCAACCTAGCAGTACCAGATAATCTATTACTGGCTAAAAAGTGGAGTAGAGGATCTGTGAAATTGATTAGGTATGCAATACAATTAGTCACATAATATATTAAATAAATATAGTAATTTAGTCTTAGATAACCCCAAAGATCCCAGCTTTTTGGTACAAGAACTCACTATTTCACAAAAACTGATGGGAAAACTAGAAAGCAGTTCAGCAAGAAATAGGCATAGACCAACATTTTACACTATATAACAAGATAAGGTAAAAATGTAAATGTGATTTAGACATAAAAGGTGACATAATAATGATATTAAGGGGACATTGAAAAATTTATCTTTCAGATCTAAATGAAAGGGAAAAATTTATGACCAAACAACAGATAGGATAATCGGAGTCAAAATGCAAAATTCTGATTACATTAAGTGAAAAAGTTGTTGAACACAGAAAACAAATACAACCAAAATGCCCTGGAGGGGAACTCACTCTTAATTTGCTACCTTTCTGCACAGATTCAACTTGGCATTTTCTATAGCTGTTTTCTAGGAGAGGTTTTGGGGAAAGTTTGTCAAATGTGACCCTATACTCTTCCGTCTTGACTCCAACTCTTTTTAAATAGCACTGCTAATCTTTAGGACTGATACTTCTGCACGCACACATACACACACACACACTCACACAAACTTTTTTTCAGTGTATACATAAACACAAGTTCTAACACAGTCTAATTGAACAAACATTTCCTAAATGGCTACTATTTATAAAGTGCTGTGATATACCCTGGGAATAAAAAAAAGAAAGAATAAATATTCTTCATTTTAAAAAATTACATGAAACCTAGACATTCATGTTGATAGATGTCTCTAGGAAATAAATGTTCAGCCTCCACAGTTATTGCAACAAATAACACCAATAAGTAACTGCCATGAATCAAAAGGCATGATGACCTTTCTGGACATTTCACTTGGCAATTGTTTCTCCAAATGTTGACTGCAGCCCCCACCTCCTTGGCAGCCACTGTGACTTAAGAGTGCAAGAAAGTTCTTGACATTGTCAAAAGCTTCAGCAATACAAATGGCTATGATTCAATCAATGGAAATGAAACTAAGGAAAGTGAATTAGCATCATTTTGATTTTCCATTGAACCCCAAAGACAATTAAATAATCTGACTTGTAGCTAAAATACATTGTCACCTATCCAAATGTGAGTTCCTTGCAAAAAAGGATTCTTGCTTTTCCTATTTGTATCCTTAGAACTTAGAGTGTGCTTTGCAAATTGTAAGGGCTAAATACATTCATCCATCCATCCATTCATCCATAATTCCATCCTTCCATCCATCAAACAAACAGGGATTTCTTAAATTCCCACTACATTAAATCACTGTACTAGGTGCTATAAAAATGTAAATATAATGTCCCTGCCGTATAAGAGTATAAGGTCTAAGAGGAAAGATCAGTCATTTAAATACAATACAGGACAATAAATATCAAAGCTACACACATAGTAAAAACAATGTATGTTAATGAAAATTAAGCAAGGTACTCATCAAGTACAGATGGAATAATGAAGGAAGGATTTTTGGAGCTAAAAAGATTTTGACTGGCTTTGATTGATGAGTAGTGCTGTAATAGGCATAGAAAACAGGGCAAATTACATGAGGAAAACTATGAAGGTGGGAACATAATAGCTGTATACTAAAAGGGTAAGTAATAAATATTATGTATTAGCATATGGATTTTGAATTCTTCGCCAAGTTCATTTTCTATCTCCATTTTTCCAATTATGTATATATCTAAAAAAATCTAAAACTATATATTTCTAACTCAATGGATAACTCATTTAATATAATGTTGAAATCTGAGATGTTTAATTTCTTTCCACCAATTCATATTTCCTAGTATAGATAGTAACACTCATCTCTTTTGAATGAATATGTATTTCAATGAAGAGACTTGATAGTGTTCTAGAAATTGATGCTATTAGAATAATGTCATTTGTCAAAAGGAACATTTGCATAATTTCAATTGATAAGAATACTACTTTTAAAAAAATGAACTACATAAGTGCTTAATAGGAAAGGTGTATCCAGAAAAGATATGTTCCAGGGGTTGAAACAAATCTGGTTGTTTCAGAGAATTACAAACTCAATACCAATCAACACTGTGATGTTTTTATTCATTCTTCATTTTCAGCATTCATTTTTTATAATATTTTTAGTTTCAAAATTTTTTCTACCTCCCTTCTCAAGTGGGCAAGAAATGTAGTACAGATTATACATTTGTAATCCTGTAAACATATTTCCACATTAATCATTAGAGTGAAAGAAGAAACAGAACAAAAGGGGAAAGCCACAAAGAAGTGAAAATAGTATACTTTGATATGCATTCAGACTCCATAGTTCTTTCCCCGAATGTGGATAGGATTTTCCATCATGAGTCTTTTGGAATTGTCTTGGATCAGTGTTATTGTTAAGAAGAGCAAAGTCAGTCTTATTCAATCATCATGCAATGTTGCTGTTACTTTGTACAATGTTCTCTTGGTTCTGTTCACTTAATTGAGTTCATGTAAATCTTTCCAGATTTTTTCTGAAATCCACCTGCTCATCATTTATTATAGAACAATAGTATTTCCTTACATTCTTATACCACAATATGTTCAGCCATTCCCCAAATGATGGGCATTCCTGCAATTTCCAATTTGTTGCCACGACAAAAAGAACTGCTATAAATATTTATGTACATGTATGTCCTTTTTCCCTTTTTTTAATCTCTGTGATGCAGACATACTAGTGATATTGCTGGATCAAAGGGCATGCATACTTTGATTGCCCTTTGGACATTGTTTCAGATTGCTCTTCAGAATGGTTGGACCAGTTCACAATTCCACCAACAATGCCTTAGTATCTAAATATTCCCATATTCTCTCCAATATTTATCATTTTCCTTTTCTGTCACATAAGCCAATCTGATTTTTATGAGGTGGTACTGCAGAGTTGTTTTAATTTGCATTTCTCTTATCAATAGTGATTAGAGAATGTTTTACTCTGACTATAGATAGCTTTAATTTCTTCTTCTGATAAATGTTTGTCATATCTTTTGACCATTTATCAATTGGGAAGTGATTTTTATTCTTATAAATTTGACTCAGCTCTGTATATTTGAGAAATGAGTCCTTAATCAGAAAGACTTGCTGTAAAAATTGTTTCTCAGCTTTCTGCTTTCCTTCTAATCTTGGTTATGTTGGTTTTGCTTATATAAAACCTTTTTAATTTAATTTAATCAGAAATATCCATTTTGCCTTTAATAATTTTATCTATCTCTTGTTTGGTCATAAATTCTTCCCTTATCCATTGATCTGACAGGTAAACCATTCCTTGCTCTCCTAATTTGTTTATGGCATCACTGTTTACAATTAAATTATGTACCCATTTTTACTTTATCTGGGTATAGGGTGTGAGATGTTGGTCCATACCTAGTCTCTGCCACACTATTTTTCAGTTTTTGTCAAATAATGAGTTTTTATCCCAGAAGATGGGGCTTGGGGGTTTATCGAATAGTAGTTTACTATAATCATTTACAATTGTGTCTTGTGTATCTATTACACTGATCCACTACTCTGTTTCTTAACTAGTATCAAACAATTTTGATGATTGCTGCTTTACAAAACAGTTTTATATCTGGTATGTCAAGGCCACTTTCCTTTGCGATTTTTTCATTGATTCACTTGATATTCTTGACCTTCTTTTCTTCCAGATGAATTTTGTTATTTTTTTTAGTTCTGTAAAATAGTTTGTGGTAGTTTCTTTGGTATGGCATGGAATAAGTAAATTAATTTAGGTAGGATTGTGATTTTTATAACAATAACTTGGCCTCCCCTTGAGCAATAGATATTTTGCCAATTGTTTAGATCTAACTTTCTTTGTGTGAAAAGTGTTTTGTAATTGTGTTCATAAAGTTCCTGGATTTGTCTTGGCAGGTATACTCCCAAATATTTCATATTGTCTGCAGTTATTTTAAATGGAATTTCTCTTTTTATTTCTTGCTGTATGCTTTGTTAGTAATATAAAGAAATGCTGATGATTTATGTGGGTTTATTTAGTGTCCTGTAACTTTGGTAAAAACTGTTGTTTCAAGTAGCATTTAGTTGATTCCCTAGGATTCTCTAAGTATACCATCATATCATCTGCAAATAATAATAATTTTGTTTCTTCATTTCCTTATCTAATTCTTTCAATTTATTTTTCTTCTCTTATTGCTAAAACAAACATCTCTAGTACAATATTGGATAATATCGTAATAATGGACATCCTTGTTTCACCCTGATCTTACTGCGAATTCTAATTTATCCTAATTACATATAATGCTTGCTGTTAGTTTTAGATAAATACTGCTTGTCATTGTAAGTAAAGTTCTATACATTCCTACACTCTCTAGTACTTTTTAATAGGAATGGGCGCCATATTTGCTTGTTCGATTTCTTTTGTCTACAACTGGGTTCTTTAAGTATTTTATTTGTCTTCTGTTAATGTGGAAAATTTATATTTTTGTAAATATTCATCCATTTCACTTAGATTTTTAGATTTATTGGCATATAGTTAGGCAAAATAGCTTTCAATTATTGTTTCAATTTCCTCTTCGTTGGTGGTGAACATTTTCATTTTTGATAGTGCCAATTTGCTTTTATTCTTTCTTTTCTATTCAAATTAACTAAAAGTTTATTTATTTTATTGTTTTTATTTTCATAAAACTAACTCAATTTTATTTATTAGTTCAATAGCTTTCTTATGTTCAATTTTACTAACTTCCCCTTTGATTTTCAGAATTTCTAATGCTGTATTTACTTGGGAAGTTTTAGTTTGTTCCTTTTCTAGCTTTTTTAGTTGCATGCCCAATTTATTGATTTCCTTTTTCTCTATTTTATTCATGTAAGCATTTAGAGATACAAAATTTCCCCTAAGAACTGTTTTGGCTATATCTCATATCTGTCATTCTTGTTGATGAAATTACTGTTTTTTTCTATGATTTGTTGTTTGATCCACTCGTTCTTTAGGATTAGGTAATTTCATTTCCAATAATTTTAGTCTATCTTTTCATTCTCCTTTATAACATGTAATTTTATTATATTGTGATCTGAAGAGAATGTTTTTAATATTTTCACCTTTCTGCATTAGATTGTGAAATTTTATGCCCTGATACTTGATCAATTTTGTGTAGGTGCCATGTGCCACTGAGAAAAAGTTATATTCCTTTCCATGCTCATTCAGTTTTCTCCAGAAGTCTACCATACCTAACTTTTCTAAAATTTTACTCACCTCCTTAACCTATTTTTTGTTTATTTTGTGGTTAGATTTATCTCATTCTAGGAGGAGGTTGAGGTCCTCTGATAGTATTGTTTTGCTCTCTATTTCTTCCTGTAACTCAGTGATTTCTCCTGTAAGAATGTGGGTGTTATACTACTTGGTGCATATATGTTTTGTGTTGATATCATTTCATTGTTTATGGTACCTTTTAGCAAGATGTAGTTTCCTTCCTTACCTCTTTTAATTAGATTTGCTTTTGCTTTGTCTGAGATCAGGATTGCTAACTCTGTTTCATTTTGTTTTGTTTTTACTTCAGCTGAAGCAAAATAGATTCTGCTCCAGCCTTTTACCTTTACAACATGTGTGTATCTCAGCTTCAAATTTGTTTCTTGTAAATAACAAATTATAGGATTCTGGATTTTAATCCACTAGCTATCCACTTCTGTTTTATGGGAGAGTTCATCCCATTCACAACACAGTGGTGATTACCATGTATTTCCCTCTATCCTATTTCCCCCCCTCATTAATTTTTTCTCTTTGCTGTCACCTTGTCCCTTCTCACTAGTGTTTTGTTTGTGACTACCACCTCCCTCCCACTGCCCTCCTTTCTGTTACCCCACCCCCACCTTTCTTTCTCTTTTCCACTCCTATTTTCCTATAGGGTAGGACAAATTTCTATAGGCAGCTGAGTGTGTATGATATTCCAATTTGAGTCAAATCCAATGAGAATAAAGTTCAAATAATCTTCACCCCTCCCTTCTTTCTCTCTACTATAATAGGTCTTACCTCTTCATAGAATGTAATTTACCCTATTATGCCTCCCTGTATCCTCTTCTCCTAGTACAATCCCCTTTTTCACCCCTTAACTTTTTTTTATTTCATCACATCAAAGTCAATTTATACCCATACCGTCTTTCTCTGTATACTCCTTCTAACTGCTGTAATAGATATACTACACTCAAAAGTTACAAATATCATCTTACTGTGTAGGGATGTAAACAGTTTAATCTTATTGGATCATATATATATATATATATATATGTATATATATATACACACATATATATTATATATATATACACATCAATGTGTATATATATATACATAAATGTGTGTGTGTTTATATATATATACTTTTTCTTTCCTGTTTCACTTTTTATGCTTCCCTTAAGTCTTTGAAGATCAAATTTCCTCTTCAGCTGTGGACTTTTCAACAGGAAATATTGAAAGTCCCCTATTTCATTGAATCTTTTCCCCAAAAGATTATGCACAATTTTGCTGGGTAGTTGATTCTTGGTTCTACTTTTAAAGGAGTTGTTTTATTCAGTGGATTCTCCCCTACCTCTCCCATTTGGACACTTCTATTTTTTTTACTTGTATTTTTTTTTCTCTTTTCTTTTTTTTAAGGGGGGGAAGACAGGGCAATTTGGATTAAGTGACTTGCCCAAGGTCACACAGCTAGTAAGTGTGTCAAGTGTCTGAGGCCAGATTAGAACTCAGGTCCTCCTGACTCCAGGGCTAGTGCTCTACTCACTGCACCACCTAGCTGCCCCCCACTTCTATTTTTTAAGAAATTTTTCTTCAATAATTTTTTGTGCTTCTCTTTCCAAGCTGTTGACTCTTTTTTTTTTTAGTTCTCCTGCATTACTCATTTCTTTTTCCCAATTTTTCAATTTTTCTTCCACCTGTCTTACTTGATCCTTTTTAAATCCTTTAAAAAATCTTTTTCAAGCTCTTCCAAGAGGACTTTTTGAGCTTGAAACCATGTTCCCTTTTACAGCTTCACATGTAGGCATTTTGACAATGTTGTCCTCTTTCCTGAGTTTGTGCTTTGATCTTCCTTCCCACTGTAATATTTTTCTGTGGTCAGGGCTCTTTTCTGTTTCTTACTCACTTTTAACTTATTTCATGACTGTTAAAGTTGAGCTCTGTTCCTGGGGCACACAGACCACTGCCCCAAGCTTCTTTTGCTAGGGGCCAGGGGCCTGGTCACTGATTTTCCACACCAGGGCTTCAGTTGCTTGTGGCTTGCCCACTTCACAGTGGTTGCCCAGTCTAGTCACTCCTCTTGTGCAGGGGCTCTGGGACTCACAATTTTCCTTCTCTGCTGTGGCTGGAGGACTCACAGCTGGCCTACTGTGTCACTGGCCTGCTGAGCCAGGACCCAGGGGCTTCAGTTGCGGAACTGTGCTTTGGTTAAGAGCACTAGTTTGCCTGGACACTGTCTGTGCTGGGCCAAGATCCCCTTTTACCCAAGTGAGACAGACCTTTCTTGAAGTCCTTGTAAGTTACCTTAAGCTGGAAATTTTTTTCACTCCATCCTTTTGTGGATTCTGATACTCCAGAATCCATTTGTAGGTTTGATTTAACATTGTTTCTGAGGGAAAGTAGGGAGAGCTCAGACAGCTTTCTGGCTTCTCTTCACCATCTAGGCAATTCTAATTTTTAAGGATGTTTTTCTTTAGCCATTCTTTGTGGTTATTTTTCCACACTGTTGACCTTTTTTGCATAATTCCCTTGCACAACTCTCATTTCTTTTCCTAATTTTTCTCCTACCTCTCTTACTTGATCCTTTTAAAATCCTTTTTAAGTTCTTCCAAGAGGAACTTTTGTACTTGAGACCAATTCATATTGCACTTTGAGGCTTCACATGTAGGAATTTTGACATTTTTTTCCCTTCTGAGTCTTCGCTGTTCCCATCGTACCTTTTTATAATTTGATCTCTTTATTGTTTTTGCTTATTTTAAAAAAAATGAGCTGTACTCCTGGGCATAGGCAGCACTGTTTCAAGCTTTTTGCACTGGGAGCCAAGGGCCTGGTGGCTGGCTTTCTATGCTGGGGCCTCTGAGGCTGGCAGTTTGCCCAGCGCATTAGGGTAGGTTGGCACTGTTCCTATTGGGCTAGCAGTTTTCCTGCTGTCCTGGGCCTGGAGGCCTCATAACTGGCCTAGTGTGCTACTGGACTGCTGTGTCAGCACTGTGGGGACTAGGTTGCTGATCTGTGATGTGGCTAACAGCCTCTCTCTGGTTTGCCCAGGCACTGCCTGCACTGGGCTGTGCTCCTGTTTTACCCAAGTGCAACTGATTTTTCCTGAAGTACCTTTAAGCTACCTTGGACTGGAAAATTGTTTCACTCTGTCTTTTTGTGGATTCTCTTGCTCCAGAATTCTTTTAGAGTTTTGGTTTAACATTGTTTCTATGGGATACTGGAGTGACCTCAGAAAACTTATTGGCTTCTATCCACCATGTTGGTTCCACCCCCATCCTTCATTTTCAAAAAGGAACAATGACATCACAATTCATGAATTGTATTTAAATCAGGAAGAGTTATGCAGAGTAATCAGCCTCATCCTCCATCTTCCAGAGTCATTGAATCCCAGTGTCAAGACAAAACCCAGGATGACTGGCAATAGCACAGGATTCATTGAGTCACCTTCATGTCTTTGATGTCTGATTGAGCTCTAAGAGCTCCATGGTGCAGCCTTCATATCCATTAGAAAAAAATTTGTTCTCATCTGCCCATTCCACCAAGGGACGTCTTCACATACTTGGAGTAGACATCTCCCTAACTCATTTAAGGGTTTGAGGCCTATTGTTTACCCCCAACCTGGTTTAGCTCATCTTCCTATATAGCTTTCCTAAATCGATGACCAAATAGGAGCCAATGACTTAATGAAGCAACAAGAAATAATCAAAGTCAAAAAGATGAAAAAAAACAGAAGAAAAAGTAAGGCAGTTCACTGGAAAACAAAACAAAACAAAACAAAAACAAAACAAAAAAAAGTAACCTGGAAAACATATTGAGGAGAAAAAAATCAATCTTTGACTACATTAATCTAAGCCTTACACAGAGATATGCCTAGTTTCTTCCTGATCAGGAAGGAGCCATATCAGGAGTATGCTCAGTTTCAACCATTACTTTTAAGAAAGGAACTAATAAACTGAAACTTGTAACATAATCAAGAAGGCATGAGGATGGCAAATGTTCATATAAGATCATTTGAAAAATGTGGAAATTTTTAGCCTGGAGACGAAAGGATCTAGGGAATGTGTGAAACGCAACTTCAAATATTTGAAGTGTTATCATGGGGAAGAGGGATTATACCTATACTTATTGATTGCATAGGGGAGAACTAGGAAGAATGGATGGAACTTATTGAAAGATAGATTCTGTTCTTAAAAACTTCTGAAAGGAAATAGGATGCCTACCACCCTGAGTTTGGGTTCACTAATACTATACATTTCCAAAGTTTGGAAAACCACTTGTCATACATGCTGAGGGAGATCAGTTGTCTAAATTGGACTGAGGTCCCTTCCAACTCTGAAATTCTGTTATTTATATTCTCTATGTTTTCCTTTGATAGTCTGTATAGGCATAGTTACTCTGTTTAGTCAGTAGGTGCTATGCATAATGAGTTGTTACATTCAGTTCTTTATGACAACAACCAATTGATTCTTTGTAATGAAGGAAATTTTTTTGAGAAATTAAAATATATCTATATCTTTGTAATAAACTATTTATGAATTAATAAGGCTATAATTAATTTTCATTTCTCAGCTTTAATACAATTAACATGTAATAAAAACTCAAAATAATAGCTCACCAGTTATATTTGTACATATTTGGAAACCTTTAGCAATCCTTCAAAAAAAATCTATGTAGTCAAGTGTTTTATTCCTCCCTTTGAAGTTTGCTTCATCCCGTAATGCTGTCAGCTAAAAACTGAATGGATGTTCAGACAGCTATTTGGAAGTCCTTTTTGGAACCTTCAAAAAAGAAGCCTTCTCGCTTCTGAACTTTGCTTGTTGGGATATAATTCTGAAATTCCTCTCTCCTTTATGAGAACCTCATTGAACTCCCTGCAATAACTATTTTCTATTCAAGCTTTCCTTTGCTTATCTCATAGCTTCTTTTGTCATTCAGATAGGGTAAGTTAGGCTATTTTGAGATCTATTTTGGGTTTAACCAGTCAAGATTAAAAATGAGTTGCCTTGTATTCATTTGGTAGTTTTACTTTTCTCATTCTGCTCCCTTTTTTACTTACGTTGCTCTGAAACTCCAGACAACCAACAAGAGCAGTTCAATTTAACTGAATGGACATTTATTAGTCATCTACTATATGTGCCAGTGGTTATTCTAAGACCTGAAAACAAAGAAAGAAAAAAAAAGATCCATGTACTAGAGAAACTTACATTCTACTGGGGGCTTGAAAGAAGATCAATTTTGTTTCTGCTGAGACATTCTTTTAAGATCTCAGAACGCTATTTGCCAAACATTAGCTATCCACTTGGATAAATATTAAGAGAGTTCTCTTCATGATTTTTGTGGTTTGAACATTGACTTTATGTAAGGGGATTGTAGAAGATAAAATCATGGGCAGGAATCAGAGAATATAATTCCACAGCACTAGTCATCTTTGTCCTAGGAGGTCAGATACCAGTGTCAGAAGCCATGCATGTTTTTATTTTATCTTCAGATTTTACAACAATGGAATGAAAGTGTAGGTACCAATAAAACATTTTGATCTTGACTCCTAGGTTATAGGGGCATCAGTTTATGTTCAGAAATCCTCAGGGATAGGGTTTCTTCAACACTGCGTATATATTTTTGTTTCTGACAGAAATTTGGTTTCTTAAGGGTATTATAGAAACTTATCTTTCCAACATGTTTCCAGTGCCTTGTGTTACTAAAGTGAAAGTTATCTTTTTTTAGCAATTCTAGGAGTTAATATATTTACTTTTTAATCATTGTTTACCTTTACCAGTCAAAATCAAAACACTTGTTATTAATGCCTTAGGATCATGTGATCTAGTGCCAGAAGGGAACTTAGAACTCATCTATTCTTCTACCTCATGTTACATGATATGATGTCCCAGAGAGGTGGAATGATTTGCTCAGGTCACATAGGTAGTAAGTAACAGAATCAAGAAGAAAATCAATATTTCCTAATTCCAAATACAGTTTCCTTTCTACTCTAACATGCCGTATCTTTGTAATTTTATATAGGATTCATAAGATGTCCATGGCCTAAGCCCAAAAGGTCACGGGAATGTATGCCCATGGCAGGAGGACCATAATGAAGAAATACCTTCTTGTAAAAAGGATAAGATAAAATTTCTCTTTCAGCTTTCTCCATGGAGGATGGAATGGGTGGTGGTGGTACAGGATAATTTACCCTTTAAATAGTCAAATAACTTATGTGATTGTGGGACTGAAAAAAAGAGAATATAAAATCTTGGCCTTTGTAATTCTAGGAGACTGTAGAGAGTAATACAACAAATAATTTTTGAAAATTATAATTTCTCTCTTTAGTGTATTCTTCCTTGATGATAGTATCACAACACTTGGAAGGGGAAATGTGATAATCTTTGACCTGGAAAATCCAAAATTTAAAATAGTGTGAACTATTGTGGTAGAAATGAAAGGAATAAAAAAAACAGAAGGGGAAAATTGCTTTCCTTTCTGGAGATCTTTGTGGGACTTTCTACCTTCAGGTAGTTGGTTGTGGTGGTGGTTGTGGTTTTTCTTGTAGTAGTTCTTTTGGTTTGTGGGTTTGTGACTGTTGTTTTTGGTTCTTTAGAATTGATTTTATTTTGCAGTTGGCTGAAACCTTGGGGCTGAAGACTCCCAAATTACAGATGCCAAAGTTTGGGCCTCAGGACCCTTGAAATAAATCCCTTCTTTCTCAAAAGCACAGAATATTGGGTTGGGAAAAATAATCAATTTTAATAAGCATTTACTCTATACCTTTCCTGCCCCAATCTCTCGGCAGACCTCCAATCCTGCATCTCCAACTGCCTTTTAGACATCTTGAATTGGCTATCTAGTAGACATCTTAAATTAATTATGTCCAAAATACAACTCATTATCTTTTCCCTTAAACTCTTTCCCCACTCCTGCCTTCCTTATTACTGTAGAGGGCAACACTATCCTTGCAGTCACTCCATCTCCCAATCTAGGATTTCTGGATTCCTAGATTTCTATAGATTTCTATCCTCATTCCCCATATCCAACCTATTGCCAAAGTCTATTGATTTCACCTTTATAATATCTCTTGCATACTCCCACTTTTCTCCTCTGACATTACCACCACTCTAGGTGTAGACCTTTATCACCCCACACTTTTATTACTGCAGTAGCCTACTGATAGGTCTATTTGCCTTACATCTCTCCTTACTCTAATCCATTCTCCATTCAGCAAATTGTGTCTTATATAAAATTCAGGTCCAATCACTTCATATGCATGCTCCCTCTCAAGAAACTCCAGCGGCTTCTTATTGCTTCCGGCATCAACTACAAAATGCTTTCTGACATTTAAAGTCCTTCATAACCTAGCCCCTTCTACCTTTCCAGTCTTCATATTCTCTACTCCCCACTATGTACCTTTGAATCATGACACTGGCCTCCTGGCTGTTCTACCAACAAGGCATTCCATCTCCTGGTTCCATGTATTTTCTCTGGTTGTTCCCATGCCTGGAATGGTCTTCCTCCTCCATTTCAACTTTTGACCTCCCTGCTTCCATTAAGTTTCAACTAAAACCCTACCTTCTATAGGAAACCTTCTCTAACTCCTCTCAACTCTATTGCCTGCTTCCTTTTATTTGCTATTTATCCTGTACATAGCTTGTTTTGTATATATTGGTTTCCAATTTATCCTCCTCATTAAATTGCAAGGTCTTTGAGGACAGAGACTGCCTTTTGCCACTTTTTTGTATCTTTGCCACTTAGCACAGAACCTGGCATATAGTAGGCACTTTATAAATGTTTATTAATTCATTATGTGCCAGTCATTATGCAAGACACTAGGGATATGAAAATTTAAAAAAAAACAGAACAATGATCTCAAGGAGCTTACATTATATTAGTATAGAGAACATGTAGACATATATGTATATGGAGAATAAACTCAAAATACACACTAGGAAGTTAAGTACAAGGTTGGACCTAAAGAGTTTTGGAAGAGGAATGAAGTATGTTGAGGCAAGAAAGATACTTTTGGGTCACATTATGAAAGACTTTAAAAACCAGACTCAGTGATCATTTGATCCATCCCATACCTAAAGAGAATCTTCTCCACAATATGTTAAATAAATATTTAACCAATACTTGCTTCAAATTTGTCAGTTGGTCAATAAAAATGTATTAAGTTTATAACTATGTACCAGATACTGTCAAATGCTTGGGTTACAAAGGAAGGCAAAAGAAAGTCCCTGCCTTCAAGGAGCTAACAACTTGATTGGAGAAGATAACACATAAAAGAAAGTTGAAAAGGGCAAGCAATGGGTTGGGGGGTGAAAGATGAAATCCAAAGGAGTGCAACTGGGTAGAAAATGTAGAGTCAGCTGGGCAAGGTGCCCTCCTTAAATGAAGAAGCTGAAAGAAGCTCTCTGATCTTTACCTTCTCCGAGGTGAAGAAGGGAGTGGTTCCAGGGTCAAAGGGTACAGATAAGGTGTGATTTCCAAGCATGATTCCTGGAAGCATGATGTAGTTGAAAGGAGTTAGGAGCTTGAAGACCTTCAGTTAAAAAGAATCCACTATTTTCAGAGGCTACTTTTAAATAGCTGTAACTATTAGAAGGTTTTCGCCCTTATATCAATATTAAATTTGCTTTTTTATTTCTATCAATTGTTTCTTATTTCTGCCCTCTCAGACTATGGAGAATAATTTTAATTCCTCTTCCATATGAATTCTTTTAAAATATTTAAAGCATGAAACAGTCTCTCTCTCTCTCTCTCTCTCTATATATATATATATATATGTATATATATTATATACACATATATATATGTAATTGTCAGTATTTCAGAAATAGAGCTAAAATGTGCTTGTAAAAAATAAATTATCTGATAGGTTGATGTTTTTGTTGTTTTTGAACAATGATTCACCAAGAGTGATCAATGTAAATATTTATACTGTATGGAAAAGGACATGAGCCAGTACTGTAGCGAGAGTGAGATACAATATCTGGACAGCCCAAGTACTGAACTCTTATTCCTATAATGTTAAGAGTCATTGTAGAACACCTCCAGCATATTAGATGGCCACCTATTTAAGGAATTATTTCAGGAAATGGACAAGAGTCCTAAAGGATGATAAGATATGTCACAATTTTCATTATATAAAGGAATATGTTCATCAAATAGATATCCTACTTTCATGGGGAAAAAACAAGTACATAATGTTGGGGGTTCAATCTTTCAAAATGTGTTATTGAAATGTAAGAATATTCCCAGCTTTACTAGAGAATGCTAAGGGGCAAACTTGGGAAACAAAAAATACATTAAATTCCTGCTAAAATTATTTTTTCTTTATAATTTTCATTCCTAAGTATTATCCCCTCTGGGAACCAAGGATGATAGAATTTGTTGCAGTAAAGCAAAATTATGGAGTAGATGAAAGACTAGACTTGGATTTATAAGTCTTTGATTTTTCCTCCTGACTCAACCATTATTATCAGCATCATGAACTTGAGCAACTCATTTGTCTAAACTTCAATTTTCTCATCTATAAAATGGGGAGGATAATAACTATACGGTATACCTCAAGGAGATATTGTAAGAATTAAATGAGATTATGCAAGTAAAATACTATATACATGTGACTATTATTATGTTTAGGTTTTTCTGCAATAGCTAAGGAGATGGGGAAATTAGTGATTTACTTTGGCTAAGGGGTTTTCAGAAAACAATTCTTCTAATCCTCTGTCTTCACTGTTGAACTGTCTGGTACAGGCCTGACTTCATATCCCTATCCTACTCCCTCCCTCACAGAGATATTGTGAATATAAATTGATACATATGTAAAAAGTCTTTTCTAAGCTGGAAATGCAAATGGAAGATATTTTTAAATTATTTTCAAATAACAAAGAAGGCTTAATGAAGAAATAGAATGCCTTCTTAACCAAAACTATCTTTTTGCACTGGTTTGTTGCTAATGGTCTTCCTAACACATGGGTCTGGCCATATTATTGCCTTACCCAACAAAATCCAGTGGCTCCCTTTTACCTCCAGGATTAAATAAAAAATCATTTGTTTTTTAAAACCTTCAACATCCTGTGCCCTTCCTACCTTTCCAGTTTTCTTATGTTTTTGCTTCCCCAAATACTTCACAATCTAGGGACAGTGACCTTAATATTCCTTCCCCCAATAATCCATTTCTTAACTCAGTGCCTTTTCATTGGCTGTCTCTCACTATTGTAATTCATTCCTGCCACACATCCAACGATTGGCTTCCATGGCTTTCCTTCAAGATTCAACTCAAATCCAACCTATGACAACCTACCCCCACCAGTGTTTTCCTTCTGAGATTGCCTTCAATTTATACTGTATGTTTATATTGTTGGTAAGTAGGAATTTTTTGTTTGTTTCAAATTGTCTCTCCCATTAGAATGTAAGCTTCTTGGGACATTGGGGAATTCCTCAGACCAGAGATCCTATGATCTTTCAAGAGAGTAATTGCTCCCACCTAACTCTGTTCAGGTGGAGGCTAATAAGAGAAAAGGGTAGAAGAGAAACAGTTTAATTAGCATCAGCTGAAAAGCAGTTTAGACTAGTGACTAGGCAAAAGTCTCCCTCCCCTAAGCTTGGAGAAGGTGAGGACCAGAAAGCTTCTCCAAGATTCTTCATTTAAGGAGGTCACCTTGGCCAGCCATCCCTTCATTTCCTACCCAGCTGCATTTCTTTGGACTTCATCTTTCATTGCACTATCCCCCAAACCATTGCTTGCCCTCTTCAGCTTTCTTTTTGTGTTGCCTTTCCCTATTAAGTTGTGAGCTCCTTGAGAGGAGGGACTTTCTTTTGCCTTCCTTTGTAACCTCAGCACTTAACACATACAGAAGGTTTTGCACATCTTTAGAGCAGGAGTAAAAGAAGCCTATCAGCCGAATCTACTCAGTCACTTTCCTTTTTTGGGAGGTTGAGTAATAGAAACCCTATGTCAGGTGATTTGGAGGTTGGGAGAGAATATTTTAACTTTAGAATAATGTTGATTATTACCAAAGATCAGGTAGGAGTATTTCCCTGTATAATTAATCTCATCAGACCATCAAAATTTCTAGGTGAGACAGGAGGTCTAAGCCAGTAGAGACCTCCCCGTGAGATACAAGCAAGCAATGAAGTCTGCACAATCAATTTCTTGGGCCTCTTAGGTACTTTTTAAAAGTTAGAAAGGGGAGAGAAGATGTTTCCCCTAAATTAACCGTACATGAATTTTTATCCATTTCCTCCACAGGGGCAAGAACTTTGCTTTAGCCTTCCTTTGTATCATCAGATCTTAGCACAGCAACTGTCACATAGTAAGTAATAAATGCCTGTTGATGTTATGATGATGTATGGAAATCCACAATTAGACATTTCTTTAGGTTAAGATATTTCCTCTGCTTTTGCCTCTTTTTGCATTGCCAGCACTTAGCACAGTGGTTAGCACATAGTAGGTATATAATAAACGTTTATTGATTGATTGTGCACTTCATGGTGAATTAAATGTTGGTTCCTGTTTATGTGCTTTTTTTCCATTTGCTGGAGCAGGTTTTGAGAGGAGTCATTGGGCCCTCACATCAGAGGCATGAAAAATTCTCTCCTTTTCCTAATCCTGAGTGATACTCACTAAAATGGAAACAGGAGGAATGTCCCAATCTTATAGATTCAGGGACAAGATGGGGGTATTGATCTGGGGAAGCAGTCAACCAACTACAGCTCTCTAGTGATGGCAAGGGAAGGAGTCAGAGTAAAGCAGTTTTCTCCTCTCTACTGTCTGCTCATCCCCTCTATCCCCATTTCAGAAAAAAAGATTGTATTTAAAAATTCAAGATTGTAAAATGCATAAATTAGGTATGTATGTGGTGAGGGTTATTATTCATATTATGAAAGGAAATGATTCTTCCCTTTATGAAGAAATTCACTGCAGGGGTTCTTGAAATAGTCAGCTCCCCTGGTGCAGTTAAGCATTGTTTTATAGATCATTAACTGCAAGACAGAGAGGCTGGGGGACAGAGATACTTAAAGCTTAAGAGGTAGAAGCCACTGTAGATTGAAGCTGGATCATAAATGAAGAGAATACAGTTCTGAAATGAAAATGTAAAGCAGTGTGAAACTAGTATTTGATTTACACATGTCATTTCAGGAACCCTCCTGTAATGTAAAGGTAAAGTCCATAAGATCATAAGTTTAGAACTGAAAGGGATTATAGAGGTCATATTATCCATCCCTCATATTTTCCAGATGAGGAAACTGAGACCTAGAGAGTTTAAATTGCTTAACTAACATAATATCTCTAATAAATGGCAGATCCAGATTTGAATCCTGGTTATTCTGATTCCAAATTCAACATTTTCTGCCATTGTACCACATTATTTTACATAGATGGAATTGAATGTCACTAGTTCATTCATTCCTTCATTCAACATAGTACTTGCTCTGCTCTACTGGGTAAAATAGGGCCCATAAAAGATATCAAAGACCTATGCATATTACCTTCTCTCTAGAGAACAAAGACTGTCTGGTTTAAGTAGTGGGTAAATAATTCCAAAACAGTTTCTACTACAATCCTTTGACCAATGTAGGTGCCCAAAAGAGTTACTGAATTAATAGATGCATGAATATATAAGAGAGTATATGGTAGTATAGACCAAATATGTAACTGTGCTGAGGTAATCAGAAGTTGGAAAGAAATACTTAAATATAGCATTAGTAACAGCTTCTTGAATAATATGGGTCCTGAGCTGGACTTTGAGAATAGCAGAATTTGAGTGAAGAGGATCAGAGAATACTACACCTTGCACAGAGAGGATTATCAGGTTTGTTGACTGGGTAGATGGGAGAAAAGTCCTTAGGTTTAGGAAGAAAACAACTGGAAACAAAGAATTCTGTTGGAAGTGTCAGTGAAAAGAATGCTCTTGTTCAAATGTGGAACTATACTATAAGACAAACAAGATAGAGAAGGAAAACCTAGGCCAGTAAAGTGTCACTTGCCTTTTCTGCCTTCTGGAATCACTAGCTACATTCAAAGCACAGTAAAAGTGTTACCTACTATATGAAGCCTTTCCTGATCCTCCTCCTGTCCCTCAATTTTTGGAACACTCTCATCCTTGAAATTACTTTCTATTACTTTGTATATACCTTTAATTTATTTGTTTAAGCATATGCTACATCTCCCCATCCCATTGCAACGTAAGCCATCTGAAATTAGACACTATATCTTTTTGTTTCTGTTTTATATTAACAATGGCTAGTACAGTCTCTTGCTTTTAGTAGATATTTGTTGAGTTAAGTGGGAGGGTACTGAATATAAGGGTATAGATTTGATCTGATAGGCAGTATCATGTTTGGTTCTTGAATAGGAAAATCAGATGATGATGAAAGTATTGCTTCAGGAAGATTACCTTGGCATCAATGTGTGGGATAGATTGGAGGGAGGGGAAATTGGAGAGAAGGGGACTACCTAGATGGTGATGAAAATAGTCCAGGTGTGAGACAAAGGTAAACTAGACTAGGGCCTACCTGACAAGAGCATTGATTCTTCCATATAAAGAAGGATAAAAGCACACATCTTTGAGACCAAAAACATAGAGAATAACCTCAATGGTCTGCCTTGAATTTGGTGATTATGAAATACTAATTCAATTTACAGGCTAATGTAGCTATGTGTATGAACTGAGCTGATTATTACACATTTTTTAATAATTTAAGGCAATGCATGACATAGTGGAGGGGGCCTTAGGTTCCGGTCTCATTTCTGATACTGACAGACTCTGTGGCCAAGATGATTCTTCTCTCTGATCCTCAGTTTCTTTATTTATAAAATGAGAATGAAAAAGTTTGCACTACCAACTTCCCAAAGCTATAAGAGAAAGGCAGTATACATGCAAACTATTTTGTGATTATTTTCTCTTTCTTTTCATGTCAGTTCCCATTTGGATGAATGAATCTACCTTTCTAACTGTTTCCATAGAATATGATGAAGGAGTTAGTATGACTGGAGTAGCATCCCTTAGGGTCCGTTAAACTTTTCACAAGTTTCCCGACACCTGCTGTTTCCTCTTGAAATGCATGATGATACTTCTCTAAGGGTTTCTCACAGAAAGAAAAATTACATAATGGTTTAACTCTGGAACAAAGAAAATTAAGGATTTCAAAAGCATCTCCTAAGCAAAAATAAATACAAGTGTTTGGTTAAGCCCATTGTTTAGCCCCTGCAAAATTAGGACCCCCTTCCATTGCACAGGTAGGTAAGAATGTGTTGTTGTGGATTAGGGATTCTCCACTGTCATTTCTTATCAATACTAATATAACCAAGTCACAAAAAATTATGCCAACATTTGAAAACCTGGAACAATATCAGTCAAAAGACTTTTATTCCGATTCTAACTCCAATGCTGAGTTGCTCTGTGTCCTTGTGTGAGTTCCTTAATCTCTCTGGGCTTCAGTTCCCTCATCTATAAAATTAGGTGCATCAGAATAGATAATCTCATGTAACAATATATCTACCAAAATAAACATATAAAGCTATCTACCTCTTTGTGAAATCTATAGAAAAGAAGACTTTCTAGCTTCTTTGGTAAGATTTCCAAGTAGTTTGTCATATCGATGCAGAAGTCATTCCTAATATTTAATTTAAGCTCTCCTATTTCAATTAAGTTTTTCTCTTATTCAGTTCCCACTGGAAAGATAGGTCTTCTCTGGGCAGTTGTTTTTGAAATGTCCGTGAATTAAGAATACCTTAATCCAAGCTATGTGCTGACTTGAGGACTGGATGGTTATAGAATTAGCAATTAAAGTGTAGCATTCTCCAATCACCCTTGTTTTGTTGTGTTTTTCTTTAATGGTTTTGATCAGGGGAGAAATAAGTCAGAAGAAAATGCTCTGAGTATGTGACATATCAAGATGTGTACAGATTTTTGGTTATTTCTAATGCTCTTTACTTTCAAATTCTTAATCCAAGAAAAGTAAAGATTTTTTAATGGGCAGTTCTTTTTGGATATGTCAATCATTGCCAAATAGAATTTCAACTCAGTGAATGAGGTCTTTTCAGATAAAGACAGGGTCAACATGATGTGAGAATGGTTGGATGAAAAATGAAAATGTCACTCAATCATCTGGATGTTTTCAAACTCCTGGATTCTTTCTACCATTTAGACAAATATTATAAATAATAAACTAAATATTTAATGTTCCATAGAACTGTGTCATAGTCGTTTAGCTGAATTCTTTAATTTAAGATAAACATCCTTGGGTTTTATAGGAGGAAAACCTAGTTCAATAAGGCAGCTACCAAAACATTTAGACTAGAGTTGAGATCCAAAGCCCTTGGTTCAAATATCATCTCTACTACAAACTTAACTGTGACATGGGGTAAACCACTTTATTTCTGAGAGTATGAATTCTGCCATTTGGGCATAGAGGTGACAGCACCCAACTTGTGTATCTACAGGTTTGTAGCAAGCATCAAAGGAGCTAATGGATATGAAAGCACTTAGTAGATTATAACTAATAATAATGATAATGAAAATAAAAGGAGAAACAGAAGAACATGAATAACAAGAACAAGAAACAAGCATTAAGCACCTTTCATGGATCCAGCACTGTGCTAAAAAGTTTTGAAAATATTATCACATTTGGTCCCCACAATGACCTTTGGGGAGAGGTACTATAGTAATCTTCATTTTAGGTTAAGTGACTTGCCTAGGGATACAAAACTGCCTGAGGCTGGATTTGAACTAAGGCATCCATAAACCAAGTTTAGTGCCCTATTCATTGTGCTACTTAGCTTCCTCCAATGATGATAATGGTAATAATAAAAACAATAATAATATTAGTTCAAGATTACAAAGTGTATGGGACAGAATTTTTAAATAATAGGAGAGACATCTTTAAGAGAAACAAAGTAAATTTATTATCCAAACCTTGCAACACTTGGGCACACCTCCATAAGGGAGGAGGCAAGGTAAAAGAGAACCTGCCTTAATTTATAGTCTTAATGAAAAAGATTCCCACCTACCTCTATCCCTTCTCACCATTGGCTGAGAGGCGGGCTTACAGTCTAGGCGCGAAAACTACACAGAGGACCAAGACTGATCTGGTTCATTCAGGTTTTTCCCTATCAGAACTCAACTGCCAGGGTGGCGTCTGAAAGTCTAGGAGAAGAAATGGGATGGGGGAAGGAGAGACCCTTCCCAGAGCAGAGAACAAATAGCTCACAGGAAGTTCATTATCTTCTAACATCTGAGAGGGAGAGAGGAAAGGACATGCCTTCCCAAAATTACAAGGCCAAATCCCAAAACCTCTCCATTAGACATACCCTGTGAAGTCTTCACAATTATCCACCCCATACAAAAGTATATAAATATCTATGTCTATCTATATCTATCTCTTCCTCCCTCTCTGTCTGCCTCCCTCTCTGCCTGTGTCCCTCTCTGCCTATCTCCTTCTCTACCTATCAATCTCTCTCTCTCTCCCTCTTTTACTCCCTCCCTCTCTCCCTCCCACCCTCTCTCTTTCTCTCTAGTCTATCTCTCTATCATCTATCTATCTACCTATCTTATTTGAACCTCCTAACAACTCAAAAACGTAAGAAGTACAAGTGTTATTATCTACATTTTATGATTTAAAAAGCCCTGATGAGAAGTTAAATGACTTGCCCAAGTTGATGCAAAGAGTAACGGACAGAGCTGCTCTTGGAAGCAAGGTCTTTTGATTCTATGGTCAGGGCTATTTCTACTCCATCTTGCAGCCTGCTGCATGGCTATAGGTATTGCAAAAGAGTATAATCTATGAAATCTCTTACCCTGAGAAGAGCCAAAAAGAAACTTCCCTTTAACTTGTTTGTTTTTTCTCTTCTCCAGGCCAGATTATATCCACATCTAGGAGATAAAACAGGTTAATTGGGGTTTACTATGTTTTTATAGCACAAGCTATTGAGATAAAAGAAAACCTACACCTACTTGCAAACCCCCTCCCTAATCTGGGCCTCTCCTATCTTCCTTGACTTATGCCCTAATACAGGGCTTCTTAAACTTTTTCCACTCAAGACTCCTTTTCCTCTTTGGGCAGTATTGGTTGGTGTTACATGCCCTAGGAGAATGCGCAGTGCAAAGTTCCAGTGCTTTGTATTCAGAACCAAAGCTGCGGGGATGCAACACCAGCGAGCGCTTCCAAGAACCTCCGAATCATTACATGTTTGAATTTATTTCTGGTCATTGAAGATTCAGAAACCTTTTACTGTTGCCAAATTTTTTCAGGGGTCGGGACTTATAGTTTAAGAAACGCTGTATTGGTGAGCATGCACATATACACATGTACACACATTTGTATATTGATGGTAATTTTAAGTATAGAACAAACTCTAAAACCTGAAATCATATCAGAAAGAATTTTATTAGGACACACGGCAAAGGAGAGAGCTGGAAAACCTGTGGCTCCCTCCTATAGTCTCTGAGAGATTTACATTATATAGAGTGCAAGTAACAGTTGGTCAGTCAGCACAGGAACTACATTTATGCAGTTAGGCATTTGTCAAAAAAGGACAGTTTAAGATGTATATCTGCAGGTAAGCATAACATATAAATTTAGGAAACACAAAATGTAAGCTTTGAGTGGACACAAATTCAGACCTGGATGAGATCTAAGCCATTCCTGCTGTCATCCAGTTTCCCCAGAATATCTCTGAGGTCAGCTTGACCTCTACCATAAGCTTTGGGTTGGACAATTTTCTAGCCACATAAAACTAGATCAAAACAACAGTAA
The DNA here is from genome assembly GCF_011100635.1 of Trichosurus vulpecula. Taxonomy (NCBI): domain Eukaryota; kingdom Metazoa; phylum Chordata; class Mammalia; order Diprotodontia; family Phalangeridae; genus Trichosurus; species Trichosurus vulpecula. Next base: position 297,582,888 of record NC_050574.1, on the reverse strand, counting down.
TAAAACATTTCCACATAACACACATATGTTTACGCTTACACCTAATTGTATATGTGTATATTTATATGAAAAAAAAAGCATGTATATATGTTTCTTACCAGGCTCATTATTGTTTTCCCTCCAAACACTTTGCACTTTCTAGCCCCCATGTTTTGGTTTGCTCACATATACCACACGACAATGGTGAAGGATAGAATACAAAGAAGACTTTTACAAAAATAATTGAGAAAGCTGGAAAAGTAACCTAAATGTTGGTAGGTGACAACAAAAACTCATGTCAAATGGCCTTATTCTTTTCAGTGAAATGGTAGGCTAAGTCAGTTTTCTATTACTGTGGGAGTGTTGGTGTGTGATTCGACACTTCAGCAGAGAAGAAAACGGTTTAAAATATTCATTCTGAGAAATGATATAAGAAGTTGATGAGAATGAAAGAATTCTAATAGGACTTGAAACTGGTAAGGTTGTAAGAGTTCATATAGAAGAATCTTCTCCCATTTTGTAGATGAGTAAACTGAGGACTTCTGTAAATTTTAGTGATTTGCACTCAATCACACATAGTGAAAATAATGAAGCTGGAAGTTTAATTCAAGTTCTGTAATTCCCAAATCATTTCTGTTTCCATTATACTTCATTTCTCTATTACCTCAAATGGCAATGTGAGCCCTCTCAGGTGGACTTTGAACCATAAATTTCTACGCATGGAACCAATCCGATTTAAAAAATTCAAAAGTAATGTATAGTAACACAAGAGAAAGGGGAATAGAAGATGAAGCATACACTAAATTTTAACCCAGGATGAGGATTAACAGTGCAGGAATGGTAGAAGGTCATGGGATGAGAGCTTGTGCAATAAAGGCTGAACCATGAAGCAAAGGCTGGGATTGGGATTAGAAATAACTGAAACTAGTGAGAAAGATAGTCCATAGAATAGGGGTGGTTCAAGGGGCTGATAGATCAGTACAAAAGCAATGATGGGGCTTTATGGGACAGAGTCAGGGAAAAGATAGGGGATTATTATCAAAATTCTGGTCTTGAATGTGGTACAATTCTAAAAGATGGTAATGTCAAAGATGTGACCTCGAAGTACATTCTTACACTTGGCTTAAAAACAAAACAAGCTAGCAAAGAACAAAAACCTTTCCATGTACAAAATGAGAGGTATGACAATAGCTGTCTATTTTGAAATATCTTAGGGTTTTACTAGATTATAAACTCAGTGGAATCAACTGTGTTCTATGGAAGCCAAAAAAACTAATGCAACCTTAAATCTTAATTAAGAGAGGCACAGATTTCTGGAATAAGAAGGTAATAGTCTCATTGCGCTATACTTTGGTGTTCAGGGCCAGGCCTAATTCAGAATTGTGCAGTTGTTCAGACTCAGAATTGGAATGAAATGAGACACTCATAAATTATATAACAAAGATATAACGAACAATAGGGTAGAAAGCATGTTTAGCAAGAATACAATCTTCATCCAGGTAAACACAGCTTCCTTTTCATCTAGATTTGCCATAACAGTGTGCCCAGTCAGCAGGGTATGTTAAACCAAAGGACTAGATTCCTCATGCACTGGGCTTATATGCTTGGACAACCAGGAATTTAAGTGAATGATTTAATCATTAATTCCCTGGACTGATTAAGTCTGAAGGGCAGCTTTATTGCCTCAGGAATTGAAGAATCATGAGCAACAGGAAAGGAGGAAAAAGAAAACAGACATCAAAAAGGATAAAAAGAGAGAGGCAGAGCCAAAATGGTAGAATAAAGGCAGGGACTCGCCTGAGCTCTTCCCCAAACCCCTCCACATAATTTTAAATAATGACTCTAAAGAAATTCTAGAGTGGCAGAACCCACAAAAAAGGAGCTAAATAATGTTCCAGTCCAAGACAACTTAGCAGGTAGGCAGGAAAGGTCTGTTGCACCAGGGGTGAGAAATGAGTCCAGCATGCCAGCGCGGACCAGGCTCCAGCAAACCAGGAGCAGACCTCAGGACAACTGAATCAGCAGTGGTTTTCAGACCTCTCAGACCACAGATGCCAAAGGCAACTTAGATGGTTGGCACAAAATACCTGTTACAACTGGGTGAGAGTGGAGCACAGTCCAGCCCAGGCTGTGCCAGTATAACCCCAGTCCCAGCAAAGCAGGAGCAGGCCTTGGGAGTCACTGAATCAGCATCAGTATCACCTGCTTCAGGAGCTCTCAGCCCACAGACAGTAAGGGGGTTGAACAAGTGGTCTGAAGGAGATTACAAAGACCTTTTTGCTAGCACTGGAGGCAGGACTCTGGTGCTTTGCCCATACTCAGATCTGGTTTACAGTACTGGATGGCAATCACAGGATGAGAAGGAGCTCTAGCATGCCAGAGCTTATGGCTGCAACAGAGTGGGGACCCTCCTTTTCTAGGTCAAAAAAGAATGCTTGTGGTCACTCACAGACTAGATCACAGGCCAGGAGAGTAGAAACACCTCTCCTTAGATTGCACCACTTTGGAAGAACTGAAAACTTATAGGTCCCTAGAAGTATCTATGAAAATGGCTGTACAAACCCCCTAAAGATTGGGACAGTGCACCCTCCACCCTGGAAACAGAGCCCTACCTTAACAAAGAATTAAAAGTCATGTAATAGCCTGGGAAAATGAGCAAACAATATTAAAAAGTAGAATTGTCCAAATGGAAAAGTTTTGCAAAAGCTCATAACTCCTTAAAAATTAGCATTGAGAAAATGGAAGCGGACGACTTTATGAGAAAACAAGAAACAATAAAACAAAACCAAAAGAATGAAAAACATAGAAGCTGACTCTCATGAGGCTTACAACAAGGCTAAGATCACCTATCTCAAGATTGGTGTTTACTCATTTATGGCCAGATAAAGAGATACAAGAAGAAGAGGCTACAGAAGGTTTGAACCAGACCAGTATGCACGTTCTAGCTGCCATATGAAATAGATCTATTTCAGCTGAGATGAAGGAGGGGCACCTTTCCCTCTCCCTCAGTGGAATTTCCAGATAAAGGGATTTCTCAGTCATATGTTGCAGAGCTAGAGTGGAGGCTTCCTATTTTTTTAAGTGAGGAAAGATCCTGAAACTATTGAGGATGGGGAAGAGTGGCAGAAGGGACAAAGGGATTAACCAGACTTTGCTCCATCATCTCCCATCATTAAATTCTGCATCACTGAGCCCTAAAAAGTTGGAGGAAGGATGGTATTTACTGATTTCTCTCCATTATTGCCCTTCAAACACAGCAAATCATCTGTTGTGTATTAGGCTTACTTCAGCCTATCCCCCATTCAGGATAGTTCTCAGGGGTCCTGGAGAAGCCCAGTCTTGTTCTTGCAAATGCCTCACACTCATCAGCAATTCTTCAGCAAAGTCCTCATGACATTAGTTCATAATATACTCCTAAATGCCATAGAGAGCCCCAAGGAATCTGTTCAAAAAAGTTCTTAGACACTTCCAAAATCACTGTTTAGAGAAAGCCCAGGTGTATCACATCTGATTGACCTGGATGTCACAATCAATCATTCCCAATTAGAAAGTTATGTGAATTCAATAAATATGCCTGTACATACACCATGCACCAGGTATAGGGCAGCTACGTGGTAATGGATAGAGCACCAGGCCTAGAGTAAGGAAGATCTGGTTTCAAATGTGGGACAAGACACTAACTTTGTGACCCTGGGCAAGTCACTTAACCCTGTTTGCCTCCATCTCCTCATCTATAAAATGGGCTGGAGAAAGAAATGGAAAACTACTCTAGTATCTCTGCCAAGAAAATCCCAAATGGGGTCATGAAGAATTGGACCAACTGAAAATGATTGAACAACATGCCCAGTATGTATTGCTCCCTCTTTCTACTTCTTAGAATGTTTCATTTCTGGAATAGCTCAACTCAAGTGCCATGTTCTAAGGAAAATCTTTTCTAGCCTGATCCATCCCACTTTCTTAGTTGCTACTCCTTTCTTTCTCCTCAAATTATTTTGTATTAACTTTACACACACATATTCACACACAATACTTTGAATTTTGGAGTATTTGACTTGACCTCAGGAGGAAACGTGATCAGTGACTAGACATTTATGGATGTCTATCATGTAGAAAGGGGGTTGTTCTGCATAGACCCAGAATGAGTAACTAAGAAAACAAAATTACAAGTGATAGAGATGAGGGAATTCTGGAAAGATGGCAGAATAGGTCAGAAAATTCCAATCTCACCAGATTTTCCCCATAAATAAGACAAAATAGTAGCTCAGGGTGAATGTAGAGTGGTTAAAAAAATAAACAAGAGTTGGGACAGAACAGTAGTCCTCATGGAACAACCAGAAGAAAAATCTCAGTACTTTGGTTTGGTCCCTGTGACTTATAAATATCTCCTGGCTAGTTCTGCTGAAACACCAAGCTACAAACCCTGGGGCTGAGTTGGGAGATAGTCTTGGCCCCAGCCACAGGAATTTTTTACCTCCTAGGCAGCATGGGGAATCAGGAATAGAGAAGGCCAGGTTCATCCTCAGAGGAGAATACTGAAGGAAAAAAAACCTTTCCTATCTTAAGGAGTAATGTAAATTGGTCACTTGCCCAAAAAGTGTATATAAAAAAACTTTAAAATCAAATGTGAGAGATTGAAGGGAAAAATTTTAAAAATAAGAACAATCCAAGAAAAACAAGATTATGAAAAGAAAGTTAACCAACTGGAAAAGGAGATCCAGAATATTAAGGAAGAAAATGACCCCTTGCAAATTACAATTGGGCAAGAGGAAGCCTGAAAGTTATGAGACCAAGAAATAATAAAACAAATTATAAGGAATGAAAAATTAGAAGGGAATGTTAAACATTTCATAAGAAAGAACAACTGATCTGGAATATAGATCAAGAAGAGGAAACAAGAATACCTGGACTACCTGAAAGCTTTGATCAAAAAAGGAATCTTCATACAATAATACAAGAAATAATTAAAGAAAATTGTCTGGAAGAGTTAGAGCAAGAGGGAAAGTAGAAATAGAAAAAAAATCCACTGACTACCACCTGAAAGAAATCCTAGGGGGAAAACTTACAAGAATATTGTCGCTAAATTCCCAAATCCCCAGCTTAAGGAGAAAATATTATGAGACACAAGAAAAAAAAACAATTTAAATATGTTGTATCCACAATTAGAATCAAACAAGACCTAGGAGTGGCTAGCTAAAAGACTTAACTATATATTGAAGAGCAAAAGAATTGTGGTCATAGCTGAAAATAGTATACTCAGCAAAGCTAAACATAATCCTTAATGAAAAATATGGACATTCAATGAATTACCAGACTTTCAAGACTTTATTGCAAAAAGACCTGAACTTAATAGAAAATTTGACATACAAGATCCAAGAAAAATATAAAGTAAACATCAGACTAATTACAAGGGACTAAATAAGGACAGACTGTTTACTATTTATATAGAAATATAAACTGTATGTCCAAGATTGTAATTAGTAGTAGAAAGTAGAAAAGGGTAGTAGAAAGAAAGACTGGACTAGATATGAGCATGATGTGATTCCAGAAAGTAATACCATCTAGGAAAAGGTAGTAATTATCTTATGCATATGAGGTGTGAGAGGAAGAATTGACACAGAGGGATTACGGGGTGGTGAGGGCTGCTAGTTCTGGAGCCCTACTCGCATGAGGAATGGGTTAAAGAGAGAAATAGATGTATGTATTTAGAAGGGTATGAATGTTTTCTAAATTCATAAAAAAAATAAAAGGCTAAGGTAAGCCTGCACAACTTGTGGCCCACCAAAGGATTTCCTCTATATACAAAGGCTGTTTTCCTCAACATTTTCATGGGCCACCCAAAATACTTTGGCATGAGGCAAGTGGCCCACAGGCTGCTTGTTGTGCAGGGCTAAGGGAACAGGAAGAAAGGAGGGAATTTTAGAGGAACCCTACTCATATCAAATCTGTGTTAAAGAGATAACAATGTATACATTTGGAAGGGAACAAAAAGGTTCTAAATTCATATAGAAACAAGAGGTCAAGGGGAAAGGTTGGTGGAGGAGGATAAGAGGGGAATACTGGGAGTGGGTGTAGGTTAAGTAATACAAGGGCAAGGTAGTGGGTAGAAGTAGAAGAGTCAGAAGGGATAGGAAACAAAATAAAGGTCAGGAGTAAAATTTATTAAGGAAAAACAGAAGTAATAATCATGATCTCAACAAAATTAAAGCTGAAATATTTAATCAAAAGAAAAATAGGAAAACTACACAATATGTCAGCCATATTAATATTGTTTTAAGCTTTTTAAAATCACTAAACAGTGTAAGGTTGGAATGTTGTTGTGGTGTAGTAAATGACGAGTTGATGTATTTAGAAAAATTCCAAAAGACTTGGATTTGATGTTATGCACCTTGAGAGAAATAGAGCACAAACAAATATAATAAAGTCTTACATAGATGCATATGAATGTATATGAGTATGATTATAGATGTCTATGTATATGTAGATGCATGTCTCTATATGTTTATGTGTATAAATGACTATATACGTTAATGCATATATGTATGTACATGTGTATATGCATGTGTGTGGTATGTGCATGCATACACACATATATGCATACATACATATATGTATATATCTGAGCTTAATTGTAGTCTTCTTGGGGGAAGGGGAGAAATGGGGAAAAACATCAGAGTAAAAAGTGAAAAGTAGAGAACAAAATAAAGGCTACAAGGAAGTAACGAAAAGATGCATAGCTCTGAACATAATGTGTAGTTTATTATATAGGATTTCTTAAAATGGAAATGTATTGCTTTATATTTTGAATCCATTCATATGTTTTGTTGTGCACAAGACAATTTTTTTCCTTGCTTTATTTTGTATTTAAGTTTAAAATTTATTAAAAAAATACAAAAAAAGTGATAGAGATGCAAATTTAGGATTGATGTAAGGAAAAGACTTCCAAAGTCAAATGGGTTACTGAGCAGACAAACAAAGACAGAGTGATCACTGTTAGCTCTATTTAGACATGGCATTTAGATGTCATATTCCCTCATGTTAGCTCCTTGAGAATAGATACTGCATCATCTTTGTCTGCTTTTGAAGTCTTTATTGAACTGTATCATTAAATTCCTTTCCTTATAAAATATGAGCCCAAAGATTTCAAAAATAATGTATTCCAATTCTCTTTCTATTTATGTATATATACATACTTTTCCTTTCCCCTATTTTGGGGAAATATATTATGAATACTTTTTTGCCTGACAAGTTATTTAATTTTCCATAAAGTATTTTACTTAATTTACTTTAACTTGTCATTTTATTTCATTTATATGCCTTTGAGAGACATTAATAAGTATTTCTTCATTAGTTTCTCTCTCAAGATGATCCCAGGCAAAGACTTAGACAATTTTGCTTGTTAATTAAAGATTATTTTTCCCTGTTTTGTTCTTTTGGCCTCCAATGTACTCTTTATCTGGCTATTTCCTTAACTCCTTAAATTTATAGTTCTAGCTGTTGTTTCATTCAATATCACTACATCCCCTCATTTTCTCTACCTCATACCATGTATTCTGAGGCATTAATTTTGGGGAGTTATTTATTTTTGTTGTCCAGGTCAGTTAAAATTTCTTAATTTTCCCCCACAGAATCACAGAATGTCAGATCTCAAAAGCCATGTAGTCCAACACACATAAGAGTAAGAACCCAATAATAAGAACCCACACTACGAAGCAAATCTTAAACATAGCTAATAGTAATCACTCTAGCTTTGCTTGCCTGTTCAGAAACCTATTTGACTTTGGAAATTTTTCCTTATGCCATTCCTAAATTTGCATATCTATCACTTCCAAATTTTTATTTTCTTAGTTCTACACTCTAGGCTATGTGGAATAATCCCTTTTCCATATGGAAGAGCTCCACAAATATCTAGTTACTGATCATGTTTATTCCTGAGGCCAGGTCAAATACCCCAACTGTGCTTCTATTTGTTGGTACTGTTGACTTAAAAGAGGTCAATACACACACACACACACACACACACACACACACACCAACACACACACATATTTATTTCTTCTTTTTATGCCAACAAATCCCAAAATATTCTCTTTCTTTCTCTCTCTCCTTTTAGTTCCTCTTTCCCTTTTTCCTTCACCTTTTTCTTATTATTTCTTTAATATTCATATTTCCAAGTTCTCATTTACATGCTATATGCTTATATGTATGGATATATAATGTGTAGGTTACTAAATTTTAGTTTATTCAATAGTTAGTTCAGTTAGATGTTTTGCTTCTCATTCATCTTGTCTTTTGAATTTTTGTCCTATATGAGAAAGGAATATTAAACTTTAACAATGTTGTATTATTATCATCTTCTTGAAATGTGTCATACATACATATCCACATTTGCCTTTTCAATGCCTTAGTCTAGAATGTTTTCTCAGTTTCAATTGTTGTCATTCTTCATAAATTTTACAGAATTTATGATTTTTCAAGCTAATTTGCACATGCAAACTTAAATTTAACAATATAAAATAACAAGGGCTTGTCATTTGAAATGGTACTTCATTTTGCAAAAGAAAACATAGTTGATGCAATGAACTTAAATTTTGTAATTATTCTATTTTGCATAAATTTCTGCTTATATACCTATTTTTGTTTTTAATCCTGAACTACTCTAAAGTATTCTCGAGTAATATGACTTAAGAGCACTGTTTGATCCCCATTAAACATTGCTATGTTCCACTTCAGCGTAGTAGTTTCAAAATTCTTTTGGGATTATCTCTTTGATCCCTGTTTTACAGATAAGTTCTTTTTGGATAGTAAATATCTCACACATTCTTCCACTTTTTTGTTGTTACTTTTAATATTTAAGTAATATTCCCTCTCTGTTTTTGTTTTAAGGGTGTCTAATGCTCTACTAATGTTTCCCAGTTTCTATTATGGGTGTTCCATTATATTCTTTATGTATACCTTCAGTTCTTTTAATAAGCATTTCAATTATTTTATTTGAATTCTTGTTTTCAAATCATTCTATCTTCTAGGGTTCTAATCATACTTATTCTACAATGATTCCATTAAAAATAATTACATGATGCATAAAATAGCTAACTTTTCAGATTTATGCAAATATAGCTATAATACACACCAGAAATAAAGGAAAACAAATTACTGGAGAGATAGTTATGACCACTAACTGGGAGAAAGTAATGTAATAAAATCATGATATTACCTATGTTAATTTGCAGGTTTAGTACTATAACATTCAAACTACCAATGGGTTACTTCACAGGACTAGATGAATAATAATAAAATTCATTTGGAGGAACAAAAGGTCAAAAGTTTCAAGGGAAGTATTTTTTACAGTATATGACTGAGGGGCTTTAATAATATCAGATCTCAAATTAGATTATTAATGGTGCCCCAAAACCTGTTTAATAATAATGCATTTTTAAAACATATCAGTAGGAGAGATAGGTAACCATGACTTAGAAGGATATAAGCACAGATGTCCAGTGTCTTATATATCTAAATATATAAGGTACTAATAAAAGAGTTCAGTATTTTATAAGACTCTTTGGAAAACTAGAGAATAATTGAAGAGAAGTGTAGATGAATACCTCAAACCATTCTATTCAGTGGATTCATTGATCTTGTAATTTAATCATGTTAGAAATGCCTGGTAAAGTAAAAGTTTGCACTGGTAAAATTCAGCAAGTGACCTGGTAAATTAAGATTTTGAATTATTGACCCATGTTAAAACATTTAACTCATGATAGAGGCAAGAAAGGTACCCAGGTCTTCCTAAATCCAAGCCAATACTAAATTCAACATATTGCCTACTTTCAAATGGATAAATGTTATAAATGTAAAAATGTATTATAAAAAAGAGAAGATAAGGTAAAATTACCTTGCAGAACTATGCTTAGGAAAATTCATAATGAAACAAGGAAAGATAGGGATCACTAAAACAAAGTAGATCATTCAAATTATGTAAAATATTGCTCATCAGGACAATCAACACAACTTGAATGAAAACTTAAGCCATCAGGTAGGGAAAAATTTATTTAATATCTCAGATAAAAGTCAAATATCAAAACATAAGTACCTTTCATGATTATATGCCTAATATAAATTTCTCAAAAGATTTGTTCAAAAGATATTATGGATCTGAAAAGGAGAATTACAGCTAGATTTAAAAAAAAAACACCTGTCACTAATGATATTGAAAATCCAAATTAAAATGTCTCTAGTTTCAACTGACAAAAATGTTAAAAATCAAATAGTTTGGGAAGTTCTATGGAAGCATTAGCATACTAATGCACTATTGTTAGAGATAAAAATTAATCTATGCAATCCATAAAGCCATTTATGAATCTGTTAAATAAAGTTGCTAAAATCCTAATACATTTTGCACCAGTTACTACTAGGCATACACCTTAAAGAATTCAAAGAAAAGTCATAGAGAGGTAGGTAGGTATATAGAAAAACAGATGGAGAAAGAGAGGCAGAAAAATAGATAGATGGATTGACAGATAACAGGACTTGTAGCAAAAAAAAGAAAATGGATACCTATAAATTGTGGATTCACTGAAAATACAATGGTATATTAATGTAATAAAACTTATTGCAACTTATAGTTATTGAGAATTGAAATTATAGTTATTGAGGATTGAAAGAAGTATGTGAAGATATGTATGACAACAATAACTAAAGAGAAGAAATAAGAATACTATATTGTATAAAATATTAATCAAGCAATAGGAAAAGTCAGGTGAACTAAGATTAAAAACAAAGACCAATATTATTTCCAGAAGAAAATAATAATGTGTGTGTATTTTTTTTCTCTTGTTAGCAGCATTGGGATCCATAGACACCATTTTAAATCTGCTAAAAGAAAATCACCTGGTCAGTTGTTTCTGCTTGTGTGTTTTCTTTTTCACAAGGGAGGCTTTTATTTGAGGAGAGGGGAATGTATTGGTAAATATATATATATATATATATATATATATATATATATATATATATATATATATATATATATATATATATATATATATGGTATAAAAATAAAAGGCATCAGTAAGGCTTTAAAACATTGTTTGAGGAGGAATTGTCTATTAAATAAGTACTTTGGTGTGTACTGTTATAGATTTAACTTAAATTACTTCTGTTGTCATTTAGATGGGAATTGAAAAAGAAGGATAGAACAGGCAAAATGAGGCTAAAAGTTTTCATTACTTGTGCTATCCAAAATGGAATATTCAATTATGTTATAATCCTTCTAAACAGCAATAAGCATATAGAGTGAACAAGTTTTCCCATTAGGAATGAGGGAACAGCTGGAGGAAGGGAGGGAAGGAGAGAGAGAGACAGAGAGGGGGGGGGAGGAGAGGGAGAGAGAGAAGGAGAGGGAGAGGAGAAAATGAGAACTAGATTTCACCCAAGTGAGAGTTCCCCTGAGTCTCCACTGTGGCAAGCTCGATATAGGGGCCTGCTAGAGATTACCAGGATTTCTCAGGTTGAATTCTTCTAGTCTTATTTTTCCTTCAGCAATTTGAAGTGAAGGTGGTATCATCCAACTTCTCTCTCAAAGCTGGAAACCAGAAGAGAGCAAAGCCCAAAGAGGTTCTAGAGACTCAAAAATCTTGGCACTCTTCTTTTTCTTGCTCTGATCAATTCCACCCCATCCCTCATACAGGAGCAGGGCATTGATCTCCACCAGTGAGGAGAGAGTCCTTTACCAATAGGGTTTCAGATTTGGGTTACATTACTATGAGGTCAACTCTGCCTTTCTGTGATTTTCACCCTTTTGTCCTTATTCTATTCTGTGGAAAAATACAGAAATAAGTATACCTGGGAAAAAAATCAGTTTTAGAGCATTTACAGATGACAAAAATCAAATAGAGAGAAATCTGGATTTTTATCAGATGAGTATTTAGTCTTCTCTTTATTCTTGAAACCAGTATCCTACCAAAAACCTTCATTATCTTTTTCCTGTCCTGTTTTAATGGCCTCTTTATTGGTCTCCCTGCTCTTCCTACCTCTTCCCTCTCCAATCTATCTTCCTCAAGCTGTCAAATTATTATTCCTAAAAATACAGTTGTGAGTTTTTCTCTATCCTGCTAAAAATCTTCCATTTCTCTTTATTTTAGTCAGTGTGATTTTTAAAATCCTATATAATTGGACTCCTTGCTGCTTTTCCATAACCATTTTCTAATGTATGTACCATGAATATTGGTCTGCCAATTTTTCCTCAATTAAATATTCTATCGCTTTCTTTTGTACTTTCTCTTTCAAGCATGTAGTGCACTTCCTCCTCACCTGGCCTTAAGAATTCTTAACTTTATTCAAGGCTTATATCAGGTGTTACCTCTTCCATGAAACCTTTCTTATCCAGAACAATTAGAATTCTCTCAATCCCTGATTTATCTTGTATTGATGTATGTTCTTGTTTTCACTATATTCAGCTCTCTTCATTCCCCAACGACTACTCGTAGTTGAATGTCCACACCTTGAGACAAGGGATTTTTTTAATTTAAATTTTTCTTGATTTCCAAAGCTCCCAACCCAGTGCCTTATGCAGAGTAGATACTTGATATGTGCTTATTGGAATGAGTTGGATTGGCACTTGGAAAGATAACTTCTTGACTCATAAATAATAAACTGTTGAAGAAGGAATTTCACATATGCAGCAAGCTGGTAGTAGACAGCTCTTTCTTAGAAGGACAGGGAGGATTCATGGATGAGCTTTAGAAGACGTTTTTAAGTCTTCAACAACCATACTCTAATACATTTGTCTGTCCCATCCCAGAAAAGTCTGCTTGGTAAATAAATGTAAGTGATTTTCTAATCTAAGGGTTAGAACTAAAATGAAGTATTGAAAATGGATTTATTTAGTGTGAAATTTTCTGACATACAAGTTAAACTAGTCATGATAATGGTAATGTGGTATCTGTCAGGCCCATATATCAGAGACTTCATGTTAAAGGACAACTCCTTTTCTGTACTTAAATTACCAGAATCCTATATGTCCCAACAGAAGTCCCCAGAGCTTGACATCCTGCTGCTTATATGAATACATATGGCCCAGTCTATTCTAAATCCATTAAATATGTAAGGTGATCACCAGAATAACTGTCTATTCTGCTGGCAACTACACCACTACTAGGAAAGATGAAACATGTGCCTGAGACCTTACTTGGATGAAAGAAGAAAATGCAAAGTTTCTTTTGAGATGGAGGACCAGATGGAGTCACTATACTCAACTCCTCTATGTGTCTACTCACTGTCATAACCAGTATCAATACTAAATTATCCTCATTTACGTAAATTTTCTTTACCTTTACCTTATCCCAATTAAGACTCTTTTGAACTATTAATAAGCAAGAAACATCATGTACTTTGATCTCAAAATTGCCCAATGAAAGGGTAGCATAATGTACCACATATCTGGTCTGACAATAGTTTAGACTATTTGTGGGAAGCTGCTTTATTTCAATCAGGTTTTTCTTAATACTGGACCATTTTCAGTCTGAATTAACATTACTTGGAAACGTTTATTCCCATCCAGTTTCTTCCTCTTCCCAATAATGTTCAAGGTAAGGTTACATGTACTATGTAAACTTTACATAGATAAGGGCATTGCTGAATCACCTTTGACTCTTGATATTTCACACAGAGAAGAATGATAGCCAGCATTTGTATTTAGTCTTTATGTTTTGAAGTGCTTTGCATATATTAACTTATGTGAGATTTATAACAGTGCTGCAAACTTGATACAATAGGCTTTTTTCCCATATTATAGATGAGAAAACTGAGATGTGGGAAGATAATGTGACTTGCTTAAGGTCACATAGCTAGTGTCAGAACAAGGATCCAAACCCAAGTCTTTCAGATGCCATGTCCACCATCCTAAGCATAATGCCATTCTGACTCCCCATATGCATGAGGAACTACTTAAACATCTGTAAGTCATTCCTTCAACAATGGTGGTGAATCTGGAATTTCCTCTGAGTACCAGGATATGATTGATATCTTCTGCACCAGAGAATGAAAGACCTTTCTCTCAAGATACATCCGTTATTTTAACCAGGACTAAATTCCAGTGTGGTAAGAATCTTCATCAAATGAACCTGAGATTCAGGCACCCTGGAAGTTCCTGAAGTTTAGCATTTGTCAGGGTTCATCTGATCACCCACATACCATGTTGGGGCTCCAACAGAATTCATAAAAGAAAAAAAGATAAAAAAGCAGTAAATTCAGTGTATGCTATAATTACTGGGCCTTGAAAGAAATAAAATTCCAGGATCATAGATAAAAAGCTAGAAGAGACTTCAGAGGCTAGCATGTCCAACCCCCTAATTTTTATAGATGAAAAAGCTCAGACCCAGAGAATTTAAGTGATTTTATATGCAATAAATCAGATCTTCTCATTCCAGAGTCAATGCTATTTCCATTGAACCTTCCCTTTTCTTTTTCCTATTTCAAAAATGTCCTTTATTGAAATATGTGCTAGAGCAAGCTGTTGCCAGCTTACATGACCTTATTGTGAAGTTATGATCTTATTGTGAGAATTTATACCTTGAAAATTGGCAAATCCTACAAATCAAGGTTTGATTTGTTGCTTTAATGATTGTTAATTTGTGGGAAAATGGGGGAGAAAATCTTAATAATGCAGTTTTAACTTAAGTATATTTTCAGAGAACCAGTTGTTAAACTGGAAAGAGCACAAACCTACTTGTCTTAAACATTTTGAACCAGTTATAGAGGGTTCAGTGCTTAATGAATTAGACCCAATTTTGGTTTGTGACTTGATCCACATTTGCTGAGGTGGAAGGAAGAGACTGGGATTACAGATGAGTGTAACATTGAATGGTCTTTTTCAGGAAGTGAAACAGGTAGTACAATTACCCATTGCTATATTTTGAACTTTATACCATCCTCAAGAACATCATGAACATGGTTTTTTCAGGATTAGGAGATAGGATTATTTAAAACACATCCTGGGAAGTGGAACCAAGATGGTGGGAAAAAGGCAATGACTCATCTAAGCTTTTCCCCAAACTCCTCATATCACCTTTAAATAATGTCATAGAACAATTTCTAAAGTGGCAGAATGCACCAAAGGACAGGGTGAAATAATTTTGTAGCCAAAGAAAACTTAGAAGGTCAGCAGGAAAGATCTGTAACACCTAGGTGAGAGTGGGGCACAGTCCAACACAGGGATTGACAGAACAGACTGGGCTCAGCAAGCAGGGCCCAGGAACGGGCCTTGGGAGTGAATGAATCAGCAGTGGCAGAACCTGCTTCCGGAGATCTCAGCCCACAAACAGTAAAGGATGATCATAAGGAGATTACAGGGGTCTCCTTACTGGCACTGGGGACAGCACTCTGTTGCCTTCCACATACTCAGATCTGGGTCAGAGTCCTGGGTGGTAGTTCAGGGTGAAGAAGAGCACTGCCACACCAAAGCTTGAAACCAAAGTGGAGCAGGAACCCTCATCACAATTCCAGGACAGAAAATAGTGCTTATGGGCACTCATAGAACAGAGCACAGGCCAGGAGAGCAGTAAATGCAGGTCTCCTTAGATCATATGACCTGAGGATAACTGAAAATATATAGGTCTCCAGAAGTATCTCTGAAAACAGATACACAAAAGCCCTGAAGGTTGTAACAGTGTGCCCTCCACCCTGGAAGCAGAGCCCCATTTTAACAAAAATTTAAAAGTTAAGAAAATAGACTGGGAAAATGAGCAATAAAAATCTGACCATAGAAAGTTGCTATGGTGACAAAGAAGATCAAAACATACACTCAGAAGAAGATAAAAGTCAAAGCTGCTATATCCAGAGCCTCCAAGTAAGATGTGAATTAGTCTGAGGCCATGGAAGAGTCAAAAAAGATTTTGAAAATCAAGCAAGAGAGGTGGAAGAAAAAATGGAAAGGAAAATGAGAGCGATTCAAGAAAAGAATGAAAAAAGTCAACAGTTTGGTAAAGGAGATACACAAAAAATAATGAAGAAAATAATACCTTAAAAAATAGACTAATCCAAATGGTAAAAGAGACACACAAATTTCATGAAGAAAAAATAATCTCCTTAAAAAGTAGAAATGGGCAGAGAGGAGGTGGCGGCTGGAAAGCAGGGACTTGCGTGAGCTCCCTGCCAGGTCCCTCCAAACACCTATAAAAATGGCTCTGAACAAATTCTAGAACTGCAGAACCCAGGAAATAGCAAAGGGAAGCAGGGCTCCAGCCCAGGACAGCCTGGATGGTCATGGGGTAAGGTCTATCACATGGAACTGGGAGCGGAGTGGAGCAGAGAACAGCGTGAGGCACGCCTGGAACAACCAGACCAGGAGCCCAGCAGAACAGGTCTTACTGCCCTGAATCAGTGAGCTGTGGCAGTTGCCAGCCTTCTCAAACCACAAACACCAAAGACAACACAGAAGATTAATGGGAAAAGCTGCTGGGACAGAGTGAAGGAGATCACAGTTCAGCCATCTACCTGAGGCACCAGAGGTTATCCAGCTCTTAGGCTGCTTACACAGCTACAGCTGCAGTTGCTTCAGGCCCCAGGCCCACCTGGTGGGAGGAATTAAGTGGCAGATCAGAGCAGGAGTGCAGAGCCTGCTTAGATCTGAGTCCAGGCAAGGTTGGCAGTTCTTGGGGGAGGAGGAATGCTGGTGTGGCAGAGCTTGCTGTGTAGAAATAACTCTGAAAACAACAGCACAGCCCCTCAAGCTTGGAACAAAGTACTCTACACTCTATAAGCAGTCATAACCCAATGAAAAACTCAAGGGTCAAGTACGTTGGATGGGAACATGCCCAGGCAGTGAAAATGGACTCAGATTCAGACTCAGACTTTGGAATCCTTCTTTGCTGAAAAAGAAGACGAAAACATACAGCTGGAAGAAGTCAGCAAAGTCAAAGAACCTACATGAAAAGCCAGCAAGAAAAACATGAACTGGTCTCAGGCCATGGAAGAGCTCAAAAAGGATTTGGAAAAGCAAGTTAGAGAAGTAGAGTAAAAATTGGGGAGAGAAATGAAAGTGATGTGAGAAAACCGTGAAAAACCAGTCAATGACTGGCTAAAGGAGAGCCAAGAAAATACTGAAGAAAACAACACCTTAAAAAATAGACTAACTCAAATGGCAAAAGAGCTCCAAAAAGCCAGTGAGGACAAGAATGCCTTGAAAGGCAGAATTAGCCAAATGGAAAAGGAGGTCCAAAAGATCACTGAAGAAAATACTACCTTAAAAATGAAATTGGAGCAAGTGGAAGCTAGTGACTTTATAAGAAATCAAGATATTATAAAACAGAACTGAAGGAATGAAAAAATGGAAGACAATGTCAAATATCTCATGGAATAACCACTGACCTGGAGAATAGATTCAGAAGAGATAATTTTAAAATTATTACACTACCTGAATGCCATGATCAAAAAAGAGCCTAGATATCATCTTTCAAGAAATTATCAAGGAGAAGTGCCCTGATATTCTAGAGCCAGAGGGTAAAACAGAAATTGAAAGAATCCATCGATTGCCTCCTGAAAAAGATCCCAAAAAGAAAACTCCTAGAAATATTGTCACCAAATTCCAGAGCTCCCAGATCAAGGAGAAAATACTGGAAGCAGACAGAAAGAAACAATTTGAGTATTGAGGAAACACAATCAGGGTAACACAAGATCTAGCAGCTTCCACATTAAGGGATCAAAGGTGTTGGAATATCGTATTCCAGGGGTCAATGGAGCTAGGATTAAAACCAAGAATCACCTACCCAGCAAAACTGAGTATCATGCTCCAAGGCAAACTATGGATTTTCAATAAAATACAGGACTTTCAAGCTTTCTCAGTGAAAAGACCAGAGCTGAATAGAAAATTTACCTTTCAAACATAAGAATCAAGAGAAGCATGAAAAGGTAAACAAGAAAGAGAAATCATAAGGGACTTACTAAGGTTGAACTGTTTTGTTTACATTCCTACATGAAAGATGATATGTATGATTCATGAGACCTCAGTATTAGGGTATCTGTAGGGAATATATATATATATATATATATGTATACATATATATGTATATATACATACACACATATATATGTATATATATATATTCATGCGCATACATACAGAGGGCATAGGGTGAGTTGAATATGAAGGGATGATATCTAAAAACACAAAATCAAATTAAGGGATGAGAGAGGAATATATTGAGAGGGCAAGAAAGGGAGAAATAGAATGAGGTAGATTATCTCACATAAAAGTGTCATGAAAAAGCAGTTCTGTTGGAAGGGAAGGGGGGCAGGTGAGGCAGAATGAGTGAATCTTGCTCTCATCAGATTTGAACTGAGGAGGGAATACCATACACACTCAATTGGGTATCTCACTGCACCAGAAAGAAGGAGGAAGGAGATAAAAAGGGGGGAATGATAGAAGGGAGGAAAGAGAGGGGGAGGAGGTAATCAAAAACAAACACTTTCAAAAAGGGACAGGATCAAAGGAGAAAATTGAATAAAGGGGGACAGGATAGGAGGGAGCAAAATATAGTTAGTCTTTCACAACATGATTATTGTAGAAGGGTTTTACATAATGTTATGCATCTGGCCTATGTTGAATTGCTTGCCTTCTTTGGGAGGGTGGGTGGGGAGGGAAGGGGGGAGAGAATTTGGAACTCAGAGTTTTAAAAACAGATGTTCAAAAAAAAGTTTTTGCATGCCACTAGGAAATAAAATATACAGGCAACGGGGCATAAAAATTTATCTTGCCCTACAAGAAGGGAGTGCTGACTGGGGAACAGGGCAACCAGAATGTATGGCATCTTGGAGGGGGCAGGGTAGAAATGGGGAGAAAATTTGTAATTCAAACTCTTGTGAAAATCAATGCTGGAAACTAAAAATATTAAAATAAATAAATAAAAGAAAAAAATAGAAGAGATCTATTTTTGAAAAAAAAGTAGAAATGGCCAAATGGAAAAGGAGGTACAAAAGCTCAGTGAAGGAAATAATTCTTTAAAAATTAAAATTGAGCAAATGGAAGCTAATGATTTGATGAGAAATCACAAAGTAAAACCAAACCAAGAGAATGAAAAAATAGAGAACATGAAATATCTCATTGAAAAAAAAGTGACATGGATGTGGAAGAGATAATTTAAAAATTACTGGGCTACCTGAAAGCCATGATAAAAAAAAGAAAGAAAAGAAACCCTGGATGGCATCTTTTAAGAAATTATCAAGGAAAACTGCCCTAATATTCCAGAACCGGAGGGCAAAGTGGAAACTGAAAGAATCCTCTGATCACCTCTTGAAAAACATCCGGAAATAAAAATGCCCAAAAATATTATAGTCAAATTCCAGACCTTGGAACTAAAAGACGGAATATTGAAAGGAGCTAGAAAGAAATGATTAAACTATTATGGGACTACAATCAGGATAACACAAGATTTATCACCTTCTCCACTGAAGGACTGGAGGCTTGGAATATTATATTCTAGAGAACAAATGAGCTAGGATTACAAGCAAGAGTCACCTATTCAGCAAAATTAAGAATAATCCTTCAAGAGGAAATGAAAATTCAATGAAATAGAGAACTTGCAAGCATTCATGATGAGAAGACCAAAGCTCAACAGAAAATTTGACTTTCAAATGCAAGAATCAGGAGGAGCATAAAAAGGTATACAGGAAAGGGAAATCATAAGGGACTTAATAAGGTTAAACTGTTTACATTCCTACATGAGAAGATCATACTCATAACTTAAAAAACTTATTCCTGATTTGGGCAATTAGGAGCATATATAGATAAAGGCCACAGGTATAAGTTGAATATAAAGGGATGATATCTAAAAAAATTAAATTAAGGGGGGGAGAAGGAGGAATACATTGAGAGAAAAGGAAAGGGAGGGACAGAATGGGGTAAATTAGGTCACATAAAAGGAGAGGAAACCTTTTACAATGCAGGAGAAGATGGGGGTGGTGGCAGGGAGAAAGAGTGAACCTTACTCTCATCAGACTTGGCTCAAAGAGAGAACAACATGCACATGCAGTTTGGGATAGAACTCTTTCTTACCCTACAGGAAACTAAGATGGGAAGGTGATAAGAAAAAGGGGGCAGTGATAGAAGAGAGGGCAGATTTAGGGAGGCAATAGTCAGAATCAAAACACTTTTGAGGAAGGACAGGATGATAGGAGAGAGAATAAAATAAATGGGGGGAGAAGGATGGAGAGAAATATATTTAGCAGTCATAATTGTGAACAAAATTAAAGTAAGCTTCGCTGAAGAAGGCCTCATTTCTCAAATATATAGAGAACTGATTCAAATTTATAAATATAGGAGCTACTCCTCAACTGATAAATTATCAAGAGATACAAACACTTTTCAGATGAAGTAATGAAATATCTATATCCATAGTAGATGGTGCTCTAAATCACTGTTAATTGGAGGAATTCAGATTAAAACAATTCTGAGATATTACTTCATACCTATTAGATTGTCTAATAGTACAGAAAAGGAGAATGACACATATTCGAGGGGATGTGGAGGAAAATGAGACATTAATGCCTTCTTGGTGAAGTTGTGAACTGATACAACCATTCTGGAGAGCAATTTGGAATTATGCCCAAAAGTCTATAAAACCATACATACCCTTTTACCTAGCCCTGCCACTGCTACTGCTACGTCTGTATCCAAAAAGATATTAAAAAAAGGAAAGGTACCTATGTGTACAGAAATATTTATAGCAGCTCTTTTCTGGTAACAGTGAGTTGAAAATTGGTTAGATGCCCATCAGTTGGAAAATGGATTAATAAATTGTACTATGTGGTTCTGATGGAAATACTATTTGTGCTGTTACAAAAAGAAACAATGAGCATGCTGCTCTCTTAAAAACCTGGAAAGACAGGGGGCAGAGCTGGAAAGCAGGGGCTTGCTTAAGCTTGCCCCCAAATCCCTCCAAAAACCTGTAAAAAAATGGCTCTGAACAAATTCTAGAGCTGGAGAACCCACAAAATAGCAGAGGGAAGCAGGGCTCCAGCCCAGGACAGCCTGGATGGTAGCTGGAACGGGTCTATCGCATGGTGCTGGGAACTGAGCAGAGCGCAGCCCATCTTGGGCCATGCCAGGACAGACCAGACCAGGAGTGGGCCATAAGCGGCCTTAGGGCCATGAATCATTGAGCTGTGGCAGTTACCAGACTTCTCAACCCACAAACGCTAAAGACTATGGAGCAGGTTAGTGGGACAACTGTTAGATTGGGTTAGAAAGCAGTCCAGACAAAGCCCTGGGGGTGGCAAAGGTGGTGCAGTGGGGGTAGCAGCAGAAGCAGGAAGCTCCTGCGGCTGCTTCCAGAGCTCCAATATCAGCTGCTTCCTGAGTCGCTGGCTCACACAGTGGGAGAAATCAAGTGGCAGACCAGAACGGGAGTACAGGGCTTGCTTTGCCCTATTTGGATCTGGGTCACAATCCTAGTTGGTGGTTCTTGGGGGAGGAAGAGCACTATTGTGGCAGCGCTTGCAGTGACAGTGGGGTAGAAGTAGCTCAGGAAACAGCAGTGCAGCCCCTAAAGCTTGGGAAAAAGCACTCTCTATTCTACAAGCAGTCATACCCTGACAAAAAGCTCAAATAGGTGGCTGGGAACATGGCCAGGCAGTGAAAAAGGATACCATCACACTCAGACTCAGAAGCTAGAATTGTTTTTGGAGACAAAGAAGGTCAACACATACAGTCAGAAGAAGTCAACAAAGTCAGAGAGCCCACACTAAAGCCTCCAAGAAAAATATGAATTGGTCTCAGGCCATGGAAGAACTCAAAAAGGATTTGGAAAAGCAAGTAAGAGAAGCAGAGGAAAAATTGGGAAGAGAAATGAGAGAGATGTGAGAAAACAATGAAAAACAAGTCAACGATTTGCTAAAGGAGACCCAAAAAAATACTGAAGGAAATAACACCTTAAAAAATAGACTAACTCAAATGGCAAAAGAACTCCAAAAAGCCAATGAGGAGAAGAATACCCTGAAAGGCAGAATTAGCCAAATAGAAAAGGAGGTCCAAAAGACCACTGAAGAAAATACTAAGTTAAAAATTAGATTGGAGCGAGTGGAAGCTAGCGACTTGATGAGAAATCAAGGTATTATAAAACAGAACCAAAGGAATGAAAAAATGGAAGAGAATGTCAAATATTTCATTGGAAAAACCACTGACCTGGAGAATAGATTCAGAAGAGAGAATTTAAAAATTATTGGACTACCTAAAAACCACAATTAAAAAAAGAACCTGGACATCATCTTTCAAGAAATTTTCAAGCAAAACTGCCCTGATATTCTAGAGCCAGGGAGTAAAATAGAAATTGAAAGAATTCACTGATAACCTCTTTAAAATGATCCCAAAAAGAAAACTCCTAGGAATATTGTCACCAAATTCCAGAGTTCCCAGGTCAAGGAAAAAATAATTCAAGCATCTAGGAAGAAACAATTTGAGTATTGTGGAAACAAAATCAGGATAACACAAGATCTAGCAGCTTCTACATTAAGGGATCGAAGGTCTTGGAATACAATATTCTGGAGATCAATAGAGCTAGGATTAAAACCAAGAATCACCTACCCAGCAAAACTGAGTATCATGCTCCAAAACAAAAATATGGATTTTCAATGGAACAGAGGACTTTCATGCTTTCTCAGCGAAAAGACCAGAGCTGAATAGAAAATGTGACTTTCAAAAACAAGAATCAAGAGAAGCATGAAAAGGCAAACAAGAAAGAGAAATCATAAGGGACTCACTAAAGTTGAACTGTTTTGTTTACATTTCTACATGGAAAGATGATGTGTATAATTCATGAGACCTTTTGCAGTATTAGTGTAGTCAAAGGGAATATACATATATATGTATATATACATATACACACACACATACACACAGACACACACACACACATACACACACATATATATATATATATATATATATATATATATATATATATATATATCTCGACAGAGGGCACAGGGTGAGTTGAATATGAAGGGATGATATCTAAAAAATAAAATTAAGGGATAAGAGAGGAATATATTGAGAGAGGGAGAAAGGGAGAGATAGAATGGGGTAAATTATGTCACATAAAAGTGGCAAGAAAAAGTAGTTCTGTTGGAAGGGAAGAGGGGGCAGGTGAGGGGAATGAGAATCTTGCTCTAATTGGATTTGCCTTGAGGAGTGAATAACATACACACTCAATTGGGTCTTACCCCACGGCAAAGAAGGAGGAAGTAGATAAAAAAGAGGGGATGACAGAAGGGAGGGCTGATTGGGGGAGGAGGTAATCAAAAGCAAACACTTTTGAAAATGGACAGGGTCAAGGGAGAAAATTGAATAAAGCGGGACAGGATAGGAGGGAGCAAAATATAGTTAGTCTTTCACAACATGAGTATTGTGGAAGGGTTTTACATAATGATACATGTGTGGCCTATGTTGAATTGCTTGCCTTTTTATGGAGGGTGGGTGGGAAGAGAAGAGGGGAGAGAATTTGGAACTCAAAGTTTTAAAAGCAGATGCTCAAAAGAAAAATTGTTTTTGCATGCAGCTGAGAAAAACATATATAGGGAATGGGGCATAGAAATCTATCCTGCCTTACAGGAAAGTAAGGGGAAAGGGAATGGGGGTGGGGAGTGGTGTGGCAGAAGGGAGATCTTCCTGGGCAATGGGGCAATCTGAATTATATGCCATCTTTGAGTTTGGGAAGTGTAGAAATGGGGAGAAAATTTGTAACTCAAAATCTTGCGGAAATCAATGTTGAAAACTAAAAAATATCGAATAAATAAAATCCAAAAAAATACCTGGAAAGACTTATATGACCTGATGCAAAGTGAATTGTACTGTCTAAAAAGTAACAGCAATATTGTAAAATGATCAGTTGTGACAGCTATTCTCAGCAATGCAATGATTGAAGACAACTCTGAAGGACTTATAATGAAAAATGATATGCATCCCCAGAGAAAGAACTGATGGTGTCTGAATACAGATTGAAGCACATTTTTTACTTTCTTTATTTTTCTTTAGATTTTTTGTTTGCTCTATGTTTTCTTTCACAATAAGACTAATATGGAAATATATTTTGCATGACTACACATATATGACCTATATCAACTTGTTTGCCTTCTCAGTGAGTGAGGTGGAAAGGAAAGAAAGGAGACAATTTGGAGCTCAAAATTTTGAAAATTGTTAGGCTGTGAAAGAATGGAAATCAGACCATAAGGGAGGCTCATCTAATGATATTCATTTGACAAGGTCTCAGCTGTTCTCCTGTGCACAAGATGGAGAGTTGTGGACCAGATGATTTTGTGGTTCAGTTGATTTGAAAGTATTTAAGTGAATAGGATCAAAGTGTATTTATAAATGTGTAGGACAATAGTCTGCATCTAATTAGCTGAAATTGAATAATGATAAGGATAAAGTTCCATACTTGGGTTGCAAAAATTGATTTCAAATATTTTAAAGAAGATTTAGTACCACTGTGCTAAAATATATCAAAGAAGAAGGGGAAGCATATTTTTTCCTGTTTTGAAATTGTAGCCATTGGTCAAAGAGTACCTTACCAGGTATGGGGGCTGCCCTCACTTTGGGTATATCTCCATCTCTTCCCTCTCTCCCTTCCATTCTCATGTCTGTGTTGTGTTGACATGGATAGATTAATTCTTACTCCTTTCCTAGAAGATTCCCTAGTGAATAACACATTCCCCTTTTATTGCTAGAAGTTCTGCTTGGCCTATTACCACCAGATAATACACAAAACACCCAGGAAATTCAAAGGGTCCTTGTGCTTTCCCCACTCTTGGCAGTTTCTAGACTTCACTACATCCTGAGCTGCTGAGTACTGGGACTATTGCACCATAATATGCTTACTGCTTAGAAATCCAATTCCCTGGCAGTTGTTTCTTGAAAATATTGCCTCTAAACAATGGTGTGTTTAATTAACACAATTTATGTCAAGCCACACACACAATTTTACGTATTCTCACAGTGCAGCATATTTACCCAAAATAGACCACCTAATTACTTAAGAAAACTGGCTGTATTTGCAGAACTGAATGTTAAGAGTTGTAAGAAAAATGAGCTGGGAATATCAAACAGCAAGGGAAGAGAGGATGCCAAATCCTCATTAAAAGAAAAAAAGTAATTAAGATTTGAAGTCCATGTACAATATAGGTGTCAGTATAAGTCAATGAGCAGGTCTCTTGAAACAGGCTGAATGAAAGACTTTTCTTGGAATATTTTCATTTTCAGTCCTGCTTCTAGATAATTCATAAATCCTGAGAAATCACCACTGAACACTTGACACTTGGTGATGTAGAGTCTGCATTACATCAGCTCCAGCCGAGTGAAAGGGGTTGGGTGCTCAATGAGGGCAGCTCAATCCATTACAGAGCCATTTTTTTTCCAAAATAGGAGGATACATGTTATATTTAATCATTATCAAATGATTGAAGATTCCTTGGTAATAAAGAAGTGAAAGATACAGAAATTAACTTTACCACTCTGGATGCATGGATGCTTCTAGTCGCATTATTGCTGCACTCCTCAGAGAAATGATACTAGGGATGGTGCAGAAAAGGGAAATTGACCGAGTTTAAATATTAGGAGGCAACTACATTGTCCATAATGATTGGTTGTCTAAATGAAAAATCCATCTTTCCCATACATTTTAGCTACACGGTGCTCACTAAGCCAATCTTAAGCAAAATTGTAAAGTAGGTGAAGATTGTCTTTAGTATGATTCATTTTTTGCCCTCTTTTACTTCCCACTCTCTCTCTCCACCTAGACCTATATGTCTAGTTCCATTATGCTACTTATAATTGCCCAAGTGCCCAACTGTGGCCCTTTCCAAATGCTGTTCAAATTGGGGACTTTATTTTTTAAGCACACCTTTTCTCTCCATTCATTAAAATTCACATCATCTACATTATTTGTTTGTTTTCTTATTTACTTATCTCTTTATTCATTCACTCTATTAATTATATACATATATGGATATATTTACTTGTTTATTTCTTTTTTTATTTTTCATTTTTTAAACATTTTCCTTACTTCATCCAGGATGCAACAGTCACTTATAGACCCAATCCCATTGCTTATCAACATGCAATCTTTGTTCTGCTTCTGATATGGGACAGTTCAATCCTCCTTAAGTAGAGGTTCTCTATATTGGTGTCAGTTTTAATGTAGACACATAGTTGGCTTTGGCCCTAATGCATCTCAGAACTCCCAAGCTCAAGCAATCCATTAGCCTTAGCCTTGCCCACCCCCCCAACCTGGGAACAGGAGTTATAATCCTGTGCCATTACCCTTCACTTGTGTTACATAATTTAGCCACTAGCCGTATTCTATCCTCTACTGCTTGCTGTTCTATCACATGTACCTTAATTATATTTTAAGCTCCTTAAGTGTAGGGCCCATGTTCTATATGTCTGTATCCCACATTGATTGGCACGAAAATGGCTTGAATTTCTGAGATATATGGAAATAAACAAATGTTCATTTATCCTAATAGAAATTAGTTATGAGATTAGATGAACTCTATAGCATTCATACATTCAATTATCTATCCTTTACTTCCCATTTCAAATCAGGTCATGAGCAGAATAGAAAAATAATTTGAGCCCACAATATTTGAGTGGTATAATGGTAAGGGTACTGACAGTACATGCAACTAAAATTTGGTTAAGAAAGAATTGAAGGGGCCCCTGGGAAAGCAGAGGTTTGAGAGTATAATAAAGATGCCCATTCAGTTACCTTTCTAAACAATCTAAATAGGAAGTTACCCATGGTAGAAAACTCAACGATGCCAAGGAAAAGTGAAAGAATCTGAGACCATGTAAATCAACAGTCTTGGATAAGCAAAGAAAAGCAACACATCAGTCCATGTATGAGAATGAGTATCTGATTTCATACCGCTAGTCCTTTGCCTTTCTGCCAAGAAGTAGAAAGTATATTTCATCATCCCTCTTTTGAGATGACGATTGGCGCTGCTTTGGTCAGAGATCTGAAGTTTTTCAGAATTATTTCCGCTTACATTATTGGTGTGGTTATGTTACCAATTGTCCTCAAAGTTCTGCTCACTTCACTCTATATAAATTCATACAAGTGTCTCCATATTTTTGCCACATTCCTCATTTCTTATTGTGTAATAACATTCCATTATATTCATATGCCACAATTTGTTCAGCAGCACCACCCCCACCCCAAACTTATGAACACTTGTATTCTGATTGTTCTTCTTCTTTTCAGTTGTTTGCTAGAACAAAATGCACTACTCCAATAGTAATATGCATACCTTCCCTTTGTCTTTGACCTCCTTATAGTACATGTCTAGTAAATGCCAATTATCATTGTATCATATATGGAAAGCAAGAAAGGACATCAGAGAACATCTAGTCCAATCTGATTCTTTTACAAATAAGTAAACTGAAGTTGAGGTAGTTTAAGAAACTTGCTCAAGTTCTCACAAGTAATATGTGTCACAGTTGGTATATAAACTTTGGTTCTCCGATTCCAAAGCAAATGTTCCTTCACTGACATACATTGTCAAAGAACATAAAGAGTGCAGTGATTTTAGAAGTGCAGTGCCAAATTATTTTTCAGAATCCAGATCTACTCACTATTAGTACATCAGTGTACCTATGTTCCCATTCCTGCCATTTGCATCTCCTTTCACACTTGCCTTCTGATTGGTACTGGGTGGGACCACAATGCTATTTTAATACGCATTTCTCTTATTATTTGTTAACTGGATGTGTTGCTAAGCAAAATGGCTCTTAGCACATAGTTCAACCAAGTGCCCTTGAAGAGTTTGGCTTTTGTTTCCTTTGAGTAATTCAGTGTATTTCATTGAGTCTTACTAGGTGGTAAGCCCCAGGCCCAAACCCCTATTAGGTGTAAAACCTATGTGGGTGTGGATTGGTAACTAAGGTGGGGCCCAAGGTGAGGCTAACTGAGGGGAGGTGCTAACTCCAGAGCCAACCATAGGAGCCTAAGTTCTGGTCATTCAGATGACATTTGATGACGTCTGAAATGCTTTAAGAAGAGAAGACAGAGCCATTTGTGCAGGGCTCTCGCTCTTGGTGGTGTGTGGAGACTCCCTGGCAGCTGTAGCTAAGAAGCCCTCCAGCTTGTAAACCCAGATGTTGGGACTTTGTTAAACTCTGGTAACTATGTATTGGGATTTGAAGCAGACAAGGTCTGTAATTTGTTTGTGTTTGTGTTTGTGTTCATTCCGAAGTTCAGGGTGCTGGCTTTTTCCCCTGAACTAAGTGAATTGTATTTATATGCTGAATTAAAGTAAGCTTGTCAACCCCTTAACGTTGCTTTCCTTAGAAAAGCAGATCAAAAGAACCTGTGCTTTTGTAGCATGCTGGTAGCGTTCTTGTTGTTGGGCTTGTTTTGGTCTTTCACTCCACAACAGCTGCTAGCCGGATTGTTGAAATACTGGAGTAGTTTTCATATGGTTGTTCTTGATAACTTTCTTTACTTCATTTGAGAGCTACCTATTCATAGTTTTAGCCATTCATTAATTGGGAAATATCTCTTATTCTTTATAAGGGGTTGGTGCTGACCCCAGGGCTGTTAGGACCCTAGCATTTGGCCTATTTCCTGGGTAAACCAGACAGGCTTAGTAGGAGTGGAACGGCAGGCACCTGGAGGGAGGGCCTCCGCCTTTGGGAAGCCCCTATAGTCTACCTACATATGCAGGCAGAGCCTGGACACGAGGGACACACAAGCCCAGAAGGAGGGACCCAGCTGGCCATTACCTAATGCTCTTGAACCATTGCCTAATGCAGTGCTTTGTGACTTTACTTACTGGAACATCTTTGATACTTAGCGGGGACAGGCTGCCTCATGTCTCAGGTAGCTCATGTAAGCTCTGATACCATCTTGCAACATGCCCGAGCATTCCCATGCCCTCGTAGACACCATAGTACAACATTTCTCCTAGTTCCCATACCCCTACAGATACTGCTTTGCAACAGTCCTGCTCTTTCCCATACCCTTGGAGATACCATAGTGCACCATACATTGCAACAATCCAGATTCTTCCCATGCCCATACCGATACCCAGACTGAAACAAAGTGCAACAGTATACCCGTACTGCAACATTGCTATCCTGTCCCACTGCAACATTTCTGTTCTTTCCCATGCTGTCATCCTCATACCCATTGGCCACTTGCTTATGCTCATGTAGTGCAAACCCTATAAAAATGGATGATTTCCCCCAATAAATCAGAATTGATTCCATCTTGACTCCCGCCTCATCATTGCGTGTTGAGATAGGTCCTTGGTGGACAAGGACCCCCAGAGGACAGGAGACCCCAACAATTCTTATATCCAAATCAACTATTTATTTTTGAAAGTAGACCTTCATTAGAGAAATCAGCTATAAACATTTTCCCCATATTAATTGTTTCCATTCTGATTCTCACTGCTTTTTTCTTTGAGCACAAGTTCTTTTTTAAATTCAATGTAAAGAAAATTTTTCAGTTTTTTCCTTTGATCTCTTTCTCTGTTTCTTAATGAGTAAATAGTACTCCTATCTGCCAAAGTTTGGAAATATATTCTTCCTATGCAATCCATTTTTAAAATAACATGTTGTGTTACATCTTGATCATGTATTCATTTGTATATTATGTAAGGTATTGTTTCATACATAGTTTATCTGAGATTGCTTTTCAGGTTTCCAGCAGATTTTGTCAGATAAGGAAATCTTACCCTACTAGTTAGTGCTCTTAGCTTTATCAAACACTGTTTAAACATTCAATTATTTCTGGATATTATTCGTTTACTATGTTTTCTTGTTCAATATGCTTATTTTTAACCAGTACAAACTTATTTAAATGTTACATTATAGTATCATTTTAAAAAATATTTTTATTGTTAAATATTTTGGTTTTCAACATTGATTTCCACCAGAATTTGAGTTACAAATTGTCTCCCTATTTCCACCCTCCACCCCAATCCAAGATGGCATATATTCTGATTGCCCCTTTCCCCACTCTGCCTTCCCTTCTGTCACCCCACCCCAACTGTTATCCCCTTTCCCCTTACTTTCTTGTAGGGCAAGATAGATTTCTATACCCCGTTGCCTGTATATCTTATTTCCCAGTTGCATGCAAAAACAACTTTTTTTGAGCATTTGTTTTGAGAACTTTGAGTTCCAAATTCTCTCCCTTACTCCTTCCTCACCCACTATCCTTGAGAAGGCAAGCAATTCAACATTGGCCACACATGTATCATTATGGAAAACAACTTCCATAACAGTCATGTTGTGAAAGACTAACTATATTTCCATCCATCCTATCCTGTCCCCCTTTATTCAATTTTCTCCCTGGACTCTGTCCCTTTTCAAAAGTGTTTCCTTTTGATTACCTCCTCCCCGATCTGCCCTCCCTTCTATCATCCCCCCTCTCTTAATGCCTTCCCCCTACTTTCCTGTAGGGTAAGATACCCAATTGAATGTGTATGTTATTCCCTCCTTAAGTCAACTCTAATGAGAGCAAGATTCACTTATGCCCCCTCATCTGCCCCCTCTTCCCTTCCAATAAAACGGCTTTTTCTTGTCACTTTTATGCGAGATAATTTGCCCCATTCTATCTCTCCCTTTCTCCTCCCAATGTATTCCTCTCTCACCTCTTAATTTAATTGTTATTTTTAGATATCATTCTTTCATATTCAACTCACCCTCTGTCCTCTGTCTATATATATGCATAGTCCCTTCAACCACCCTTATACTGAGAGAGGTCTCATGAGTTACAAATATCATCTTTCCATGTAGGAATGTAACCAAAACAGTTCAACTTTAGTAAATCCCTTATGATTTCTCTTTTACGTTTAACTTTTCATGCTTCTCTTGATTCTTGTATTTGAATGTCAAATTTTCTATTCAGCTCTGGACTTTTCATTGAGGAAGCTTGAAAGTCCTCTATTCTACTGAAAATCCATATTTTACCCTGGAGCATTATACGCAGTTTTGCTGGGTAGGTGATTCTTGGTTTTAATCCTAGCTCCTTTGACCTCCAGAATATCATGTTCCAACACTTCAGTACCTTAATGTAGAAGCTGCTAGATCTTGTGTTTTCCTGATAGTGTTTCCACAATACTTGAATTGTTTCTTTCTGGATGCTTGTGTTCTTTCTTTTTGAACTGGGAACTCTGGAATTTGGCTACAATATTCCTAGGAGTTTTATTTTTGGGATCTTTTTCTAGAAGTGGTCAGTGAATTCTTTCCATTTCTATTTTACCCTCTGGTTCTTGAAAGATGATTTCTTGAAAGATGATATCTAGGCTGTTTTCTTGGCCATGGCTTTTAGGTAGTCCAATAATTTTTAAATTTTCTCTTCTGGATCTATTTTCCAGGTCAGTGGTTTTTCCAATAAGATATTTTGCATTGTCTTCCACTTTTTCATTCTTTTGGTTCTGGTTTATAATTTCTTGATTTCTCATAAAGTCACTAGCTTCCATTTGGTCCATTCTAATTTTTAAGGTAATATTTTCTTCAGTGGTCTTTTGGACCTCCTTTTCTATTAGGCTAATTCTGCCTTTAAAGGCATTCTTCTCCTCATTGGCTTTTTGGAGCTCTTTTGCCATGTGGATTAGTCTATTTTTAAGGTGTTATTTTCTTCAGTATTTTGGGGGTCTTCTTTAGCAAGTCATTAACTTGTTTTTCATGATTTTCTTGCATCACTCTCATTTCTCTTTGAATTTTTCCTCTACCTCTCTTATTTACTTTTCCAAATCCTTTTTTCGCTCTTCCATGGACTGAGATCAATTCATATTTTTCTTGGAGGCTTTTGATTTAGGCTCTTTGATTTTCTTGACTTCTTCTGTCTATGTTTTGATCTTCTTTCTCACTTAAAAAGATTCTATATTCTGAGTCTGAGTCCTTTTGTGCTGCCTGCTCATGTTGCCAGCCAACTACTTCACCTTTGAGCTTTTTGTCAAGGTATGACTGCTTGTAAAGTAGAGAGTATTTTGTCCCAAGATTTAGGAGGGTGGTGCTCCTCTTTTTAGAGCTACTTCTATTCCACAGTCACCACAAGCTCTGCCACAGCAGGGCTCCTCCTCCCCGAACAACTGCTAACCAGGACCGTGACCCAGATCT
The DNA here is from genome assembly GCF_011100635.1 of Trichosurus vulpecula. Classification (NCBI taxonomy): domain Eukaryota; kingdom Metazoa; phylum Chordata; class Mammalia; order Diprotodontia; family Phalangeridae; genus Trichosurus; species Trichosurus vulpecula. Next base: position 297,550,802 of record NC_050574.1, on the reverse strand, counting down.
AAGCAGGGCAAAGCAAGAGAACCCTGCCTCTGTTCCAGCAAAGCAATCCCTGCACTCCCACTCTGATAGGCCACTTGATTCCTCCCACCACATGGGCCAGGGATTCCAGAAGCAGCTGATGCTGCTGGAAGCAGCAGCAGGTGCTTCCTGCCACTGACACCATATCAACTCTGCCACCCCCATAACTGGGGCTGGACCTTGAACTTCTCTCACTCCAATACAGCAGTTTTCCCACTGACCTGCTCTATGTTCTTTGGCATTTGTGGCTTGAGAAGTCTGGTAACTGCCAGAGCTCAGTCATTCAGGGCCCTGAGGCCTGCTCTGCCCAATTCCTGATCTGGTCAGTCCTGGTGTGGCCCATGCTGGGCTGTGCTCTGCTTCCAGCACAGTGTGATAGACCCTTCTCAGCAACCATTCAGGCCATCTTGGGCTGGAGACTTTTTTCCCTCTATCATTTCATGGGTTCTGTAGCTCTAGAATTTGTTCAGAGCCATTTTTACAGGTGTTTGGAGGGATTTGGGGGAGAGCATAAGTGAGTCCCTGTTTTCCAGCTGCTATCTTGGCATTGCACTCAATAATTTTAAATGCAGAATTGCTAGTTCCCCTTTATTTCACACATCTTTTTAACCATTGTTTCCTTCAAGTTTCTTGACACATTTTTCTCCAGATGAAGTATATTATTATTTTGTCTTGATGTATAAAATAACTACCTTGATTTTTGATATGTTTTTTACATAAAAGCTTTACAAGGTGACCACAGAATTATATGTAAAAAAGAAAAATAAACCACAATTATCCATTTGGATTGATGCCTGGAATTTAGAATTGCAATTTCACTATTGGAAAAATTGAGGACAATCACAAAAACAAAATATATTTTAAAACTACATGATTATTTCAATGGGCACATGAAAAGATTTTGATAAATTATAGCACTGGTTTATATTTTTTAAAACTCTAAAATGAGTAGCCACGGAAGGGCCATTATTTAATTTGATCTAAATTACATATTTACAATACAGAATTAGTATTGTTTTATGCAAAATGTATCTGGACTGGCTAGCTATTTCCATGGTTTTATTTCTTTTGATTGGATAGAAAGTCATTGACCTACTATATTCCCAAGGGGAGCTACCCAGGGTAGATCATCCTTATTGTTGGTTCTATATCACCTAGGCACTGTCATGTAACATACTGACATAACTTAAGAATACTTGGACCATGCCATCTGTCACTCCATTGAACTAGTAGGACTTGAAAGACCTTCAATTTACCCTAAAACTGAAATTTTATATATTGTCTCCCTGAATTAGAGTGTGAGATCCTTTGGAGCAGGGACTTTGTCGCATTTCAAAATCTATATTTCCAGTGCTTAGCATAGTGTTTGGAACATAGTGGAAACTTAATAAATTTCTTTTTCTTTATTTAATTCCTAGCATTAACAGGAGTAAAGGAAACATGCTGAATTCTCAACTATCATTTCTAATATGTCTTGAAATACTGATAGAGCAATTAGACAAGAGAAATAAATTAAAGACAAACAGGAACAAAGAGGGGACAAAATAATGCATTTACAAATGATGTGTTTAGAAAATAATAGTTATTAAAGAAATGATTGAACTGATTGATAGATCAATCAATTTGTCCTAGAAAAATCAATCCATGCAAAAAAAAAATCAATAGTATTTCTATAAAGTACTAACAAATGCTTGGAGCAGATTATAATACATGAAATTTCCCTTCAAATTACAAAATGGCTTCTAATTGAAATGATGAATGTAGGCAGGCAGGACAGGCCTTTTTTAATCACATTAAACTTAATACAGATAATAAAGCTAAAAATCTAATAAAATACAAAATGCAAAAAGAAAAATAATATAGGTATTATCCTATCAAGATACAAACAAGATTTGCTAACTATATAATCATAACAAAAACAAAATACTTTATATTTTTTAAGCTCTTTCTATTTTTGTCACATTACTATGTACCCATTATAAGATGCAAGACACTTTAGTTGATCTAAACCTTCTAGAAAACAATTTGGTGATTATGATTAAAATGATTCATATGTCCATACTTTTGACCCATAGATTCCCCTGCTACAACAGAACCAAATGAAGTCTTTTAAAGACAGGAATATCTTACATACTTCAAAATAGTCATTGTAGAACTTTTGAAATGGAAACAATGTGGTTGTGCATTTGTTGGGGAAAAGCTATACAAATTTGGTTATGCTAAAGTCATGGAATTTTACAACTCTGTTAGAAGGAATGGTTATTAAAAATTCAGACTAATATGGAAAAAAAACTTTCATAAAATTATGCAAAGTAAAAAAAATAGAAAACTATATATATACATACATAAATGTGGACAGTTTATCTGCTGTATCTGTATATGTGTGGGTATATATGTATGTGTGTATCACTCTATTAACACACACACTAATGATTATGATAATGGAAATTAAAATGGGAGAGTGAAACTAAATGCAAAATAATTTCAATGAAGAAGCACAGCCTTAAGACTACAACCGGACAAACACCAAAGACTGCTGAGAAGGTTAGTGGGAAAAGCTGCGGGAGTGGAAGGAGTTCGTGGTTCAGCTTCCAGCCCCGGGGGCAGCGGAGGTGGGGCAGCTACTGCTGCTGCTGCTTCCGGCTCCAGGCCCACCTGGTGGGAGGAATTAAGTGGCAGATCAGAGCAGGGGTGCACAGACAGCCGAAGATCTGAGCCCAGTTCAGGTTGGGGGTCCTTGGGGAAGGAGCAGTGTTGGTGCGGCAGATCTGGCACCTCCCCCCAAACGTGGAACATAGAACTCTGTAGTCTACAAGCAGTCATACTCCACTGAAAAACTCAAAGGTCAAGTTAGTTGGCTGGGATTATGGCCAGGCAGTGAAAACACACCAAGATTCAGTCTCAGACTCTGCATTCTTTCTTTGCTGACAAAGAAGACCAAAACATACAGACTAAAGAAGTAATAAAGTGCAAGAGCCTACAACAGAAACCTCCAAGAAAATCATGAACTGGTCCCAGGCCATGGAAGAGCCCAAAAAGGATTTGGAAAAGCAAGTTAGAGAAGTAGAAGAAAAATTGGGAAGAGAAATGAGGAGGATGCGAGAAAACCATGAAAAACAAGTCAATGACTTGCTAAAGGAGACCCAAAAAAATACTGAAAAATACACTGAAGAAAACAACACCTTTAAAAAATAGATTAACTCAAATGGCAAAAGAGCTCCAAAAAGCCAATGAGGAGAAGAATGCCTTGAAAGGCAGAATTAGCCAAATGGAAAAGGAGGTCCAAAAGACCACTGAAGAAAATACTACTTTAAAAATTAGATTGGAGCAAGGGGAAGCTAGTGACTTTATGAGAAATCAGGATATTATAAAACAGAACCAAAGGAATGAAAAAATGGAAGACAATGTGAAATATCTCATTGGAAAAACCACTGACCTGGAGAATATATTCAGAAGAGAGAATTTAAAAATTATTGGACTACCTAAAAACCAAAATTAAAAAAAGAACCTGCACATCATCTTTCAAGAAATTATGAAGGAGAACTGCCCTGATATTCTAGAGCCACGGGGCAAAATAGAAATTGAAAGAATCCATCGATCGCCTCCTCAAATAGATCAAAAAAGAAATCTCCTAGGAATATTGTCGCCAAATTTCAGAGCTCCCAGATCAAGGAGAAAATACTGTAAGAAAGCCAGAAAGAAACAATTTGAGTATTGTGGAAACCCGATCAGAATAACCCAGAATCTGGCAGCTTCTACATTAAGAGATCGAAGGGCTTGGAATGCGATATTCCGGAGGTCAATGGAGCTAGGATTAAAACCTCGAATCACCTACCCAGCAAAACTGAGTATCATGCTCCAAGGCAAAATATGGATTTTCAATAAAATAGAGGACTTTCAAGCTTTCTCAGTGAAAAGACCAGAACTGAATAGAAAATTCGACTTTCAAACATAAGAATCAAGAGAAGCATGAAAAGGTAATCAAGAAACAGAAATTGCAAGGGACTTACTAAAGTTGAACTGTTTTGTTTACATTCCTACATGGAAAGATAATGTGTATGATTCATGAGACCTCAGTATTAGGGTAGCTGAAGGGAATATGCATATATATATATATATATATATATATATATATATATATAGGTTTATGTATATATATAAGTGAATGTGTATGTATGTATATATCTATGTGTATATATATGTGTGACACAGGGTGAGTTGAAGATGAAGGGAAGATATCTAAAAGAAATAAAATGAAATTAAGGGATGAGAGAGCATCATACTGAGAGAGGGAGATAGGGAGAGATAGAATGGGGTGGATTATCTCACATAAAGGTGGCAAGAGGAAGCAGTTCTATGGGAGGAGGGGAGAGGGCAGGTGAGGGGGGAATGAGTGAACCTTGTGCTCATCAGATTTGGCCTGAGGAGGGAATACCATACATACTCAGTTGGGTATCTTACCCCACAGGAAAGAAGAGGGAGGAAGATAAAAAAAAATGAAAGGGGGGGGGATGATGGAGGGGAGGGCAGATGGGGGTGGAGGTAATCAAAAACAAACACTTTGGAAAGGGGACAGGGTCAAGGGAGAAAATTCAATAAAGCGGGATGGGTTGGGAAGGAGCAAAATGTAGTTAGTCTTTCACAACATGAGTATTGTGGAAGGGTTATACATAATGATACACATGTGGCCTAGGTTGAATTGCTCAACTTCTTAGGGAGGGTGTGTGGGAAGGGAAGAGGGGAGAGAATTTGGAACTCAAAGGTTTAAAATCAGATGTTCAAAAACAAAAAAAAAAAGTTTTTGCATGCAATTAAAAAATAAGATACACAGGCAATGGGGCGTAGAAATTTATCTTGCCCTACAAGAAGGGAAGGGAAAAGGGGATGAGAGGGGAGGGGGGTGATAGAGGGGAGGGCTGACTGGGGAACAGGGCAACCAGAATATATGCCATCTTGGAGTGGGGGGGGAGGGTAGAAATGGGGAGAAAATTTGTAATTCAAACTATTGTGAAAATCAATGCTGAAAACTAAATATGTCAAATAAATAAATTTAAATTAAAAAAAAGACTACAACCCCATAGCTAGTAATCTCTTTGAGGGCCTGCACTTCCTATTGCCTCTTTTTCTATCCCCACCTCTTAGTGCAGTACCTAACACATAGTAGGTACTTAAATGTTTATTGATTAAATGATTGAGGAAAAGATGAGAGAATGCACTTTCTTGGTTTTCTTCCTTTTTTTTCTTTTCATCCCCTCTCCCCCGAGGAATAGGTAGGAAACAGTGGCTGTGGAACTTCTCATATACTATCAGACTCACTAGATGTATCAGTTAGATATGTACGACTGGTTTTCTTTAATCATTTTTTTTATTTTGTTTCCAGAAATAGCTCTTTAAGTAGGGAACAGAGGAGAGCTATGTTTGGAAATGAAGGTTACGTAAAAAGATGTCCATAAAAATTTTAAAATAATGGAGAATGTGGGAGATAAATAATTGGGGAGACATCCAGACTAATGTTTGGGCCATAATAATATAAAAAATAACAATACTGCCTAAATTAATTTCTATCATTAGTACCATAACAATCAAATTATTGAAAGGATACATTATAGAAGAGAAAATAATTATAATATTCATTTGGAAAAACCAGCTTACTAGAATCCCAAGGGAAATAACGGGGAAAAATACAAATGAAGAAGGGGTTAGCATTTACATATCTCAAATTATATTAAAAAGTGAAATAATTCAGTACTGGTTTTATAAAGGAGGGCACAGTCTAGATAAGCAAAAAACAGAAGTTGCTGAAAGTAGGTTTGGAACTGGGTTGAAAGGGGGTAAATCACTCCCTTTTTAAAAAGAACTCCTGCAAAAACTAGGAAACAGAGCAGCTTGGTAAAAATTAGGTTTAACCAACATCTGACACTAGGCACCATTATGAGCTTAAAATAGATGGATGAACTGAATATAAAAGGTCACATGTAAAAAATGAGAGGATGCAATCAGGTTCCTTTCCCATTCTCTCAGCAAGAAAGAAGAATACATAGCAAAATAAGAATTAGAGGAGATTATAAATCAGGAAACACAGTTTGAACTACATGCTTTTGTGCAAATGAAATCAATGAAGATGGAAAAAGTATTTAAAATATTTACAACAAATACCACTGATAAAAATCTGATGTCCAAAATACACTTGGAATTTATATGTATGTCTATATATAATTTATATTTATTATATTCATATTATTTATACCATTTATAACATGAGGCATTTATACATGTACACATATGTATATACATAGATCATATATATATATACATATATATGTATATATATACATACACAAGTGCACGTGCACACACACAGTAAAGGAAGTATTGTATACTATATAGGAAACCTTTCTTGAAGGGGGGACGTCCTGAGCTCAAATCCTAACTCTAACACATACTGTCTCTATGATCTTGGAAAAGTCATAACCTCTTAGTTCCTCTGTCAGCTAAGACTGAGTTGCAGAAGAGTTAGACATCTTCATTGGCAGAGAGAATTTCCTCTTCAGGAATTACTCCTATAAACACAATCGCAAGTTGCATAAATATGGAAAAACTGCAATTTCTTGCAAAACTCTTCAATAACTAAACATCATCATCATCAGATGATGCAATAATTATTGTTCAGGTTTATTAAATAGATCAACATATAAGTCATGGAAAATAGAAGAGTTTGACTACATGGGAAAGATGAAGCCCTAATGAATAAATCCTGGAGAACTCATTCACTATCCCTCTCCCTAAATCCAAGTGAATATAGGCAAGTAAGGTATCAAATATTTTAGTTAGCATCTGATCATGTTTCTTGTAGTAGTACTTATGCCAAAATATTGTCTTACCTCTGAAAAAGAAAAGAAAAAACGTGTAGTAAACACTGAGTTATCCATTCACATGAAGGAAAAGAAAAGGGAGAAAAAATGAATGAAAAGGAAGATGATATGGGGCCTACAAACAGAAGGCTAGAAATCAGCATAGCACTAATTCTCTCCTCAGAGGTTAATGTCAAGAACTAGTGTCTAAAGATGTTCATTTCCTGCCATGTAAGGAGACTGAGCTAGTACAGCACCCTAGTCTTAGGAGTCAGACATGAGCATCAGTGGAAGGAGAATAACCAAAGAAAGAGCTATGGGAAATAGAAGTAAGCAACTGAAATATCAAAGTATCAAGAGAAAAAATTCTTAGTAAAAGCATAAAGCATAAGCAAATAAAGCAACATAGAAAACAGTTAAAACTAAAAAACAATAAATTTAATCCTCAAAGAGAAACCAAAACTCTTTAAACAATTTTTAAAGGACTCAGGGAAGTGAACCTATATTGCCTATAAAGATACAATTCTGTGGCTACCCCTGAAATCATGGCACAATACAAATTCCATAATATTTCATTGAAGAAAATTTGAACAAACATAAAAGAGGAGTTAGAAAAGAATTTAGCCAAGACATTAAAGATTTCAAAATATAATTTAAAAAATCAGAGTAGGAAAAAATTAATGACTCTAATGATGCAGCAGCTGTGTCAGACAAAATAATAGTTTTAGAATAGAAAGTTATCAAAGTAGAGGAACATTTGACAGGTGAGAAAGTAAAAGCAAAAACAAAACAAAACTCTATACTAAACCCATGGCATGGAGTGGTAAAGTTTGACAATTTTAATTGCAAATGAAAAATTATACAAGTAGTCATGATAAAGACTTTCCAAAAAAAGGAAAAGGTCAGTGGAATAAAATATCATTATTTTACAGTCATAAAAATTATGAAAAAGAAATATCATAACATATTAAAAAAACAGATATACCAATTTGCAATCCCAAATGACATTCTATAGATCTAAAACTAATCACAATTTTTTTAAAAAAATTTAAAAGCAGATGAACATTTACTAAATTATAGACATTTGAGGCATTCCCAAAAAAAAATGAGTAATTCTACCTGAAAAAACTATAAACTGTATAGGTTATTGTAGCTTCTCCAAAAAAAGAAAAAAGCCTGCTTATGCAGCAAAAGAATGAACAAAGTGAGAAAAAGAGAGAAGTGAAAGAAATAGTGAGACTTAAGGGGAATTGGGACATTCAAAAGAAGCAACAGTGGAGTGGTTGAGCCTTATGGAGTCAGCCTTGTCATTCTCTAGAGGTAAATCAATGTCTCACAGGGGAAGAAGTATGATAGTGGAAAGACGCATAAATTGTTAGAGTAGAGATAAGAAAGATGGTATTATCAGTAATACATCCTTATCAAGTAAATGGCTGACCACTGACAGGATGGTGATTCTAGTCTTTTGGCCAGTGTGATGGTAGCCTGTGGAAAAAAGGAGAGAGATGGTAGATGACCATTGTAATCTAATATTTGATAAACCCAAAGATACACGTTTTGGGAAAAGAAGTCACCCTTTGCTGGGGAAACTAGAAAGCAGTTTGGCAAACACTATGTATAGACCAAAATCCCACAGCATATACTGAAACAAGGCCAAATGTGTACATAATTCAGACATAAAATGTGACAACATAGGCAAATTAGAGGAGCATGAATAGTTTATTTGTCAGATCTATGCATAAGGGAAGAATTTATGACCAAACAAAAGCTAGAGAGCATTATGGAATGTAAAATGGATAATTTTGATTATTTTAAATTAAAATTTTTTTGCACAAACAAAATCAATGCAGCCAAGATTTGATGAAAGGTAGAAAATGGAGGGAAATTACAGCGTTTTTTTTTTCTGATAAAGTCCTCATTTCTCAAATATATAGAGAACTGAGTTAAGTTTATAAACACATAAGCCATTGCCCAATTGATAAATGACCAAGGGATATGAACAGCAATTTTCCAAAGAACAAAGTCAAAGCTATCTATAGTCACTTTAAAAATGCTCTAAATCACTATTGATTAGAGAAATGCAAATTAAAACCATTCTGAGGGGCTACCTCACACCCACCAAGTTGGCTAATGAGAGAAAAAAGAAAAATGACAAATGTTGGAGGGGATGTGGGAAAACAGAGACACTAATACACTGTTGGTGGAGTTGTGAACTGATTCAACCACTGTGAAAAGCAATTTGTAACTATGCCCAAAGGATTATGAAACCATGCATGTTCTCTGACCCAACAATACCACTGCTAGATCTGTATCTCAAGAATTTTTTTTAAAAAAGGAAAAGGACATAATTGTAATATGTATATATAATATATATACATATATCTATATATAATATAGATATACATATATGTATATATATATACATATATACACATATGTATGTGTATGTATGTATGTGTATATATATACACACACTTAGAGCAGCTTTTTTTGTGTTGGCAAAGAATTTAAAATTGAGGAGATAAAACATCATTTTACTCTAAGAAATGATGAGCAGGATGCTTTGAGAAAAACCTGGAAAGACTTACACAAACTAATGCAAAGTGAAGTAAGCAGAACCAGGAGAATATTGGACATTGTAGTAATATAATATGAAGATCAACTGTGAATATCTTAACTGTTCTCAGCAATATAATGATTTAAGACAATTCTGAAGGACTTGTGATGAAAAATGCTATCCATCTCCAGAAAAGAACTGATAAAAGTCAGAGTGTAGATCATAAATACTTTTTTAACTTTATTTTCCTTGGTGTTTTATGGTCTGCATTTTCTTTTACAACATGACTAGTATGGAAATATGTTTTCTATGACTGCATATGTATAATCTATCAAATTGCTTGCCTTCTCAAGGTAAGGAAAGGGAAGAAAAAGTGAGAGAGAATCTGGAACTCAATTTTTTTTAAATGAATGTTAAAATTGTTTTTACAAGTAATTGGGAAAAAGAAAAGAAAAAAAAATTAAAAGGCCCTTTTCCACTAAAAAAGGACAACATGCTTTTTTTTTCAAGCAATGTACATTTTTTTAATTTTTTTTTTAATTTCTTTATTTATTTTTAGTTTACCACACACGGTTCTACATGGTTTTGAGTTCCAGTTTTTCTCCCCTCCCTCCCCCCTCCCTCCCCAAGACAGCATGGAATCTCATATAACTGTCATGTATAACTTCGCATTGAATTAATTTATGCACTAGTCAAGTTGTGGAGAAGAATTTTGACCAATGGAACGAATGAGGAGAAAGAAGAGATAGAACCAAAAAAAAAAAAAAAACCCAAAAACAAAAACCAAAAAAGAAGCAAAAAAGGCAAGCATGTAGTGCAACTCGATCTGTATTCAAACTTCGCAATTCTTTCTCTGGATGAAGATAGCATTCTCCATCATGAGTCCTCTGGAGTTGTCCTTGCCCCTTAGGTTGCTGAGAAAAGCACAGTATGTCAGGGTTGGTCCTCATGGAATCCATATATCTGTGGCTGTGCACAACGTTCTCCTGGCTCTGCTCTGCTCACTCAGCATTATGTCGTGTAGGTTTTTCCAGGTTGTTATGAAGTCTGCATCATCCCCATTTCTTATTGCACAATAGTATTCCATCACCTTCATATACCACAGCTTGTTCAGCCATTCCCCAATTGATGGGCATCCCTTTGATTTCCAATTCTTGGCTACCACAAAGAGAGCTGCTATAAATATTCTTGTACATATGGGTCCTTTTCCCACTTGTGTGATTTCTTTGGGATACAACCCTAGAAGTGGTATTGCTGGGTCAAAGGGTATGAACATTTCTATAGCCCTTTGGGCATAGTTCCAAACTGCTCTCCAAAATGGCTGGATCAGCTCACAACTCCACCAGCAATGCAACAATGTTCCCATTTCCCCACATCCTTTCCAGCATTTATCATTTTCCTGTTTTGTTATTTTAGGCAATCTGACAGGAGAGATGTGGTATGTAAGAGTTGTTTTGATTTGCATTTCTCTAATCAGTAGTGATCCAGAGCATTTTTTCATATGCCTGTAGATAGCTTTAATTTCTTCCTCTGAAAACTGCCTGTTCATATCCTTTGACCATTTCTCAATTGGGGAATGGCTTGTATTCCTATATATTTGGCTCAGTTCCCTGTATATTTTAGAGATGAGGCCTTTATCAGAGATACTAGTTGCAAAGATTTTCTCCCAATTTTCTGCTTCCCTCCTAATTCTTGTTGCATTGGCTTTTTTTGTACAAAAACATTTCAATTTGACATAATCAAAATTATCCATTTTGCATTTTGTAATGCTCTCTATCTCTTGTTGGGTCATGAATTCTTTACTTTTCCACAAATCTGATAAGTAAACTATTCCTTGCTTTCCCAAATTACTTAGAGTATCAACTTTTACTCCTAAATCATGAACCCATTTTGACTTTATTTTGGTATATGGTGTAAGATATTGGTCTATGCCCAGTTTTTGCCCTACCATTTTCCAATTTTCCCAACAGTTTTTGTGAAATAGTGAATTATTAGCCCAGAAGCTGGCCTCTTTGGGTTTATCAAAGAGTAGATTGCTAAACTTGTTGATTTCATCTACTTGTGTACCTATCCTATTCCACTGATCCACACCCCTGTTTCTTAACCAGTACCAGGCAGTTTTGATGACTGCGGCTGTATAGTACAGTTTAATATCTGGTGTGGCTAAGCCACCATCAATAGCATGTCTTTTCATTAGTACCCTAGATACTCTAGACCTCTTGTTTTTCCAAATGAATTTTGTTATTATTTTGTCTAGCTCAGTAAAAAAATTTTTTGGTAGTTCGATTGGTATGGCACTGAATAGATAGATTAATTTATGTAAAATTGTCATTTTTATTATATTAGCTCGGCCTAACCATGAGCAACTGATATTTCTCCATTTATTTAGATCTGATTTTATTCACGTGAAAAGTGTTTCATAGTTATGTTCATATAGGCCCTGTGTTTGTCTTGGCAAATAGACTCCCAAATATTTTATAGTGCCTTCAGTAACTTTGAATGGAATTTCTCTTTCTATCTCTTGCTGTTGGGCTTTGTCAGTAATGTATAGGAATGCTGAGGATTTATGTGGGTTTATTTTATATCCTGCAACTTTGCTAAAGTTGTTTATTATTTCAAGTAGTTTTTTACTTGATTCTCTAGGATTCTCTAGATAAATCATCATATCATCTGCAAACAGTGATAATTTAGTTTCTTCTTTTCCTATTCTAATTCCTTCAATTTCTTTTTCTTCTCTTATTGCTACAGCTAATGTTTCTAGTACCAAATTGAATAATAGGGGTGATAATGGACATCCTTGTTTCACCCCTGATCTTATTGGGAATGCATCTAGTTTATCCCCATTACAAATAATGCTTGTCAATGGTTTTAGGTAGATGCTCTTTATAATTCTGAGGAAGGTTCCACTTATTCCTATGCTTTCTAGTGTTTTTAATAGGAATGGGTGTTGTACTTTGTCAAAGGCTTTTTCTGCGTCTATTGAGATGATCATATGGTTTCTGCTAGTTTTGTTGTTGATATGGTCAATTATGCTAATAGTTTTCCTAATATTGAACCAGCCTTGCATTCCTGGAATAAATCCTACCTGGTCATAGTGTATTATTCTCGTAATGAGTTGCTGCAATCTTTTTGCTAATATTTTATTTAAAATTTTTGCATCAATATTCATTAGAGAAATTGGTCTATAATTTTCTTTCTCTGTTTTGACTCTACCTGGTTTGGGTATTAGTACCATATTTGTGTCATAAAAAGAATTTGGTAGGACTCCTTCTTCACCTATTTTCCCAAATAGTCTACAAAGTATTGGAATTAGTTGTTCTTTAAATGTTTGATAGAATTCACATGTAAAGCCATCTGGCCCTGGAGATTTTTTCCTAGGGAGTTCATTGATGGCCTGCTCAATTTCTTTTTCTGATATGGGGTCATTAAGAAATTTCACTTCCTTCTCTGTTAGCCTGGGCAGTTTATGTTTTTGTAGATATTCATCCATATCTCTAAGGTTGTCAAATTTATGGGCATACAGTTGGGCACAATAATTCCTAATTATTGTTTTGATTTCCTCTTCATTAGAGGTGACCTCACCCTTTTCATTTTTGATACTAGTAATTTGATTTTCTTCTTTCTTTTTTTTAATCAAATTGGCCAAAGGTTTATCAATTTTATTGGTTTTTTCATAAAACCAGCTCTTTGTTTTATTTATTAATTCAATAGTTTTCTTGGTTTCAATTTTATTAATCTCTCCTTTGATTTTCATTATTTCTAATTTGGTATTTAATTGGGGGTTTTCAATTTGCTCTTTTTCTAGCTTTTTCAGCTGTATGCCCAGATCATTGATCTCCTCTTTCCCTATTTTATTCATGTAGGCATTTAGAGATATAAAACTTCGCCTAAGAACTGCTTTTGCTGCATCCCATAAGTTTTGGTATGTTGTTTCATTATTGTCATTCTCTTGAATGAAATTATTAATTGTTTCTCTGATTTGTTCTTTGGCCCACTCATTCTTTAGAATTAAATTATTTAGTTTCCAATTAGTTTTTACCTTATTTTTCCATGGTACTTTATTAAAAATGATTCTTATTGCATCATGATCTGAAAAGGAAGCATTGACTACTTCTGCTTTTCTGCACTGGATTGTGATGTTTTCATGCCCTAGTACATGGTCAATTTTTGAGTATGTGCCATGTGCTTTTGAGAAGAAAGTATATTCCTTTTTATCCCCATTCAGTTTTCTCCAGAGGTCTATCATATGTGCCTTTTCTAAAATTCTGTTTACCTCCTTAACTTTTTTCTTATTTATTTTGAGGTCAGATTTATCAAGTTCAGAAAGGGGGAGGTTAAGGTCTCCCAGTATTATAATTTTGCTGTCTATTTCTTCCTGTAACTCCCTTAACCTCTCCTGTAAGAATTTGTATGCCTTACCACTTGGTGCATATATGTTAAGCAATGATATTGCTTCATTGTTTATGGTGCCTTTTAGCAGGATATAATGTCCTTCCTTATCTCTTTTAATTAGATCTATCTTTACTTTTGCTTTGTCTGAGATTAGGATTGCTACATCTGCTTTTTTTACTTTAGCTGAGGCACAATATATTTTATTCCAGCCTTTTACCTTAACCCTATGTGTATCCCCCTGTTTCAGATGTGTTTCTTGTAAACAGCATATTGTAGGATTATGGTTTTTAATCCATTCTGCTATCTGCTTCTGTTTTGTGAGAATGTTTATCCCCTGCACTTTCAGGGTTATGATTTCTATCTGTGTCTTTTTCTCCATCCTAATTCCCCCTGTTTATGCTTTTATTTCTCCCTTTCCCCTTCTCCTCCTCAACAAAGTTTTGCTTTTGACCGCCGCTTTCCTCAGTTAACCCTCCCTGTTTATTCCCCTCCCTTGTCTTACCGTTACCTACTTGCTACTTCTCCTCTCCCTTCTGCCCACCCCCCTCCCTTTTTCCCCACTTACCCTCCCACTTTCCGTAGGACAAGTTATATTTCTAAACTTATCAGAGTATGTTATTCCCTTCTTGAACGAGATCAGATGACAGTAAAGCTCAAATACTGCTCTTCTCCCTCCCTTCTTTCCTTCTACTATAATATGTTTTTGTGCCACTTCCTTTGGTGTAATTTACCCTTTTCTACTACCTCCTTACCACTTCCCTCATAGCCCTCCCTTTATATCTCTTATTTATATTTTATATCTTTACATCAGTTAATTTATACAGGCATTCACAACTTATGTATATCCCTTTCATTTGTCATAATAGTTGTACCATTCACAAGAATGACTTATATATGTATATGTATACACACACACACACACACACACACACACATATATATACATATATATATATATATATATATATATATACATATACATATACATAAAAAACATACATAAAATGATATAATCCCACATAAAAATGTAAACAACCTGCCCTTATTGGTTAATAAGGTTTGTGGGGTTTTTCCCCCTGGTTACCTTTTTATGTCTCTCTTGAGTTTTGTATTTAGAGATCAAATTTTCTATTGAGTTCTGGCCTTTTCATCAGGAAGGTCTGGAATTCCCTTATTTCATTGAATGTCCATCACCTTGCCTGGAAAATTATGCTTAGTTTTGCTGGGTAGTTGATCCTTGGTTGTAGTCCCAGCTCCTTTGCCCTTCGGAATATCATATTCCAATTTCTTCTGTCTTTTAATGTGGAAGCTGAGAGATCCTGCGTGATCCTGACTGTAGTTCCACGATATTTGAATTGCTTCTTTTTGGCTGCTTGCAATATTTTTTCCTTGAGTTTATAGCTCTGAAATTTGGCTATAATATTTCTTGGTGTTTTCAGTTTGGGATCTCTTTCAGGGGGTGATCGGTGAATTCTTTCAATGACTATTTTGCCCTCTGGTTCTAGGACCTCTGGGCAGTTGTCTTTGATAATTTCTTCGAAGATACTGTCAAGGCTCCTTTATTCATCGTGGATTTCCAGTAGACCAATAACTCTCAAATTGTCTCTCCTGGATCTATTTTCCAGGTCAGTTGTTTTGCCAATCAGATATTTCACATTTTTTTCTATTTTTTCATTCTTTACGTTTTGTTTTATTACTTCTTGGTGCCTTATAGATTCATTAGCTTCCACTTGCTCAAGTCTAACTTTTAATGAGTTAGTGTTTACATTTTGCTTTTGAGTCTCCTTTTCCAATTGGTTGATTTTGCCTCTTAGGGTGTGATTTTCTCTCTCTAGATTCTGAATCTTCATAGCCATTTCGCCAATCTTTTTTTCCATATTTTCTTTTAGCTTCCTAATTTGGTTTTTAAAATCCTCCTTTAGCTCTTCCAGCAGTGCTTTTTGGGCTGGAGACCAGTTCATATTAGCTTTTGAGGTATCTGATGTATCTACTGTATCATTACTTTTTTCTTCCATATTTGTATTTTGATCCTGCCTGTCTCCATAAAAAGAATCTATTGTCCTCGGTTTTTTTGTGTTCTTCTTCATGTTGGTTTGCCTTTTGCTGGCTTTACAACAAATTTCTATCTGTGGGTCTCAGGGCTTTCTGTCCCAGCTTTCTTATTCTGGGGGTTGTGAGTCTAGAATTATAACCTTCAGTTTCCTGAGGTATGGGGGAGGGGTCTGGCTCCCTGGAGTCTCACTCCCTATGGGTGCTCTCCAGCACTTGCTTTTCAGCAATGGTCTCAGCTGTTTGTTGTTTGAGCTGATGACTGGCACTTCCCCTGGGGGAGCAAGGTTACGTCTGGTCTCCTGGTGTTGACCCCTGCCGACTCTTCCCCTCTGGGACTAATGAACTTCTAGTATTTGTCCTGTGATGCACCACTACTTTCTCCTCTGTTTCAGTTCTCTCTTTTTTTTTTTTTCCGAGGAATTCTCTGGGTGAGGGGGGGAGGGATTAGAGCCTTTTACCTGGCCATTGAGTCTTCCGGAAGTTCAAGAAGCCGAGTTCCTGGGTTTTGCAAGCGTCAGGAGTGGGTGTTTTCACAGCCGGTGGCGTTGCGCTGTCTCTCGTTGCTCCCACAGACTGCCGTCCTGTGTTGGGAGGCCTGGGGATCTCCGCCGGTTTCGGGCGCCCAGCTTTCTCCCAGCCCGTCTCCCACGTGGATTTCCCGGCCGGCCGCTTCCGCCTTGGTCTGGAGCAGCTCCACACCGAGCACTCTCCGAGCCTACAGGTTCGTTCCTCCGGCCTTTCAGACTCTCCCGGCTCGGAAATTTGCCCCACGCAGACTGCTCGCGGTTTTTGACTCTCTCAGATCTGCTCAAATTCACTTTTTTATGGGAATCTGACAGACCTTGTGAGAGAGCTCCGGTAAGACGCTGCCTTCACGCGGCCACCTTGGCTCCGCCCCCACAACATGCTTTTAAAGAGAAGGGAGTGTGGGAGATATTAAAACAGATTCCTTGCCTTAGATGCAGAGAGAGAATGACACTAAAGATGTTTCCCATGGAAGATAACATATGTACCTGTGATGAGATAATAGGAATATTGTGATTGTCTTAATTTTGGGCAAGTTCACTTTCTGCTAGACTATCTTCTCTGAGTGGATACTGTGCCTCCATTGTCAGCATCTCATCCAAAATGTAGGAATGTGAGCTTTCCTAGTGCATATCAGCAGCCAGAATTATGTAAGGTCCTAACACAGGCACACACTGTCTTGAAACATGTTCTTGTGCATTCTATAACAGGGCAGGGCTGAGATTCCTCTGCTCAGACTCTATTTGCCAGACATCCAACTATCCTGAATTCATTTACTTCACTCCTCTGATTGTACCCACGCATTCTTGCCATCTTCTTGTGCAGTCTTGGATTACATGTAGGAGCTCACATGTGTTTTCTTTTAGCTTTATTGATCAATACTTCATCTGATGCTCTTTTAAATCTTTGCTTGAATGCTTATAGTAGGAGTAGGGCTCACCTAGAATTTTTAGTATAACCATCTTGAGCAGAAATCCATTTCAAATTGTTCTTTATGAGTGCAACAGGGCTATTAAATTGTTATAACTAAGACCCCATCCTTTGTCTTTGGGTTGGAATGAGACTGGTTCACTTATCGAAGACCTCTATGAAACAGTAGCTACAAAGAAGCAGTCTTAGCTAAAATTTACACAGCCCCTTCCCAAATGTCATTAAAAGCCTCTTTTGCAATTGAATAGCCCTCTATGCTTTATCAATTCTTCTCTTCATTCAACATAAGATATGTTGTAACCCAAACAGATTGGCCTTTAGGAAAGTAGGCTTCTAATAAAACTGAAAGGTGTATAAATTAAATTGACTTAAATTTGATAGCTCTTAGGCATCCCAAAATACCCAATACTCTGTATGTGAGTAGGCATGTAATAAGTATTTATCAAATGAATAAACAAGCAAAATGGGAGCATTTTTTTCCAAAGAGAGGAGGGGAAGTGGGAAATGTGTAGTAGAGAAAATGCTTAAATTGAATTTAGATAGCTTAGGCTTGAATTCTATTTGTGTAGGTGTAATATTTAGCCTCATAGATATTTGGTTTCCTCATTCTTATAGTGATGATAGCAATGGCTCTGCTACCTACCTTACATGGATTGTGTGGGGATTCAGTTAGATAATGTATTTGAAAGTGTTTTAAAATACTATGTAAATGTTACCTATTATTATTGTCATTACTATTCTTTGGAAGTTTGGAATATCCTTGGGGGGGAGGACGGAGTAGCTGTAAAGGGAGATAAAAACCAAGCCTATTAAAGCAGAAATGCCAAATGATGAAGATGAGAAAGCCATCAAGCAAACAAGAAGTAATAAAAATAATTGGGGCAATCAAGATAAGTTAATGATGAGACCTTTAGGATTTCTTTTTGTCTGAGATAGAATGTATCTGCATTTGATACCGTTAAGTAATGAGGCTCTAGAGAAGAGAAAAAGAACTTTTGTCAGTGGCAAACAGCAAAAGAGTGTCCTGAAAAGAGTTTGAGTTGGGAGGGAGAAATTTCTTGTCCTGGTATTTTGTAGTTCTGTGATGCCAGCAGAGGAAGAACAGAAAGGAAAACTGAGTTGATGTTCAGATGTCTACAGACCTGAAAACTAATTGTTTTGTGCCAGTCCACTCTAATCTGGATCTCACACATTCTTAAATAGCATTTCAACCATTCACTAAACTCAAAATAAATAATATAAAGTATGAACTGAATGTATATGTATGTACATACCCTTACACACAGAGGACCTTTCCTTTAATTGAAGGTCATTCATCTGGCTCAGATTAGGCATAAAAAAGCCCTTGAGGAGCCAAGATTGATTTTATAAATTCTACTCACTGAATATAATGCAAGTCTCTCAGGCCCTCACTCAGGGTTTATTTACTTTTTTATGCACACTTCTTTTGACTTACAGTTGAGTACTTTTTCCTCTGGATTAGGTTACTGAGACTAGAGAGGCACTATTGCATCTCAGTTACTGGTTAGGAGAATTTGTTAATTTTAGTGAAGTATTAAGAAGGAAAAAAGACCCTATAATAATATCCCTGGCTTTCTGCCTTAGCATGCCTCTAATGCCTATGTAAGGGGAAGACAAGGATTCATGGATCTCAAGGTCAGGCCACTCAGAATCATTAACCGTATTGTTAGACTTCTCTGACCTGGCATTTGGCTTTTCAAACTAGCATTTTGCCTAGTACTTGTAACCAAGAAATACACTTTGAACTCTTTTCTGAGTCTCTGCCCTTAGTTAATGCTAGCCGCATTGGTCTTGCCCTCACAAATCCTCTTGAGGACTTGAGACTGGTCTTCTCAGAAATCTTAGATTCTCTGTTACTATTTCCATAACACACACTCTGTCCTCACCTCACAATGCTTGCTGACTAATTGTTCCACTTGTCACAAAAAAAACCCTGACACATCCTGACTTAATGAGACATTATCTGTCTCACACTTTGGGGCCTATCTTTCTAATAATTGAAAAGTTGATCAATTATTTCCTTTCCTCAATGAATAATTTTGTTTTGAGAAGGTAGAAGAATAAAAAAGAATGACACCTGTAAGAGTTTCAGACCAATAAAAAGAAACTGGTTGGTGAAATGAAGAGAAGAGGAATCTTAGGAGGAAAAGGAGAAAAATTTATATTTCTCAATAAATTAGATAGAAAGGATGCAAGGTATGGTTTGACTTATAGCCTACTATTTAGGATAAGAAATTTCAAAAAGAGTAACAATATTTAGACTTAAATAAACATGAAATTCTACCAGTCAAGGCAACTCATTCAAGAAGCCCAGAAACCTCTCAAGAATAAAATTTGGGCGATCACATTGCAAATGATTGCTGTAAGGAAGACAGAGATGGGTATCTCAAGAGATTGATGTGATTGCCCAGGAATTAAGGACAATCTCAAATTGTTAAACATCTACAGAAGGTGGAAAATGACATATAAAGGAGAAAGTATGGTACAATTGATAGAACACTGGACTTAGAGTTACGATTCTGTGGGAGTCTTTATTTTGACACTGTGAGACTCAGTTTCCCCATATGGAAAGATACCATTTTAGTCTATCAAGACTCTGAGGTGGCTTCTGAATTTGTTCTGTGTAATTCTCATTCATCTCCCTTCTTTGAATCATCGTTTCCCCAGGAGAAATTTGAAAGTTACTTCCAATCCTGAATTTGGATTCCTCCTTCATTTTGCATCTTGGATTCTCAGTTTCCCCATGTGAAAAGTGAGAGCATTGTGAGCTCAAGGCTCTGAGCTGGTTTCCAAACCAGACATTTTTGAATCCCCAGTGATTTTCCATCTCCCTGCTGCCCTTTCCACATATGTAAGGTGTATGTGTCCAAGCTCTGTCACTTACTAGATGAAAGACTTTGGCCAAGTCTCTGAACCTTGAGTTCAGAATGAAACACAGAATCTTCAGATATGGCTAATGGGAATTCATTTTTTTTACCTAACCTGTATGGATTTCACTTTTCTCATATGAGGAAACATACAACTTGCACTAAATGATCTCTCTAACTCTTTCCAGTTTTATATTTCTGATCCTATTTACTGAGGAGAAACATGAGTGACACCGTTCCATTAAAAAATAATAATGATATCAGCGAAGTTAAAGACCATGGTTTGAAGTCTAAAGAATACAAATTTTATTTTAATTCACATCTTAAAGTAGTACAAAAGATCAGAATGGAGATTTTGTTCATTTTAGCTTCTACATTTTAGGAAGCAAATTGATAAGCTTGAACCTGCTAACAGAAGGTAATTAGGAGGGTAATATTTCTTGAAATCCTTATATGATAATATAAGGCTTGGCTAAAGGATGTGAGGATAGTTAGCCAGTTTAAAATAAGTCTCTTGGATGGAGATCTAGCTTGTTTTCCTCAAATATTTGAAGGGATCTCATGTGGAACAGGAGTTAAACTTATTTTGCCTGTTACCCAAAGGCCATGCATAAGAATAAGGGGTAGAAGTTAAAGAGAGACAGATTTTATTTCAACATAAGCAAAAACTTCCTAAGAATAAAGCTACCCACAATTACACTGTTTTGTTTCACAATATAGTAAATTCTTCATACTCAGTGGTCTTTTAACAGAAGCAGCATGATAATTTTTTGGGAGTTAGTATAGAATGATCTCTTACTTCAGGTAATGGTTGGACACATTATGTCTTGTGAGATTTCTTCCAGAAAAAATTATTCTTGACCTCTCTATTGCCAACTGCCTAGCTCATCACCTGTTACTTAGAACACACTCTCCTGACCCCTTAGCAATTGCCCCAGACTCCACCCCACTGCATATTAACTAGGATCTTCTCTAATTGCCCACTGTGTCTTGGGATCCCATGGTCTCCAGCCTGGAGGTCAATAGTCTGGCCCATCCTGTTTACTCCATCACCACTAGTGACAAGCTAGATATGCACTGAAATCTGACTCTGAGTTCATAAGCATACATCTCAATGTCACTAACATAACCAGCCACTTTCTGAAAATAATCAGCTGAACCAGGATTTTGACAGTGTTTAGGTACATATATATATATATATATATATATATATATATATATATATATATATATATATATATATATATATACACACACACACACACAAACACACGCATATATGTCTTTATATACACTAATTATGTATGTACATATGTATGTGTGTATACATACTTAGATGGGCATATATACACATGCATATATAATACCAAAATCCTGTTCATTGTGGTAGATACATATATGCATATACATACATTCACACATACATATACATATGTTTATATATAAGTAAACACTCTCAAATGAACCATAAGTATGTTGACATTGTACAGTGCCTTACAGAGTACCATATACATACATAGCACTCAATCAATCTTTGCCAAATGAATGAATGAGGGAACAGTTGAAACATACATATTCCCTTTTTGAATGTTTTAAGGCATTTTCAAAAAGTAGGAATGATAATTGGGCTATTTTTATCCTCACTTTAAATTTTTAAATAATGGATTGTCTTTTTAAATCAAAAAGTTCTAGAGATCCAAATTTCAATTATTTTCCTGAAATGCGAATAGATATCATAAAAATGCTCTTCTCTCTCTGGAGATAATGGAAATTTTTATCTCAGTTAGACTGTCTGATTTTTACTGTAGAGACCTTATCTAATTTGTTGTAAATGTTTAAGTTTTAAGGCATATCTAATTGGCATTAATTTTCAATCTTCTAAAGTCTTCAGATATTTGAGGCCATGTCTTTGGAGGATGCTAATTATTTGCAATAGAAAAGAGATTTAATTTTATTTTTATTAAATTATTTTAAATAATTGGAATTGGTATTTGGGTTCTGGGCTATCAAAGAGGAATATTTATCATCTGAATTTTCACCATCAGCCTGAATTTGACAATATAAAAATAAACAAGCAAAAAGTCACAGGGCTAATAAAACGTAAGCAAAGAACCAAAATTGAATTCCCCAAATTGTCAGTCAGAAAACAGGATTATAAAATGGAAATGGAGATTACCAGGGAGAATTGACAAACCAATAATGTTATAAAGGAAAGGGAAAGGAGGAAATGAAAAAAAATGTCACACAACTGGATAAATGAAATAAAAAAGCTTTGTTTATCCAAAAACAGCATCATAATTTCTGTAAGACAAGAGTAAAAAGTGGAAAGTGATACACTAATAGTAAAAACCTAAGTAAAATATATAATAAGGTAAAACAATAATATCATGGATTTACATAGAACTTCTAATGCCTTATATTTTCATTTAATCCTAATAGAAGTCCTATGAGGTAGATAGTACAAATATTAATATTCTGGTATAGTGGGGGAAAGTGCCAGAGGAGAACTGGGTGGGCATCCCACCTCTCTTCATCTTGCTGTTCCTCAGTGTCTTTATACATAGTTTGGGAATAAACTTATGCTACTTCATCAGAATTCACAACAACATTCTTATGTATAATGTGAAGAAAGTTTTTTTGTAACCCTTAAAACATCATGTAAATATGAGTTTTGTTATCAATGACATTTTTTGGATGATGAGACTACAATTCAAGAAGTCGAAGAGTCTTTCTAATGATCCATTCAAAATAGGATTTGAACTCACATCTGCTGATTCAGAGTTATGGAGAATTCACATTATATCATGAGGATAAGTTTAACTCTTCTTTTATGAACATCATTCTCCTATATTCAGAAAAAAAGTTGGTAAGAAATAGGGGACTGAAAATAGGGGTCAGGAGCCTCATCATAAAATAGAATTCCTCTCCCTATATGTTCTTGCCAGAATTTTCTAAACTCATACTAGGTGAAACTGATGTTGGCACTATTTACTTGACATGGAATTATGATTGTTAATTATACCTCCTTTTATCACTTCCATGCTTTAATCTCCACCATTTCCTCTTCTGCTCCTGTAATTGTTGTTTGTCATTTGTTCTCAAAGAGGACCTGACATCAGCAAGGTGATGCCATGATGTGTAAGTGAATTGGATTTAAATGACGGGAGTGGGGTGGGGGTGGGGGAAGGTGCTGTCAAAGTCACCAGCCTCCTGGTTGAAATAAAGGCAAACCTAAAGTTTCCTATGTTGTTTGCAGTGAAGGCCTAGGCAGCTAGGTGGCACAATAGATAAGACTGCTGGGTGCAGAGACAGGAAGATCTCAGTTCAAATTCAGACTCAGTCATTATTAGCTATGTGACCCTGTGCAAATCATTTAACCTCTGTCTGCCTCAGTTTCCTCAACTATTAAACTGGGATAATAATAGCATCTATCTCCCAAGGTTGTTGTAAGGATCAAATGAGATGTTATTTGTAAAGCACTTAGCATAGTGCCTGGCACATCACAGATATTTAATAAATGCTTATTTCCTTCCTGTGAAGAAAATACAAGCGTATCTGATTAGGGGATATATTTCCCATTGGGTTCTAGGCCCCAAGAGAAAACCTTTATAGATTGGGCAAGATTTTGAATTCCCATGAGATTTTGCATTGGTGATACTCATTTCTTATCATCACAAAAAATAGACAAAAACAGGGATTTCAAGGTTGAAGGAAGAAAAAAAAAACATGTGAAAAAGTGATCCTGATAGCAAAGGGTTCAGGAAGAGGAAAAGCAAATGAACAAATGAAATGAAGCTTTCTGGACACTGAAAACAAATTCAGGGGAAGTGAAACAGACAAATAATGCCATCTACTTTTGAGAGTTACAGGAGTGGATCACTCATCTATCTTTAAAACAGACTTGGAGACTTTTCTATGGCCTCCATCCAATGGAGATCATATTCTTTACTTACAAATATGACCTTCAACCACAGAAGATTTTTTTTTTACTTTTTTTAAATTTTAATTAATTTATATTTAGTTTACAACATTCAATTCCACAAAGTTTTGAGTTCCAAATTTTCTCTCCCTCTCTCTGTTCCATCTTCCCCCCCCTTCCCATTTCATATAGGCTCAGCATATACATTCACATTAAACATATTTTCACATTAGTCATGTTGCAAAGAAAAAATAGAACCAATGGAATGAATGATGAGAAAGAAGAAACAAAGCAAAAAAGAGAGAGAAAATAGTGTGCTTCAATCTGCATTCAGACTCTATTTTTCTTTCTCTGGATGTGGGTAGGATTTTCCATCATGAGTCTTTTGTAGTTGTCTTAGAACCTTGCATTGCTGAGAAGAGTCAAATCTATCAAAGTTAGTCATTGCCCAATGTGGCTGTAACTGTGTAGGATGTTCTCCTACTTCTGCCTCCCTCACTCAGCATCAGTTCATGTAAGTCCAGGATTTTCTTAAGTCTGCCTGCTCATCATTTCTTATAGCATGATAGTATTCCATTACACTAATATACCACAGATTTTTCAGCTGATATGTTTTAAGATTACCTTTACTATTCTTTTTTATGTTTTCAGTCACAATAAACACTTATGTTAAATATGTTGTTTTTCTGATCTCCTAGTTCAGATGATTTTAGTAGTTCTCTGTTGAGACGATAAGGTGGCTCAAGTCAACTGATGAGCATGTATTATCCAATAAATCCTATATTGAGTGAGTCCAGAAATTTGTGAAATATGCTCTGCATGTGGGAGTATGGTGGAACCTGCTTCTGCTGCCTCTGATTGTCATATTTTCAGTGTGAGCAGAGTCTACATGTCAGAATCAGAAATTTACAAATGATACAAATCATGGCATAATTTGTTATTTTGATTGTATAGATTTAAAGCCATAGAGAAAAAGGTTAATGCAGTATAAATTTAAAAGTTTATCATGTGTTCTTTTTTTTCCTCCTTAGAGAGCTGGTAGTTAACTTGCTGAAGCTTCCCTGATTACATTCTGAAGGGGGGCAAAGCATGGAAGTGGCAAAACCAAAGAGAAAACATTTGGGAACTCTTTGAATAATTCAGAAATCAGTAGATAATGCTGAAAACTTCCTAACAAGAAATAGATAGTTATTCTCTTTCATTTGGCTCTATAGTGGGAAAAGTACTAAATGACAGATAGTGATTCTCTTTCATTTTGCTCTGCTCTGCAGTGGTAAAATTACTAGTAATCAATATTTTGTTGTCATTTCTGTTTGTTCATTTCATTCTTGTCTGGACTCTCAGTGACTCCATTTGAAATTTTCTTAGCAAAGATACTGGAGTGGTTTGCCATTTCTTTTTCCAGATCACTTTATAGATAAGGAAACTGAGAAAACCAGGATTTAGTGGCCTAACAAGGTCACACAACTGGTAAGTGACTGAGTAATCAGGATATCTGGTTTCTATTCCTAGATCTTCCACTTAACTATCCATGTGACCTTTTATAAATTACTTAATCCCTCTGGGTCTAAGTTTCCTTAGTTATAAAATGGCAGTACTAATCATTTCACTACCCATTCTTTCTGTGGTCTTGATTTTGCTTAGAAAAAAGGAAAGGTATTGACCTTGGTTATCACCCATTCCTGCAAAAGTTTAAACAATATAATATTGCCTAAAGTAAGGAAATGAACAAATGTTGGATGAGGAAGTTACCATTATTTATTATATTTATTATTCTATCTTTTATAAAAGAAAAACAGTCTGTGTTATCTGCCTTTATCAATACATAAAGAGAGTCAGCCCACTGTAGCAGAGTGCTAAACTTATAGTCAGGAAGACTAAGTTTTCTCTTCTACTTCTGCCTCTCCTGTAGCTGTGTGCTTCAGAGCCAGTCATTTCATAGCTCTAAAATTCAGGAAATTCTCTAAGACAACAAATTATAGACAGTGACTTCTGTAGTAGATGAATGAAATCACACATCTTAGTCTTAATTTATCAAATCTGTTATGATCTAATACTTCTATTTAAATTATGTATTTATCAAATATTTGGAGGAATTGGACTATAAGACAGTAAACCTGTGTTCTAATACAAGCTTCATTATTAGATAACTATGTAAATTCAAGAAAGTTACAACTTCTCTAGGACTTAGTTTCCTATTATATAAAATTGATATAAGCTAATCTACCTATTTCATAGGATTATTGTATCAAATGGAAAAAAATACTTCTGAAAGTGAATGTCTATTTCAAGCAGAAATATGTGGTTTAAGTAGCACACGGCCCTAAAAAGATGTCTCTAAGCAAAGTAGCTAAGCTGATTTTAGTCCATGAGTCTAAGTGGACATACATTTTCAAATAATACCTTTCAGTTCCCTTTTTAGTTATCACCATGCTGGAGGAATTTCCCAATAGGAATTGGTCCATTCCCCAAGCCAGGGAAGATTAATAGAGAATAATTAAAGTCTAGAACTAGGAATGGTTCTGATCTCCTTTATGTCATCACAAGCTTCAGAAGGCTCCATCATGAACTACCTTGGTCCCCTCAGCATTTCCTAGCACAATCCCCGACCATGGACAGAGCAGGAGTTTAATTTGTGGGCAAACAATGTTGCTGCCACAGTTCAGTCACCTTATTTGTAGCCTGAATCTATCACTGGGGTGCCTAATCAACATGAAAATCAGATTGTTAGCAACAGATGTTGCCAGGTAAGTGGTATAGAAGTAAGTAGGTCTTCCTGTTTTGCATCCTAATCAAGGTATTGAGACATTACAAAAAATAATTCATGCTGAGATGGAATACGATTGGGATTGGGCGGAGGGAGAGGAGGGGGAGTGTATCTCAGGATGAACAGAGAGTAAACAGAATAGTGGCATAGCAACTACAACCCCAAAGGCCTGGTTGAGTGATGAATGTAAAACAGGGGATGAAAGCAGGCTGAATGTGTAACATGAATCAGTAACTGAATCAAGAGATGGGAAACATAATGACTTTTTGAAGATTAAGCAATAGATAAACACAGTTTATAGTCTAAGAGTTCTCAACAAGACCAGCTGTCCAGATCTGCGCAGTATTTCTTTATAATATATGTGCCTGTATTTCAGCACAGTGTTCCCTTGTAATTGATGGTCCTCCATGAACAGTCCATTAGAAGAAACCAGAGGTGCTCTTTTCACTCCTTCACTCCCTGTATAAAATGTTTCTATTATCATTTCAATAGATAATCTATGAAGAGATAGTATAACAATCCTTCCAATTGATTTCTTAAAGTTACACTTGAAAAGTCCACCTTTGTTAAATGCAATGATATTGTAGGGAAACATTATTCTTGACCACTTATATGCCAGGCTCACTGTTGCAGTGCTGTACACCATTATGCTAAGGAGAGTTTGTGGCAAGGAAATTCAGCATCACACTCACACCTTTATACCTCTGTTTACCATACAACATCTACTATAATAACAGATATAACAAAAGCTCTTTAAATTAACATCTGAGTGGAAGAGTCATCACATTAAGCCTGATGCAAGGTCTTTACAAAACTGCTTTTGGCAGGATCAATAAAGAATATGAGGGAAAAGTGTGGGAGAGAGAAGTAGTAAGTGTTCTAGATTACACCAAATGAAAAGGGTTTGAATATATCCCCCAAAATTCCACTTTCTCATTCAATTCTTTATCAATCTATCATCCATAATTTATTTTAACCTTACTTTATTTCTGTTTCATTTCTCTAGGACAACCCCTTTAATTTATAGACAAGAAAAATGAACACTGGTAGGTTTAATTGACTTGCTCAAGGCAACATAGATAATAAGCATCAGAGGTAGGATTTGAATCCAGGTCCTCTGATTCTCACTGCTCTTTCTCCTGCAACTACCTCATAGGGTTTGTGAGGATCAAATTAGATGATATTTGTTAAGTGCTTAGCACAGCATCTGGTACATAGTAGGTACTGAATAAAGGCTTGTCTCCTTCTACATTCTTACCTATCACATGGATGGGATTTACTATAGACACAGAAATCTCTTCCCAATGTGGAGCTACCAAAATGTTTTAAGCAATTATCATATCATTGAAGTTAGTGTACAATTCCCCTAAGTGACTACTTTCAAAGGTCATATTTTGTTCCAGCCAATCAGAGTAAGACTACTTGACGTCCTTAGTAAATTGTACCCATACCCTGGGGAAAAAAAGAATAGGACAGAGAAAGTTAATTAGCTAGCATCATTTCAACCCTCAAATGTAGTCCAAAGGGTAGGTGAAAATGCTTAACAGACAAGCAGAAAAATGGAAGTGACATCATAGGAAGGGCCAGAGGCAAGTGACCCAGGGTTTGGAGATGCAGTATGAGATCACTCCCTTGGGTATCTAATATAAAACAAGTGACAAAATTATAAGTGATAAAAGAGGTCATGAGCCAAACTAGTGTTAATAGGTGAAAAAGAAAAATGGAGATGGATAGTGGGTAAAGTGGAGGCGTGTACTTCAGTTGATTTGTCTCCTGTTAAGAGAAATGCCTTCTTAAGCACAAAGAGGTGCTCTGAACCTGCCTTTTCCTCATTACTTGTTCGTTTCAGGTAACAGCTGTGAGACATTAACAGGGGCAATACTTAGTTGCATATGTTTTGTTTTATTGGTTAAAGAAAATAATCTCATGATGTGATAGTCACATGTCTTAGAATGATAACTCCCCTCTCTACCCCATTTTAACTAAACAAAATCATTCCAAGGGTTCAAACAACAATCCTGGTAGGTAATCCTATTATTATCTCTATTTTTACAGATATATTCTTGACAAAAGCATTCACCACTGTGGCAGACAATATCCAGTGCAGAGTCCAAGATCAAGAGAAATTCAATATGGAAAGTGAGATCCTCCAGATACTAGTATTTGCATATGATATTGTGTTAATTGCATCAAACCTATGCATAGCTTGACCTCCTGGAAGACATATTTCATCATTCAAAGGAGTTTGGTTCATCAATCTACAAAAGAAAGATCAAATAGATGAGGAATAACCAATGCCTAGATTATAATGAAGACATGGATGAATCACCTTTAGAACAAGACTAGCACTTCATGACATGTAGCTGTATAATCAAGGCTCTCCTATCCTTAATAATCTTGTATATTTGTATTTAATTCTACTAGATCTCATTTAGTCCTCATAGCAACTCTGTGAGTTAGTGGAAATATTTATATACATTTTTAAAATGAGGAAATTAATTCTTAGAAAAACTATGTGACCTGCATAAATTGTTTGAGTTTCTAAGTCTTCTTAACCTGCTTTGATATCATAAATACTTTTGGCAATCTCCAAATCATATTTTGAATGTATAAAGTGAAAGCTACAGGATTGCAGAGGAAAACAATTATATTGAAAAATGCAGTTATCAAATTTTACAAGTTTCAAAGTCCTGGATCCCCTGAAGTCTATCCATGGACCCCCCACATTCAAAACCCTTTGCAATAGAGATTTTACTGTGTGTGTTTGGGATAGATTGTAGAAAATCAGCCCAGAATTTAACTGGAGGAGATCAGTTAAATTGCTTTTGGGTCATTGCAAAGCTCTTTTGCTGACCCCAAGCTTGCCATGAAAGGAAAGGCCCGTCTTGTTTAATACTAATATTTTACTAGCATAGATCTATGCCAATGAGATGTGGAGTACATCCAGCTGTAAGGAATTAAAAATGGGTATCATAGGGCAATGGAGAGATGTATGGTGGGTGTCAGTAAGCTATAATATTTAATCATAGGGAATTGTAAAGTTGAATAAGATGAAAAGACATCATCAAGTAATCATATGACAGAAAGAGAATATGGGCTGGTCATCTGGTAAGAACATGAGATAATAGGTGGGCAGTCAGAGGATTCCATTATTGTTTCAATGACAAAAGAAAACAAATAATGCCCCTGGCATTTTGGGTAATCCCCTTCTAGTGAACATATGGGAAGATATATATACGAGTTGCATGGAATGGATGTAGATAGGTTGTGATCTACATTATTACAAGGCAACTCAGAAAATATGGGATCCAGTTGTGGCTAGATATTACTTTCCTAACAACAATCAAAACAATAACAAATAATACATAAAAGCACATATGTCCTTTCAGGTTTGCAAAGTGTTTTCCATATATTATCACATGTGAACTTCAAATGAACTTTTGCTATTATTATGTCCATTCCACAGAGGGGGAAAAAATTTGAATGGTATACGAAGGATCACGTAATAAATTTCCAGAGTTGAGAGTAAAATCCAAAGCTTCCTAAGTCTAAGTCTGTCACTCTATCCACTGTGTAATGCTTTCCTTCTTCCAACTATCCCTTTCCTTGGTAATAATGCTTTATATGTGTCTAGTGCACAAATTTTTAAAGCTAAGTGGCAGGGAAAATAGCATGCTAGGCTTGGAATCAGGAAGACTTGAGTTCAAATGTGACCCCAGACATTACTAGCTATGTGACCCTAGGCAAATCATTTGCCTTCTGTTTGCCTTAGTTCTTTTAGCTATCAAATGGGGATAATTAATAGTACCTACTTTCCAGGGTGGTTGAGAAGAGCAAAAAGTGCTTAGCACAATGTCTGGTAAGCATTATATAAATGTTAGTGATCATCATCATCATCAAAGGATTTTTTTATTAATGAGTTTCATAAAAACCTTGCTCCCATTTCTTGAAAGAATAAACTGAGGTATGTGATCTGAATTATATAGCTTGTCAGTTTCTGAGGTATCATTAAAGTTCAGGCTTTACTGACTCAAAGTCTAGCATTCCATGATATGAATGTACCAGTTTAATCAAGTCCCTCCTATCCTTTATATAATATTGTACATTTGCATAGGACACTATTATGTCTCATTTAGTCATAAGGATTCTGTAAGTTAGGGCAGATATTTATATGCATCTTAAAGTTGAGGAAATTCATTCTCAGAGATGTTATGAGACTTGCCCAAAATTATAGCATAAAAATATAAAAAATTGGTCCAAAATCCTAGTCTTCTGCTCAGTCTAGTGTTCTTTCTCCTGTATCACAAATATTTATGTCTATTTCAAGTCCTAGTTCTTTAGGGCTATGCTGATAAAAGATTGACAATTTACTTCCTCAGGAAAAAAAAGAAAGGTTCACATGGAATACTTAAGTTTAATTTTCATTCCACTATTTTTATAATGACTTTTTAAAAGTCTAGACTATCAACAAAGCAATACATCCAGACTTGATTTGTAGCATTTGCCAATTTCTGTGCTGTGAATGCTTTGAAAATTTAACAATCATCTCTCATAATGTGGTAGGAACTGGATCCAATGTATCTCTGAACCCTCTTCATTGCCTCTTTCTGTTGTTGACCTCTCCTCTCCCTAAAAACTTATTCCATATAATAAACATTTTGACATTTGCTATAATCAAGTTAAGCACGTTGCTTACTGCCCTGCTTTGCTAGCAAATTGTTTCTACTTTGCATTTTTATATCCCCAATCATACTTGAAAATCTTTGCAGTCAGGGAACTTTTAAAAATGTTTCTTTGTTAAGGCCACAATGAATAGCACAATACTCAGAATATACTAGGTATTCAAAGGAACTCTGTCATCTCAATTTACTTGAATTTGGTTGGCATTTTTGAAACAAAGTTGAATCACCAATTTTGCCAATTATTCTCCTGGCAAACATTGGCTATTTACATAGACAGTTCTATGCTTTCCAAGTTAGGGACAAATGTTCCTTTCCTCTCTTTTGATTTTAAAGTTATTGTTTGAAAAACAGAAGAAGGCCAGGCTAGAAAGCTCTAGAAAGAAAATTATAGTTTCCGTAATGGCTACTCTGGGTAATTTATTTTGCTTTCTGTTGCAACCTATTTTTAACTTTTCACATTTACCCTTATCTTCACTTGGAATGATTAACTCAACTATTAGATTTCGATTCTGCTATTGTGATTGTGTCAGGCTATTTGACAAGCACATTATAATTATGCCCAAATAAAATACCTCTGAGGATGCAAACTCCAAGTTCTCTTAGCATGTAAATGTTTAATAATTGCAACATAAAGGGCAAATGCAAGTACTTTAATTATCATTTGTGCTTTGGGTCTCCTCTTTATTATTCTAGCACTATCCCTGCAAATGTGAAGTGTTGATTCTAGTTTTTCCCCAGCTGAAATTATTGCTCATCATTTGATATTATTTGTCCAGTTTCGAATAGTTCATTCAGTGGTATAAATTGCTATGTTTATTATTATTTCTTGTATTAATCTACAGCCCAAACTCTACAACATCAATGTGAGGGTGTTCATTTGGTGTGCATTACAGTAATCACATAGTGCATATGATTTTCTTAGAGACTACTCAGTTTTATATTGTTTCCAAGATTGTGATTCATTTTGATGCGTTCTGACTTGAGTTACTCTTGGAAAGTATTCTTAGTGCCAGTGGATATCTATGAATAGTAATTAATTCACAGCTGAATGAGTGAGATCTTGAAATCACTGAGTCATATTCTCAATCTATAGAATTATTTCCCTCCCTTTCCTATGCATTTACTCCAATTCTTCTAGTGACTAAATTATTTTCTAAATCTTACCAAGAGTACTTGACATTTCTTTTGTTGTTTTTGTCATGGACCCATTGTCATGCTATAAAAAGCTTGTGGACTTTTTTTCAGAATGTCTTTAAATGAATAAAATAAAATACATAGGATTACAATGAAAACCAACTATTCCATAATAGTCCCCCCCACCTCTCTCTCTCTTTCTCTCTCTCTCTGTCTCTCTGTCTCTCTCTGTCTCTCTCTGTCTCTGTCTCTCTCTGTCTCTGTCTGTCTCTCTGTCTCTGTCTCTCTCTGTCTCTGTCTCTCTCTGTCTCTGTCTTTGTCTCTCTCTCTCTCTCTCTCTCTCTCTCTCTCTCTCTCTCTCTGTCTCTCTGTCTTTCTCTTCATCTCTCTCTCTCACACACACACATATTCACACACACGGACACACAAAACCTAAAAATTTAAGAATAATCTAATCAATTCAACTAAATTTAAATCAAATCTGTTAAAAAAATTTGATTTACAGCTAGAAGGGACTTCATTATTATTTAGTACAGCCTCCTTATTTTGAACATGAGTAAACTGAGGTCTAGAGAAGTTGTGACTTGCCCAAGGTCATATATATAAGTAGCAGTAGCAGAGCTGGGATTGCAATACAGGCCTGCTGCCTCCAAATCTAGTGTTCCTCTCACTATATCTGCATTTAGTTCAATTCTATATTTAAATGATGATTTAACATATACAGAGAACTACATGAGTTGCTAAGAATAAGATAAATTCAACCTGAAACATGTCTACTTCTTTCACAGAACTTATAAGAGGAAAAAAAGCATAGCAAACATAGGAAACCAGCCAGGCTATTTTATCCCTAAACATCTTTCTTTTTTCCTACCTAAAACTCCATGACTCAGCTAAGGAAACAATAGAAGAAAAAATATAAGATGACAGGATTGAAGTTTTAATGACTGAAATCAGACAACATGGAACTACTCACTGGTACATCTAAATAGTTTTCCTAGGCAATATGCCTCTGGGTCAAATAACACAGATCTGATTGGATACGATACAAACTTATTAATGCATTTTTGTTAATATTTTAAATGTTAGTGATTTATTGCTGCTTTCCCCCATTTACACAATAGCTGCTTTCAAATAGACTTCTCTCCTCCATCGACTGCCTTTTATAAAAATCAAAAAAGAGGTTAAGTGATCCGAAACAAGAAAGTGAGTTTCCTCAATTATAATTTCAAGCGTCTCTAATGTACAAAGCTAATTCAAGATACTACTTGATGATACATAAAAGATCCTTCCCGAGGCACAAGAGAAACACGATCCCTAGACTCAAGCAGCTAATGGATAAGTCAATGGAATGATAAAAGTAAATTATGAAGAGAACATTAAGAGTAACTCTGTATGGAAATTGGGCCTTTATGGCTGTGAACATTTTTGATATATGGTCATAGAAGAAGACATTACAGGTTCAGGGAATATGGGAGAGACCACAGATGTGGGGAAAATATGCTATGTTCTGGGAACAAAAGTAGTCCGATTTTGCTAGTGAAGTGATCTATGAACTTTTTAAAAATAGTATTTTATTTTCAAATGGCAAGAAATTTTTTAGCATTCAATTTTACAAGATTTTGAGTTCCAAATTTTTCTCCTTCCCTTCCAGTTTTCCCCTCTTTTGAAAATGTTAGGCAGTCTGAAGTAGTTTATACATGTCCTATCATGTAAAAATATTTCCATATTAGTCACAGTTCTGTACCTGGATATGGATAACATTTTCCTTAGTGAGTCCTTTGTACTTGTCTCAGATCATTCTGTTACTGAGAAAACCTTTCTTTCATAGTTGATCATCACACAATGTTGCTGCTACTGTGTACAATGTTTTCCTGGTTCTGCTCATTTCATTTTGCATCAGTTCACAACAGTCTTTCCAGGTTTTGTTGAAATCTCCATGTTCATCATTTCTTATTGCACAATATTATTCCATTGCATTCATATACCCACAGCTTGTTCAGCCATTCCCCAATTGATGGTCATCCCCTCAATTTCCAATGTTTTGCCATGATAGAAAGGGCTGCTATAAATATTTTTGCACATATAAGTCCTTTCCCCTTTTTATGTTCTCTTTGGGATACAGACATAGAGATGGTATTGCTGGATCAAACGGTATGCACAATTTGGTTGTCGTTTGCACACCATTCCAAAGTGTTCTCCAGAATGGCTGGATCAGTCCATAACTCTAGCAACAGTCAGTGCATCAGTATTCCAACTTTCCTTTTTCTTCTCCAGCATTTATAATTTTCCTTTTCTGTCATATTAGCCAATCTAATAGGTGTGAGGTGGTACCTCAGGGTCATTTTAATTTGCATTGCTCTAATCAGAAGTGTTTTAGAGAAGGTTTTCATATGCCTATAGATAGCTTTTATTTCTTCATCTGAATACTCCCTGTTCATATCCTTTGACCATTTATCAATTGGCAAATGTATTGTATTCTTGTAATTGTATTGATTATTAATTGTATTAATAATTCTTATAATTGTATAAAAGAATGTAATTGTAAAAGTTGTGTTCTTGTAAATTTGACTCAGTTCTCTATGTATTTGAAAAATTAAGCCTTTATCAGAGATATGCTATAAAGACAGTTTCCCATCTTTCTGTTTTCCTTCTAATCTTGATTGCATGGGTTGTGTTTATACAAAAGCTTTTTAATTTAATATACTCAAAATAATTGATTATACATTTTTTAATGCTATCTCTTGTTTGGTCATGAATTCTTTCCCTCCCTGTAGATCTGACAGGTAGAGTATGCCCTGGTCCTTGGTTATGGTGTCAACCTTTATGTCTAATTCATGCTAAAGTTTTCATATCTAACTTTTCTAATATTCTATTCCCCTCCTTAGATTGTTATTTTTTTATTTTGTTGTATTTATTGTGTTCTGAGAGGCTACAGTATAATTTTGCTATTTTTTTTTCCTGTAATTCACTTAACTTCTTTAGGAATTTGGATGCTATGCCACTTTGTGCATAAATATTTAACAGTGCTATTGCTTCATTGTCTATGGTATTTCTTTATAGCAAGACGTAGTTTCCTTCTTTATCTCTTTTAATTAGGTGTATTTTTGCTTTTACTTTGCCTGAGATCAGGATTGCTACCTCTTCTTTTTCTTTTAACTCAGCTGAAGCATAATAGATTCTGGTTAAATACCTTAATTTTAGTCAGTATATGTCACTCTGCTTCAAGTATGTTTCCTGTAAACAATGTATTGTAGGATTCTGCTTTTTGATCCACTCTGCTATGTGAATCCATTTTATTGGAGAGTTCATCCCATGCACATTACAAGTATGATTATTATCTATATATTTCTCTCCATCCTATTCTTCCTCCTGTCTGTCCTCTCCTTTCACCCAGTCCCTCTTCACCAGTGTTTTGATTCTGTCTACCACCTCCCCTGATCTTCCCTCCCTTCTGTTAGTCCCACCCCCTTTATTTAATCTCCTCCCCTCCTACTTCCCTGATGGGTAAGAGATATTTCTATATTCACCTGATTGTGTATATGATTCCCTCTTTGAGGCAATACTGATGAGAGTAAGATTCAAGCGATTCCCATCAGCCACTCTCCCATCTTCCCCTCTACTCTAATAGGTCTATCATCCCTCTTACTGTGAAATAATTTACCCCATTCTATCTCTCCCTTCCTTCTGCACCCATTGTACTCCTCTTTCTCATTCCTTATTTTTATATCATTCCTTAAAATTCACCTTATTACCTCTATGTATATTCTTCTAATTTTACTATTAGTGGTAAAATTTGTATCATCTTCCTGTGTAGGGATGTAAATAGTTTAGCACTATTAAGTCCCTTATGTTTTCTTTTCCCTCTTTACCTGTTTATGCTTCTCTTGGATCTTGATATTGGAGGTCAAATTTTTCTTTTACTTCTGATCTTCTCATGAAAACTAGATATCCTTTTATTTCATTGAATAGCCATTTTTCCCTTGATGTATTATGCTTAATTTTGCCTGACGATTCTTGGTTGTAGACCTATCTCCTTTGCCCTTTGAAATATCATGTTCCATTAACACCAGTTCTTTAATGTTGCAGCTGCCAAGTCCTGTGCAACCCTGATTGTGCCTCCGCAATATCTGGATTGTTTCTTCTTGGCCACCTGTAGTATTTTTCCTTGACCTGATAATTCTGTAATTTGGCTATATTGTTTCTTGGAATTTTATTTTTGAATCTCTTTCCTGAGGTGATCGGTAGATTCTTTCAATGTCCTCTGGTTCTAGTACATTGGGGTATAATTTCTTGTAAGATGCTGTCCAGGTCCTCCTTTTGATTATGGCTTTCAGATAGTTCAATAATTCTGATATTATCTCTCTTGGATCTATTTTCCAAGTCAGTTGTTTTCCCCATGAGGTATTTTACCTTTTATTCCATTTTTTTCCTTTCTTTGGAATTCGTTTGATTGGTTATTGATGTCTCATAGAGTCATTAGCTTCCACCTGCCCAATTTTTACTTTTAAGGTATTGTTTTCCTCAATTAGCTTTTGTACTTTCTTTTCCATTAAGCCAATTGTACTCTTTAAGTAGCTGTTTTCTTCAGTGAATTTTTGCATTGATTTTTCTATTTGGCCAATTCTACTTTTTAAGCAGTTTTGCAAGCTTTTGAGTCTTATTTCATAATTCTTTTATATCACTCTCATTTCTTTCCCCATTTTTTCTTCTTCTCTTAGATGATTTTTGAGGTCTTTTTTGAGCGCCTCCTTTTTTTTTTCTTTGGGATTTTGTTCATAGGTGTTTAGACTTTGTTGCCTGCTTCTGAGTTTGAGTCTTGGTCTTTCCTGTCACCATAACAACTTTCTATGGTCAGATAGTTTTTGTTGTTGTTTTTTTGCTCAGTTTTTTTTTTTTTGCTTTTTTTCCTTTTCTTTAAATTTGAGCTCTGCACCCAGAGTGGAAGGTGGCTATCTCAGGCTTCTTCTGCCAGTAGTTACAAGCCATGCCTGTTTACCTGTTGTTGAGCTGATTTTGCCTTGAAGCTCCCAAGTTACCCCCATATCTGGTGCTGTGCTGAAGGGGTAAGGTGTGGGTGGCTAGCACTGCTGGAGGCCATAGGGGTCTGACAGCTTACCTGATACTGAGCTGGGGTCCTATTGATGGTGTTTGGTATGTGCAGAGGCCCAGAGGGGAGTTTCTCCATTTCCCCTGGGGCTACACTGAAGGACATAGATGTCTGGCCTGCTATCTTGTCATGCTAGAGGATGCCTGTTTGCTCAGGACGAGGCTGAAGCACAAGGTAGTTCTCAGAGGTGAAGTCTGTTGGTTCCCCTGACCTATGCTAAGACGTATGTAGGGTCCTGATGTTGGTATTTGTCTGCTCCACTACACTGGGACTCAAGTTTGCTGAGGTGGAGCATGCTGCTGGTTTGCTGGAATGCTTCCTGTCCTAGAACGTGCTGCCCCTTTACCTTAACGAGACAGACCTTCATCCAAATATTCCAAATTTCTTGGGCTAAAAGATTGTTTCACCTCATCTTTCTTGCTGATTCTGCTGTTCCAAGATTTGTTTTGGGGTGCTATTTTATGGTTGTTTGGAGGTGAATATGGTAGAGTTATAACAATCTACTGCTTTCTCCACCATCTTGGCGCTCCTCCAAATTTTTTTGATTATGTAACCCAATCAGTTAAAAGAAAACTTGAGCATGTCACACTAATATGTGTATAATTATATATTTATAAATTAGGTATAGGTAATACCATGTTAATCATCATATACATTATTAATCTTATAAAAATATTGAAATGAGAAGATAGATTTAAAAAAATATAAATGGCTCAAAACAATTTTTGCTCTAAAAAATAATATTTCATCAAGAAAAAGAATAGAACTATTAGAATGAATGTTGCATTTTTAAATCTTAAACACTATGATATGGTGATTAAATGGTTCAGTTTTAAATTTATTTTGATTATTGATTTTAATGGTTGTTATAGTTGAAAGAGAGAACTCATTAAAAAAAAGTGTAGATCCAAAGAGAAGAAGTGCAGCATTGACTGTGCTTACTAAATCATAATGGTAATTTTTCATTCTCATCTACCAATTAGGCAAGGAGAGTTGCTGTTACTGTTGTGGTTATTGTTGAAATTTAGCAAGGGCATTTTCCATCTTCCATAATAACAAACAATTGATCTTGCCCGCTAATCCTAATATGTTACATTTTATATGTCTTAACAAATTGATTGAAAACCCGCAGAAACTATTTAAGAGAATTTTTAAAAAGTTAGAAAAAATTTTGAAGGGTGCAGGTATGTGAAACTATTAAGGTAATACATTTTGATAGTTTTCCACAACACAGGGAGGAAGGAAGGTGTTCAATGGCATCAGACACTGCCTAGAAGTCAAGAAGAAGAACTGAGAAGAGGTCATCAGATTTAGAAAATAGATCAGTGATAACTTTAAAGACAGTACTTTCAGCTGAAAGAGAAGTCAAAGATAAGGAAGAAATTGAGAAGCTGGAAGACTAGAAGGTTGGTGATGCTCTCAGCAAATAGGGAGGTTTAGAAGAGGGATGTTTTTTGTGGAAAGATAATGTGATCTATGATAGACATTGCAACCCAACTAGACAATCTCATCCGTTTTCCTATTTCCCACTCAAAATGGGTTGAAAGAGCATTCCTTACTCACTTGCCCCCTGCTCTAGAACATTGAACCTGCCCACTGAAGTGCTCCTGTGACAGTCACAAAGAAATATGGAGAGAAAGGTGTGGAAATACTGGGGAGAGCGCAGCTACTGTAGGTATCGGGCTCATAGTTATATTATAACACTCTAGGGGAGAGGAGTGGAAGGATTGTATTGGAGATAAGACCAGGATTGGATGTTGTAGGAAGGATGAAATGGAAACTTATCTTCCCACTTTCTCTTTGGTTGATTAAACACCCTGGGGATCCAATTATAGTCAACATAGTAAGGGAATCATTGAAACTGCTTTTACCACTGCTCCAGTCATCTTCCCAAACCACCAGTCTGATCATACTGGGAAACAGAAATGCACTAAAAGAGGAACTGGATTTGTTGATATAAGACCTATATGTTTAAATCTCAGGTCTGTCACTTACTATCTCTGTGAACTTGGACAACACCTCATATGTCTGGGACTCCATTTTCTTATCAATAAAATTAATGTGTTGAACCTCAAAGATCACTTCCATATATTAATATATGGTTTTCAAAAAAGCTCAAGAATCTTCACTGTCATACTTTGGGGCACCACATTAACTCCTTATCTTTATGGTTTATGCCCCTTATCATCTTGTTCAAACCTGTCCTTTTAAATATCTTACACACTTAATGTTCTGGAAAAACTGTACTATTTGCTCTCCTACTTTCTATGTTATGCTTCTGTTTTCATTGAGGCTTTAGCAGAAATCTGTTAATTATCTATCAAAGAAAGCTGAGCTAGCTAGCATTTTACAACAAGAAAGAGCAGGAAACTCACCATAAATTAAGTTTTGTTCTCTTGGATGGGAGGGAGACCTGGGTAGAGGAAAATGTAGCCAAAAAGCAGAGCCAAAGGAATGGGAATCCAAAGACTATTCGTGGAAAGAGAGAGAAAAGGGTAGAAAAAGGTAAGAAGTGGCTGTTACTGGAGTCAGATTAAGGCTTTCAGTTAATTCTTTTAAGTTAATAGGTTGATTTAATGCCTATTTATTCTTTTGTCCAAGGTGAGGAATAAAAAGTTCTTTGAAAGGAAGGAAAAAAGGGGCTTCAAAGAGAAACCAAAGATGAGAAAGAAACTATAGTTGGGGAAAAAGTACTGACTCATATAAGGAAGTTGGATTTTAAAGGATGGGACAAAGGTATTTTGTCTCAAACATTCATATGGATCAGATTTTTCATTGATTCAGGAGTTGCTTCCAAAATGCATATTGCAAGGAAACTATGCTTGTCTAGTCCATGTAATTCTTCTCTATGGACTCCCAAAAGTTCACCACAGGTGATCCACCAAATGTATTAAAAAGTCTTCCTTTCTTTCTTTTAACCTTGAGCATACCAGCGAAGATCTCTGTCATCTTTTATTCTTGTTAATCAGTCAGCCAATGAACATTTATTATCTACTCTGTGATAGGCACAGTACTAAGTGCTGGGAATACAAGGAAAAGTGAATGACACTGTATACTCTCAAGGAGCTCATGATCTAATAGTTGAAATAATATGCAAATAACTATGTAAATACAAGCTATATACAGGATAAATTGGAAATAATCAATAGCAAGAAGGTACTAGAATTAAGAGGAATGAGGAAAGGCATCCTTTAGCAAGAGAGATATTTTCTGATACTTACAGAAAGCCAGTGAAGTCAAGAGGCAGACGTGAAGATGATGAGCATTCTTTGCCTGGAAGACAACCAGGGAATATGTCTAGAGTTGGGACATAGATTGTGTTACTCAAAGA
Organism: Trichosurus vulpecula; assembly: GCF_011100635.1. NCBI lineage: Eukaryota > Metazoa > Chordata > Mammalia > Diprotodontia > Phalangeridae > Trichosurus > Trichosurus vulpecula. Next base: position 297,509,649 of record NC_050574.1, on the reverse strand, counting down.
GCAGCAAAGTGTCACCAGTGTCACTGAATCAAAGAGAACATAAGGGGTAGAAGTAAGATAATATAAGAATACTGAAAAGGGGAACAGAGTCGAGTAATGAGGAACATTGAATGTCAAATATTTTATCATTGGTCCCAGACGTGATAGGGAGCCAGTGGAGTTATTGGGTATTAGGTGACATGGCCAGACTTTCACTTTAGGAAAGTCACTATGATAACCAATTTGAAGATGGACAGACTGGAGAAAGACTTATGGCAGGCATACCAACTATCTGGCTACTGCCATAGTCCAGGTGGTGAGGTAATGGGGGCCTGAACTAGGGTGGTTGCCCTGTTATATAAAGTAGTGGGCATATGTGAGAGATATTACAAAAGTAAAATCAATAGGTCTTGACAACAGATTGTATCAGATGATCTTCTCTTCTCATCAAAAAATTTCTTGATGACATCTTTTAATCCTGTTATTTTAAAATCTTCATTGGACATATGTTGTAACCTACTAACAGCCACCATGAATCTTTCCACTGCTTTCCCTGTAATATTCATCTTTAGTTCTTAGGATGCCATAATGTTGCATGTCTTGCTGCTGACACTATTGTGAGAATTACACAATTTATGAAACACAAAATATAGAAAGTGTTCATTGATGGAATAACATTAAATATAAAATGAAGTCTCTGGTGGGCCACCTTATGTATATTTCTACTCCTGCTTAAACAGTGCTTCATTAAAGACTTTGTTAAAATACAAGTGACATACTTAATATATTTCCAGATGATTTGAACTTAGATGGGATAGGTAAGATGTTAAATGGCAAGAGACAGGATCTTAAATTATGTTAACAGGCTAAAAAAATTGATTTGAAAAAATAGAAACATAGTATGGATAAATACAATATGAACTTTTATTCATTTCAATAAACAAACATTTAGTATATTCCTATTGTGTACAAAGTAGTTTGCTAAGTCCTGGGGATGCAAAGACAAAAATGGAACAACCCTTGTCTTAAGGAAACACTCTACTAGGAGGATACACTCTGTACATGTAAGTAAGCACAAGGCAAGAAGTGAAAGGGACAAAGGAGTAATGAGGTAGAGTGTTTTAAGAAAATGTGGGGGGCAGAGCCAAGATGGCAGCTGGAATGCAGGGACTTGCATGAGCTCCCTGCCAACTCCCTCCAAAAACCTGTAAAAAATGGCTCTGAACAAATTCTAGAACTGCAGAATCCACGAAATAGGAGAGGGAAGCAGGGCTCCAGCCCAGGACAGCCTTGGATGGTCACTGGGTGAGGTCTATCATGCACAGAGCTGGGAGCAGAGGGGAGCAACAGACCAACCAGACCAGGATCAAGGCGGAACCCTAGCACCCTGAATCAGTGAGCTGTGGCAGTTACCAGACTTCTCAACCAGAAAACACCAAAGACAACAGAGAAGAACTGCAGAACCCACAAAAGAGCAGAGGGAAGCAGGGCTCCAGCCCAGGACAGCCTGAATGGTCACTGGGTGAGGTCTATTGTGCATAGAGCTGGAAGCGGAGGGTATTGGAGCCTAGCATGGGTGGCAGCAGTACCAACCAGACCAGGAGCCGGGCAGAACAGGCCTTAGGACCCTGAATCAGTGGGCTGTGGCAGTTACCAGACTTCTCGACGCACAAACACCAAAGGCACTGTGCTATGTACACTGTGGAGAAAACAAAAAAAGAGTAAGACTTCATTATTGTTGTAATAGTTTTTAGCCTATATTTAATAGAATTGAGATATAAACAGTCTTGGACAAATGTTTTCCTAACACTGGTCACTCATGTTTAATGTTTGGCAGATTATTGCATAGGGATTGCTTTTTTAAATACTGAATGAAATTGAGGTCATTGTAGGCTCACCAAAAGCTTCTTTCAAATATTCCCAGTAGCAGAATTATATGTACTTTGGCCTTTTACCATGTGATTTTGTTTATTTTTTTCCTCTAAGTCTCTATGTGGAGATCTTTCCATTTTATGTAGATAGGAGGTAATGAAGAGTAATAGTAGTAGCACATGGTTCTCTTCCTTTCTATCCTACATTTATTTTTCACTAATATTATTCACTCTTTAATCTCAAGTTTTCTTTCTTCTGGCTTTCGCTTATGCCTTTATTCTCAAAAGAAAATCCCTCCAACTATTGAAATTCTTCCACTCCTTAATGGCACAACTCAAGTGTTACCATTTCCTTAAGACTTTTTTATTAAAGAACTTCTTCATCCTCAAATTACTTATACAACTTTGTCTGAGCCTCTCTGAACCAAAGACAACAGGTTAGTGGGAAAAGCTGTGGGGACTGAGTGAAAGGAGTTTGCAGTTCAGCCACCACCCCAGGGGCAGTGGCGGTGGTGCAGTTACAGAACTACAGCTGCAGTTACTTCTGGCCCCAGGCCCACCTGGTGGGAGGAATTAAGTGATGGATCAGAGCAGGAGGGCAGAGCCTGCTTAAGATCTGAGTCCAGTCTAGGTTAGCGGTTCATGGGGAAGGAGGAGTGCTGGTGTGGCAGAGCTGGCTGTATAGAACTAGCTCTGAAAACAACAGCACATCCCCTCAAGCTTGGAAAAAAGTACTCTTTACTCTATAAGCAGTCATACCCTGACAAAAAATTCAAGGGTCAAGTAAATTGGCTGGGAACATGGCCAGGCAGTAAAAACAGACTCATATTCAGTCTTAGACTTTGGAATCTTCCTTTGTTGACAAAGAAGACCAAAACATACAGCCAGAAGAAGTCAACAAATTCAAAGAGCATACATCAAAAGCCTCCAAGAAAAAACATGAATTGGTCTCAAGCCATGGAAGAGCTCAAAAAGGATTTAGAAAAGCAAGTTAGAGAAGTAGAGGAAAAATTGGGAAGAGAAATGAGAATGATGTGAGAAAACCATGAAAAAAAGTCAATGACTTGCTAAAGGAGACACAAAAAATACTGAAAAAAATACTGAAGAAAACACCACCTTAAAAAATATACTAACTCAAATGGCAAAAGAGCTCCAGAGAGCCAATGAGGAGAAGAATGCCTTGAAAGACAGAATTACCCAAATGGAAAAGGAGGTGCAAAAGACCACTAAAGAAAATACTGCCTTAAAAATGAGACTGGTGCAAGTGGAAGCAAGTGACTTGATGAGAAATCAAGATATTATAAAACAGAACCAAAGGAATGAAAACGTGGAAGACAATATGAAATATCTCATTGGATAAACCACTGACCTGGAAAATAGATCCAGGAGAGATAATTTAAAAATTATTGGACTACCTGAAAGCCATGATCAAAAAAGAGCCTAGATATCATCTTTCAAGAAATTATCAAGGAGACCTGCCCTGATATTCTAGAGCCACAGGGCAAAATAGAAATTGAAAGAATCCACCGATCACCTCCTCAAATAGATCCCAAAATGCAATCTCCTAGGAATATTGTTGCCAAATTCCAGAGCTCCCAGATCAAGGAGAAAACATTGCAAGCAGCCAGAAAGAAACAATTTGAGTATTGGGGAAACACAATCAGAATAACCAAAGATCTAGCAGCTTCTACATTAAGAGATCGAAGGACTTGGAATACAATATTCTGGAGGTCAATGGAGATAGGATTAAAACCAAGAATCACCTACCCAGCAAAACTGAGTATCATGTGCCAAGACAAAATATGGATTTTCAATAAAATACAGGACTCTCAAGCTTTCTCAGTGAAAAGACCAGAGCTGAATAGAAAATTTGACTTTCAAACACAAGAATCAAGAGAAGCATGAAAAGGTAAACAAGAAAAAGAAATCACAATGGACTTACTAAAGTTGAAGTGTTTTATTTACATTCCTACATGGAATATGCATATATGTGTGTGTGTGTGTATGTATATATGTGTGTGTATGTATATATGTATGTGTATGTATATATACATATATACATATATACATACATACATATATATATATATATAGACAGAGGGCGCAGGGTGAGTTGAGCATGAAGGGATGATATCTAAAAAAAATAAAATTAAATTAAGGGATGAGAGAGGAATATATTGAAAAAGGGAGAAAGGGAGAGATAGAATGGGGTAAATTATCTTGCATACAATTGGCATGAAAAAGCAGTTCTGTAGGAAGGGAAGAGGAAGCAGGTGAGGGGGAATGAGTAAATCTTGCTCTCATCAGATTTGGCCTGAGGAGAGAATACCATACATACTCAATTGGGAATGTTACCCCACAGGAAAGCAGGATTAAGATGATAAAAAGGAGGGACAATAGAAGGGAGGACAGATAGGGGGAGGAGGTAATCAAAAGCAAACACTTTCAAAAAGGGACAGGGTAAAGGGAGAAATTTTAATAAAGGGGAATAGGTTAGGAAGGAGCAAAATATAGTTAGTCTTTCACAACATGATTATTGTGGAAGAGTTTTACATAGTGATACACATGTGGCCTATGTTGAATTGCTTGACTTTTTAGGGAGGGTGAGTGGGAAGGGGAGAGAATTTGGAACTCAAAGTTTTAAAAACAGATGTTCAAAAACAAAAAAAAAAGTTTTTGCATGCAACTATGAAATACGATACACAGGCAATGGGCATAGAAATTTATCTTGCCCTTCAAGAAAGGAAGGGAAAAGGGAATGGGAGGGGAGTGGGGTGACAGAAGGGAGGGCTGACTGGGGAACCGGGCAACCAGAATATATGCCATCTTGGAGTGGGAGGGTGGGTAGAAATAGGGAGAAAATTTAAAATTCAAACTCTTGTGAAAATCAATGCTGAAAACTAAATATATTAAATAAATTAAATAAATAAAATTTGAAAAAAGAAAATGTGAAGAGAGAAATCATTAACAAATGAATATATTGGAGACAGATTCATATTTCAGCTGAGAAAGATGAACATCATAAACAGTATTAAGAAAAAGAAGTACATTATAAGTATGAAAGTGAGCAGGTGTGAATACAGAGAAGTGAAGGATAGATTCCAGTATGACTAGAATATAGAGTGTATACTGGGGAGTGATATGAAATAAGTCAAGAAAGGCACATGGAGCCACATTTAGAAGGGCCTTTAATTCCACTCTAATGAATGTATCTGTTCTACTGGCACTAGGGCATCTCTGATCATTATAAAATAGGAGAGCAACAAGGCCAGAGCTATTATATAGGAATATGATTTTGGCATCTGAGTAGAAGATGGTTTGGGGATATGGCAGAGACAATGGTAAAGATGCCAATTAGGAAGCAGGAGACCAAGTGAGAGATGACAGAATTGTAAAATGAGATGGTGGGCTTGAGAATGGAGAGAAGGGGACAGATATAAGTCGTACCATACAGGCAGAATATTCAAGATATAACAACTGATTGTATATTGAGATAAGAGTCAAGGTGGATTCTGAAATTATATGCATGGATAGCTGGTAATACTGACGAATACTCAAGATGAATATGTAAATTTGGAAAAGGGATGGGTTCAAGAGGGAAAATAAGAATTGTCTTGGTCATGTTGATTTTTTTTCCTTTTTTTTTTTTTGCTTTTTGGCAGGCCAATTGGGGTTAAGTGACTTGCCCAAGGTCACACAGCTAGTATTTGTGTCAAGTGTCTGAGGCCGGATCCGAACTCAGGTCCTCCTGACTCCAGGGCCGGTGCTCTACTGACTGCACCACCTAGCTTCCCCTGGTCATGTTGATTTTAAAAGAACAATGGAAGATTCAAGTGGAAATGCCCAAAAGATTGCTTGAAATTCAGGGATGAATGAAGCTCAGGAGAAAGTCCAGGTCTAAACATATAAATTTGAGAATAGTCTGAAGTCATGATATGAAAGATATCATTTTCTATATATGGGAAAGAGAAAAAAGAATATGAAAACAAAAAGTAAAGTGTCCATGACAGAGATTTGGAGAAAATTATGTGCCTATGCACAGAGATTGACATTATTTTGCAAAGGAAACTGAACAAGAGTAATCAATTAGGCAGGAATTGAAAGAAGAAAAACTCTTGGATAGCAATGAAGGGAGGAGAAACTGTTCCTTCTTGCAATAGGTATGATTCAACAGTTATAAAAGCTGCATGAAGGAAAAGGGCATTTAGGATTGAAGAAGAACCTTTAGATGTAGCATTTAAGAAAGCATTGTGGCCTTTGAGAAATCTGTTTCACTAAAATGATGGACTCAAAAGCTCTATTCCTCAGTGTTGAGAATTAAGTCTGTAGGTGAAAGTAGGCATCTGTGTTCTAGCAGTTTTGCACTGAAAGGAAAGTAGCTCATAGCTTGAGAGGAAGACAGAGTCAAATTAAGTGACAATAACTGCACTAGAGTACCTAACCTAAAATCTGATTAGGGACTGAATCTTTTTACCAAGTGACAATAGGCTGCTTTCCGGGTTGAACTCCATTGACCAAATATAATTTTTCCTGATAGACAGAAGGTGATGAACGAGAACTCTCACATATCTGGGCTATGAAAGAAATGTCTAGCTCAAAGAAAAGCTTACAAATCCAACAAAATTGTTTTGATTTTATCTTATTTTAATATATATGTATTTTTAACTTTCACATTGCCCTCATTTCTTAATAAATCTTCTACCTCCTCTCCCTAGAGAGTCTTACCTTATAATGAAGATTGTAAAAGAAAGATAAGAAGCAATTCATCAAAACCAACCAATACCTCATCTGTATCTGACAGTAAATGCAATACTGCATACTCATAGTCCCTCTTTTCTGCAAAGAGATAAGGCTGGTGTTTTGTCTAGTCTTCTCTGAAGGCAAAGCTTGGTAACTAAAATTACATAGTGTCCCATTTTTTCTTCACATTTAAATTGTTCTGATCATAATGTCTGTTATTTCTGTGGTTCTGATTGCTGCAGTTGGCTTTGCTTGAATTATTTTCTGATACTTCTTTGAATTTTTCACATTTATTGTGTCTTATGATACAGTAATTGTCTATTAAATCCATGTATCACAATTTGTTTAGTCACCTAATCTTTATCTGAGGATGAACAAACCCCTGCTTTGAACTAGATTCTGGATTATCCTTTATCAATTCTGGGAACTGTAACACGTCATATTCACCAATCATCACAACCATCCTTTGCATTTGGACAGCATAATTAGACTTTTCACCTGCACCCTAACGATAGCCCTTTGCCAGGGGCAGGGTGAAAAATAGAACTCATTTTTTAGGTAACAAAATCAAGATCAAAGGATTTTTTTGCTTAAAGTTGCATATTTAATGCAGAATTGGGACTTAGAACTCGGAACTTTTTTCAGCGGCCTTTCCGATGTAGCACACTGTTTTCCTGATATGAAGCAGTGCATATCCAATAGGGATATTATGTACCACTCCACACAAATTAAGGCACTCCAGTAGTGTAGCTCTTATATTTATCAGTAGGGAAATGGAGCCAGCTGTAGAGTGTTCTCATTAATGTTACAAAAACTTGTATAATGAACTATTATGATGAAATATAAGAGAATTTCATGGTACATTATGAAGAACAAAACTCAACTTTCCTGGATAAAGATTGCTTAAATACAGGCTAATTCAATGGCTTCTAACTTTACTGAAAGAGACATTTCAAAATGATGATCATGCTCAATCCTTTTGACTTTTTCTCTTATGGTTGAATAACAACATTGAAGTGTTTAAAGTTATTGCTAAATGGAGGCTCATAATTTATAAATTCGCATCTATATGGGCATTCTTTAGCAAGGACAAATATGGAGAAATATCACTTTATATCATTTGTCTTATGTAATTAATGCTATCATTGATAGTAGCACTTGTGAGTGACTCATCTGAATGGGAAATGTCACATGTCAATCACAGAGAGCACTGGAAAGTACACTCAATCAGAAAGCATCTTGAGGCATCTCTCTGCCAAAGAAATTTTTTACGTGAAATATCCAGAGGGATAAATAGTGACAGATAGTCTCAAAGTCAGAGAACACACTCATGGATAGATGTAAAGGATAAATAGATACCAGAAAAAAGTCACATAGTTGAAAGTGTACCACAGAGGCAAAGAGTGTAGTCCCAAATATGACCCTAAGAAACTATGTGGCAATGAAAGTCATGTAAATAACCTAAGCCTTGGTTTCCTTATATCTAAAGTGTATTGAACAAATCACTCGTTGCTTGTAATAATCAAAATGGCCCTTCTAGATCTACATTTCTTTATATCAGGCAGTGCTCATCAATAATCTTTTATTATGTGATTTATGGCACACAATTTGAATAATTATTTTATAAGCATTAATATATAAGAATAGTTACTTTGCCATTTGTGTGCTGAATTCTAGACACTATTTCCTGTGGACTGGAGAAGTTTTGGGGTTTTTTTAACAATACTGATCTTCTTTATATTTAAAATAAAAAGAGAATCTTTATCTGTCTCATTTAAAATGCTGCCAATAAGCTTTTCCTTAAAACAAGATATGTTAGATTTTATAGGTCTTTGTTCATATAGAATAGCCTAAGGAAATGACATCTTTTGTTGACAATTACAATAAAGAATTTTCACTAAAGTGTTATTCTAATGCTTCATTGTGGTATGGAGTTGGTCCTAGTTACTCAAAGTCCATAACTGAAGAGCTCAAACTCTGGAAAATATAATCAAACTGAAAAGCCTACTGTTGGATAAGGTTGTCTGATATCTAAAAAGTAGTTTAGTTAGTTTGAGAAGCTGGCTATGAGTTATAGCAACTCACAAACAATATCTACTAAAATAGAAAGGAAATAAAATCTGTCATGGTTAAGGGAATGTCCACAGCAATGAAATAACAGATCCTTGAAGTACTCAAAATTCTATTATTAAATGAAATTGTTACACTAAAGTTATATTGTATTATAAATATTTATAGACCTATAATGTTCAAGGCACTGTGCTATGTACACTGTGGAGAAAACAAAAAAGAGTAAGACTTCATTATTGTTGTAATAGTTTTTAGCCTATATTTAATAGAATTGAGATACAGTCTTGGACAAATGTTTTCCTAATACTGGTCACTCATATTTAATGTTTGGCAGATTATTGCATAGGGATTGCTTTTTTAAATACTGAGTGAAATTGAGGTCATTGTAGGCTCACCAAAAGCTTCTTTCAAATATTCCCAGTAACAGAATTATATGTACTTTGGCCTTTTACCATGTGATTTTGTTTATTTTTTTCCTCTAAGTCTCTATGTGGAGATCTTTTCATTTTATGTAGATGGGAGGTTATGAAGAGTAATAGTAGTAGCACATGGTTCTCTTCCTTTCTATCCTACCTTTATTTTTCACTAATATTATTCACTCTTTAATCTTACGTTTTCTTTCTTCTGGCTTTCGCTTATGCCTTTACTCTCAAAAGAAAATCCCTCCAACTATTGAAATTCTTCCACTCCTTAATGGCACAACTCAAGTGTTACCATTTCCTTGAGACTTTTTTATTAAAGAACTTCTTCATCCTCAAATTTCTTATACAACTTTGTCAGAACCTCTCTTTTGTACTTATGTCTCTCTTCTTTGTAAAATAATTATTAGTATTCATGTCTTTCCTACCTCATAGATTTTAGATAGCAATGTTTGTGTCATGCCCATCCCCAGATGCTCCGTCCCACATGTAACACAGTTTCTTGGACTTAGTATGTGATTAATAATGTTAGTTGTTATGAACTTTCTGTAACAGAAGGTTCTCAAAGGAAAACTCTGAGAGGTAAGTTTGGACAAGGCGGAAGAACTTTGTGAAGATAAGTTTGAATAGGAAAATGCGTTTACCAAACGGTAATGTAAAGACATAAGATGGGTACAAGTAGGTGACAATGTATTTACAATTATCTATTCAGAAGAAATAGCATAAGGGGTACTGAGAAGATGTAAGAAAAACAAAAGTGGCAGAACTGCAATACTTCAAGAAGGAGAGATAAATAATGACAGCTTGAGTCATGCAAATGGTACCTCTGACATGTAGATTTCTAGAGCATTCGGAAGATCTACTGCAGAGAATCAGTGAGAGAAACATGGATTATAACTACATAGGAGGAGAAAGAATGGATAGACATCTCTATACTGATTGAGGGAAGTGCCATGTAAATAAAATCACAAGTTAAGTGATATATAAGTAAGATTGGGGTAGAAATGGAGAATCTTAAATGGCAAAGTTTGCCAAAACAATTTTTTTTTACTGAGGTGGGATAAAAATATGTTATTTCCATATTTAGGGGTGTGAATCATTTAGCAATAATATATATAAAACTAACTTCCTGACCCAATGGGATATGTTGGTCTCCCTTAGTTATATAACTATTACTATATATTTAAGCCCTTAAATAGAAATAACCCTCTGGGATAACTCTATTATTTCATTGCAACTAAGGAAAAGTGAATTCTGTCAAAAAATAACAACAACAAACCATGGACAAAAATTAATTATTGCTGTTTAATTGTGCAGTTCAAATGAGAACTTGGAATTTTTGAGAAAAGTGGAATTACTTAAACCACCTATGCAAAGAAGCACCTTTTCTCTTATTGGCATACTGATTGTCCATCTAGAACAATAGTTCTCCAAATTTTATTCTCAGGATCACTTTGCACTCTTAGCAATATTGAAAACACTAAAAGGCTTTTATTTATGTTGGTCAAATGTATTGATATTTACCATATTAGAAATTAAAATATAAAATTTAAAATAATTAGTTTATTCATTTAAAATGATGTTAACATAAACAATATTTCATTATGAAATAACTGTATTTTCCAAAATCCTAAAAACAAATTAGAAGAGTAGCTTTGTTAACTGTATTGATAAGAATCTCATCTGGTTTAATAGAAGACAACTAGATTTCACATCTCTTTCTGTATTTAATTTGTTGTGATATATTTTTTGGTTGGAATATGTAAAGAAAATTCAAGGAAGAATATTTTAATAGGTAAATAATATATTAGTACTATTATGAAGACATTTTTGACCTTTCAGATCCCATAAAAGGGTCTTGGGCACCCTCAGGGATCCTTTGACCTTTCAGAACCACTGCTCTAGAACATCATATGTCTTTAAGGAAAAAAAAAATGTTTTCTTTGAGCTGGGAGTGAAAGGGGAAAGGGAGTAAAGAAAGGTTTAAATTTAAAATTATAACTCTGAGCCAGCCTGGAATTCGAAGAGAAATGTGAAAGCTGTTGTTTAGTGTTTAAAATCGAAGAGCGCTAAGTTATTGTTCATTAAGAATTGACTTAAGGCCAGAATAGTTGAATTCTTTAATTTCCTGCTTCAGCATTAAATGTGAAATTGTGCATATATGTACTCTAATTAAAATTGGTAACATTGTTTTTCTGAATAACTTTCCAGAGAATAACTTTATGAGCTACTGTGATTAGGCTTTACTTTAAATGTAAAATTAAATTGTTTAGTTTTTTCATTGTTTTTGCAGCCTGAGGAAAACATAATGATTCCAACTGTTTTTATGCAACAACTGTTCAGTTTATAAGAACCACAATAACTGGAAATGTAATTGTGTGGGGCCAAACCATATTAATTTTCCAATGATTTGGGGCAAATAATAGGAACCAAAGGTTAATCAATCCATCTGCAAATAAATATTTCTATTAGAGATTTTATCTGAGAGGTGCAAGATTTCACTAGGATAGATATTCTATTTACCAATGGATATTTATTGCTCCTTCCCTTGCTTTCTTCATTCTCTCTATTCTTGTTCACATCTTTGCATAAGTCTTCCATAGGAGATCCACCAAAAAAAGTTAAAGACCTTCCTCTAGTTCCCTTCTTATCTTGGATATATAAATGTCATTTTACCTAATATAACCATCTCCATCTACTCTTTTTTCTGGACATTCGCATCCTTGATGATGTCTTTTATGCCAATTTTCAGGGCCCTGTCTTCATTGGTTATATTCCACAGAATACTTAATACCACCATGTGGTTCCGAATTAATGATAATTTTGAATCTTGTAAGATCATGGCTTTGTAAGATTCACAGATAAAATCATTAGGAAATTATTCTGCTAAATGATACAATAGAAATATAAGGCTCAATATATTTTCACAAAAAAGCTCAAAATATATTTGAGAGGCAAAACCAATATGCAAAACAATTAGAAAGATACCATGGATCAAGTACTAGATTGTGAAACATAGAAAATAAATGTAGAGAATATGAATAATCATTGTGCTTTGGCCTTCTGAGGACCCTAGAGATCATAAATTTTAACTTTCTTATTTTACTGATGAGGATACTAAGGCCCAATAAAGTGACATATTTTGTCCAAGGTCATTTAATTAATAAGTAAAAGAGCCATGACTCAAACTCATTTCTTCTGATGTCAAATTCAGACTCATTTTCAAAGTATGATGCTGCCTCGAAAGGAGGAGCTAACTAAAGTTTCTTGATGAAGAGGGAATTCAAGTCCTACATTGGAAGTGATTGGAAAAAGCACTTGAAGAATGAATAGAATGTGTTCAAAGGGCATTATTTCAGATAGAGGGAATAGCAAATGCAAAAATTGTTCCCAAATCTTTGATAAAACCTTTGCTATTATTCAAGAACCTTATCATTCTCCATGGCCTTCAAATCCTTAGTTTATTTTTGTTATTCATGTCACAGTATTGCCAAGCAAGCTAGGCACATTACTGCTGAATGTTTGCATGGTGGATTTCCTTGTGGCTTTCTTCTTTTCCATGGACTTGTGATTATCTACTAAGTTATATTTGGAATACATCCCAACACATTAAATGAGCTCCTTATGCCTTAAGATACTTTTGCTCTTCTAAAACAAATGCCCAGAATTTTCAATTGCATCTCAATACAATAATATACATATCTTCACATAATAATGTGTTTTACTGCTTTGTTGCTTGGCACCAAATGCCTGAGCAGAACATAGGCATATAAAGCCTATAATTTACAAGGCCCTACTAATTACCAGCGCTTGTAAATTTTAAACAATGATCTAAAATGGAAAGGAAGGGCTAAGATTGCAGAGTAAAGACAAGAACTCACCCTACCTCTTCCCAACTCCCTTCTAAACAACTTTAAAATTACACTTCAAAATGAATTCTGGAGTGGCAAGACAAGCAAAAAGACAAAGGAAAAAATATTCCAGCCCAAGACAACTTAAAAGGTTGGCAGGAAAGGTCTGTCTCACTGGGAAAAAAGGGTAGTCCAGCACACATAATACCCTGCAAGCCAGCAAGAAGGCCCAGGCCCCTGTGCCAGGCAGCCAGAAGCAGGCCATACCCAATGCAAACCAGAAGCAGGCCTTGGAGGCAACTGAATCTGTAGCAACTCCTTCCTGAGTTCTCAGCATACAGATGGTAAAGGGGTTGGTCTACTGGTCAGAAAGAGATTACAACAGACACTTAGTTGGCACTCAGTGCAGGACTCTGTTGCATTGCACATGGAGGCAAGGCAAGGAAGAGCACTAGTATACTAGAACTTGTGAGACAGGAGTACAGGGCACTGATCACATTTCCAGGGCAGAAAAGAGTGCTTGTGGTTGTTCACAAACCAGAGCATAGGCCAGTGGATCAGGGTCCACACCTCTCTTTGGAGGAACTTAAAACTTAGAGACCCCCCAGAACTATGAAAATAGGAAAAACAAAACTAAGCTAATAAACCAAAAGCTTCAAAAAGTGCCCCCTTAACCCCAGGATTTGAGCCCAACTTTTTAACACAAAATTGGAGGTCAAGAAATAGGCTGGGGGGGGGGGTGAGCCAAGATGGCATCTGGAAAACAGGGACTCACTTAAGCTCTCTGCCAAATCCCTCCAAACACCTGTAAAAATGGCTCTGAACCAATTCTAGAGCTACAGAACCCATGAAATAAAAGAAGGCAGCAGGTCTCTAGCCCAGGACTGCCTGGATAGTTGCTGGGAAGAATCTATTGCACCATACTGGGGGTGGAGCACAGCCCAGTGTGGACCGCACCAGGAATGACCAGGCCAGGAAAATATCATGTGGATCAGGCCTTAGGGCCATGAATTGCTGAGCTGTAGCAGTTACCAGACTTCTCAACCCACAACTGCCAAAAACAACTTAGCGGGTCAGTGGGAAAACTGATTGATCTGTGTGTGGTCTGTGCAGTCTGGCCCCAGCCCCTGGGCTGTGGAGGTGGTATGGCAGCAACAGCAGGAAGCTCAGGTGGCTGCTTCCAGAACTCCAGCTGTGGCTGCATCTGGTCCCAGAACCACCTGGTGGGAGGAGTCAAGCAGCAGATCAGGGCATGAGTGAAGAGAGTAATTTGTTGGCACAGAGGCAGGGTTCTCTTGTTTGCCCTGGTTGGATCTGGGTCACAACCCTGGTTTGTGGTTCTTGGGGGAGAAAGAGTGCTGGTATGGCAGAGTTTGCTGAGTAGAAGTAGCTCTGAAAACAAGTGCAAGACCCCTGAAGCTTGGGAGAAAGCACTCACCACTCTGAAGGCAGTCATACCCTGATGAAAAGCTCATGGGTCAAATACCTGGCTGGGCACAAGAAGAAGCAGCATGAAAGGACACAGAGTACAGAATCTTCTTTTTGGTGACAAAGAAGATCAAAACATACAGCCAGAAGTCAACAAAGTCAAAGAGCCCACACTAAAAGCCTCCAAGAAAAATATGAATTGGTCTCAGGCCATGGAAGGGCTCAAAAAGGATTTGGAAAAGCAAGTAAGAGAAGTAGAGGAAAAATTGGGAAGTGATCCAAGAGAGTGATCCAAGAAAATCATGAAAAACAAGTCAACAACTTGCTAAAGGAAACCCCCCAAAATACTGAAGAAAATATCACCTCAAAAATAAGCTAACCCAAATGGTAAAAAGAGCTACAAAAAGCCAATGAGAAGAATGCATTAAAAGGCAGAATTAGCCAAATGGAAAAGGAGGTCCAAAAGACCACTGTGAAGAAAATACCATCTTAAAAATTAGATTGGAGCAAGTTGAAGCTAGTGACTTTATGGAAAATCAAGATATTATAAAACAGAAGGAATGAAAAAATGGAAGATGATGTGAAATATCTTATTGGAGAAGGCCTGTAGAATAGATCCAGGAGAGATAATTTAAAAATTATTGGACTACCTGCAAGCCATGATCAAAAAAAAGATCATAGACATCAACTTTCAAGAAATTTTCAAGCAAAACTGCCCTGATATTCTAAAACCAGAGGGTAAAATAGAAATTGAAAGAATCCAATGATCACCTCTTGAAAAAGATCCCAAAAAGAAAACTCATAGGAATATTGTAGCCAAATTCAAAATTTCCCAGGTCGAGGAGAAAATACTGCAAGCAACCAGAAAGAAACAATTTGAGTATTGGGGAAACAAAACCAGAATAACAGAAGGTCTGGCAGCTTCTACATTAAGGGATTGAACAGCTTGGAATATGATATTCCAGAGGTCAAAGGAGCTAGGATTAAAACCAAGAATCACCTATCCAGCAAAACTGAGTATAATGCTCCAAGGCAAAGTAGGGATTTTCAATAAAATAGAGCATTTCAAGCTTTCTCAGTGAAAAGCCCAGAACTGAATAGAAAAGTTGA
This sequence comes from Trichosurus vulpecula, assembly GCF_011100635.1. Classification (NCBI taxonomy): domain Eukaryota; kingdom Metazoa; phylum Chordata; class Mammalia; order Diprotodontia; family Phalangeridae; genus Trichosurus; species Trichosurus vulpecula. The sequence goes on along the minus strand of NC_050574.1, from coordinate 297,494,181 downwards.
CTTTCAAGTACAAGAATCAAGAGAAGCATGAAAAGGTAAACAGGAAAGAGAAATCATAAGGGACTTACTAAAGTTGAACCATTTTGTTTACATTCCTACATGGAAAGATGATATTTGTAACTCATGAAACCTTTCTCAGTATTAGGGTAGTTGAAGGGAATATACATATATATATATATATAGACAAAGGGCACAGGGTGAGTTGAGAATGAAGGAATGATATCTAAAAATAAATAAAATCAAATTAAGGGATGAGGAGGAATATATTGGGAGAAGGAGAAAGGGAGAGATAGAATGGGGTAAATTATCTCACATAAAAGTGGCAAGAGAAAGCAGTTCTAATGGAAAGGAAGAAGGAGCTGGTGAAAGGGAATGAGTGAACCTTGCTCTCATCAGATTTGACTTAGGGAATAACACACACACTCAATTGGGTATCTTACCCTACATGAAAGTAGAGGGGAGGGGGATAAGAGAGGGGGGATGATAGAAGGGAGGGCAGATCAGAGGAGGAGGTAATCAAAAGCAAACACTTTTGAAAAGTGACAGGGTCAAGGGAGAAAATTGAATAAAGGGGGACAAGATAGGATGGAGGGAAATGTAGTTTGTCTTTTAAAACATGATTGTTATGGAAGTTGTTTTGCATAATGGTACATGTGTGGCCTATGTTGAATTGCTTGCCTTCTCAAGGATGGTGCATGAGGAGGGAAGAAGGGACAGAATTTGGAACTCAAAGTTCTAAAAATAAATGCTCAAAAAAAGTTGTTTTTACATGCAACTGTAAAATAAGATATATAAGCAATGAGGTATAAAAATCCATCTTGCCCTACAAGAAAGTAAGAGGAAAGGGGATGGGGGGAGTGGGGTGACAGACGGGAGGGAAGACTGGGGAAAGGGGCAATCAGAATATATGCCATCTTGGGGTGGGGAGGGAAGGATAGAAATGGGGAGAAAATTTGTAACTCAAAATCTTGTGGAAATCAATGTCAAAAACTAAAATATATTAAATAATAAAACAATTTTTTAAATGTGGGAGGTCTTTGGTGTGGGACATTACATATATTTTCAAAAAAATTGATGTATTGATAGGTTTTTCTGATTTTTTTTTTACTTTTTTCCTATAAAAATATCATTTTTTAAATATTAGATGGTTCTCTGGAATGTAATAAGCATTTATTAAGCACCTACAATGTACCAAACACTTTATAAATATTATCTTATTCAGTCCTTACAACAATCCTATGAAGTAGACACTATTATAATCCTTATTTAATAGTTGAAGAAACTGAAACAGATAAATGTTAAGTGACTTGCCCAGGGTCATGTTGTCAGTAAGTCTTTGAAGTCAGATTTTAATTCTGATCTTCCTGAATCCAGGTCCAGTGTTCACTGCACAACCCAGCTGCCTTATGAATGGGAAAGGATATTAGGAGAAGTTTTGGGGATGTAAAAACAAATTCTATCAACAAAAATTTATTTTTTTAAATAAAACAATGAATGGAATATTTTAAAACCAAATGGAAGAAACAGGAAGATGTTCAGAAGGAGATACAGAAAAGCAAGGCAGTATTGGAAGTACTGTGTTTTTTTAACCTGTAAATGGTTATTCATATATATCCGATCCTCTTTTTTTGCATTTTTAAACATAATATTTTATTTTTCCCAATTACTTGAAAAGACAATTTTAACAATCATTTAAAAATAATTCACATCCCAAGGTTTCTCCCTCTCTCCTTCACCTCCACTTCCTGAGACGGCAATCCTCTTTTTGTTTTTTTTTTTAATATAAGAAATTGTTCATCTTGATGGAAGTTTGTCAAGTTCATAATAATAAAAAAGAAAATATTTAAAAAAGAAATAGGCTAGGAAAATAAGTAAGCAACAACAACAAAACAAACAAACAACAACAAACAAACAAAAAGAAAATAAACAACCTGACCATAAAAAGTTACAACGATTTTAGGGAACTCAGAAGAGAATAACAGTTTCAAAATAGCTACATGCAAAGTCTAACAAAAAGTGTGTATATGGGGGAGGACTTGTTTCAAATACCAAAAGACTTATTACTCGAAAACCTCAAAAAGGATTTTCAAAATCAAATAAGAGAGGTAGAGGAAAAATTAGGAAAATAAATGAGAGTGATGCATTGATTTTGTTTGGGTAAAATGTTTTTAAATTGACGTAATCAAAATTATGCTTTTTACCACTGTCTCTCTTGTTTGGTCATAAATTCTTCCCTTATTCATAGATCTGTCAGTTAAAAATTTTCAGACACCCCTCATTTGCTTATGATGTCACCTTTTATGTCAAAATCTCATACCTGTTTGGACTTGTCTTTTCAGATGACATGAGATATTGATCTATACCTTGCTTCTGCCAAAGTACTTTCCAGTTTTCCCAACAAATTTTGTTCAAATATGGAATTCCCATCCCTGAAGTTTGGTTACAATGATCATTTATCACTGTGAATCATGGACTGAATCTATTCTCCTAATGTGCTACTCTGTTCCTTAGCCAATATCAGATTTTTTTTCATGCTTAGTTATTTGTAATGCATATTGAAATCTGGTAGAGCTAAGCCAAATTTCTCCAGTTTTTTATTGATTCCCTTGATATTGTTGATCTATTCTTTTTCCAGATGAATTGTCTAACTATTTTTTCTAACTCTATAAAATTATAGGGTGATTGGTGTGGCATTAAATAAGTAAATTTACTTACATAGAATTGTCATTTTGGTTCTATTGGCTCAGCCTACCCATGAGCAATTGATATTTTTTTCCGATACTTAGATCTGACTTTATTTGTGTGAAATTTATTTTGTATTTTTATTCATATCATCTCAAGGTTTTTCTTCACAAGTAGATTCTCAAGTAGTTTATGTTGTCTCCAGTTATTTTAAATGGAGTTTTTCTTTTGATATAGAAATGTTGATGATTTATGTGGGTATATTTTATATCCTACAACTTTACTAAAGCTGTTAATTGTTTCAACTAGTCTTTTAGTTGATTCTCTAGGCTTCTCTGATTATACCATCACATCATGTGAAAAGAATGAGAGTTTTGTTTTCCCATTGATTAATCTAATTCCTTCAATTTCTTTTTTTTGTCTTATTGCTATAGTTACCATTTCTAATACAATATTGAATAGTAGTGGTGATAATGGTCAACCTTATTTCACCCCTGATCTTAGTGCGATGGTTTTGAGGTTATCCCCATTACAGATAAAGCTCGCTGGTGGTTTTAGATAGATACTACTTATCAACCAAGGAGAGCTCCTTTTATTCCCATGCTTTCTAGTCTTTTTGATAGGAATAAGTGTTGTATTTCATCCAAAACTTTTTTCTGAGGTAATCATAGGATTTTTTGGTAGATTTTGTTATTGTTATGATCAATTATTGTGATAGTTTTCCTATTATTGAACCAGCCCTCTATGCCTGTTGTGAATCCCATCTGATCTTAGTATATGATCTTTGTGATGTATTGCTGAAACCTTATTGCTAGTATTTTAAAATATCCCATTAATATCCATTAGGAATATTGGTCTATATGTTTCTTTCTCTGCTTTTACTCTTCATAGTTTAGTGTATCAGCAGCATATTTGTGTCATAAAAAGAATCTGGTAGGACAGTTTTTTTTCCAAACAGTTTATTTAGTATTGTAATTAATTGTTCTTTAAATGTTTAGTAGAATTTAACTGTCAATCAATTTTGTCCTGAGGATTTTTATTAGGGAGTTCATTTATGACTTGTTCAGATTATTTTTTTGTAAGATAGGGTTATTTAAGTGTTCTATTTTTTTTCTTCCATTATTCTGGGCAGTTTTTATTTTTGCAAATATCCATTTCACTTAGATTGTAACTTTTATCAGCATATAATTGGTCATGATAGCTCTTAAAATTGTTTTAATTTCATTTTCATTGGTGATCAATTCACTCCTTTCATTTTGAACTAACAATTTCATTTTCTTTTATTTTACTCAAATTGGCCAATGTTTTAACTATTTTATTGATTTCCTTCATAAAACAAGCTACTAGTTTTATTAGTTCAATTATTTACTTTCAGGTTTATTAATCTCTCTTTGATTATCATGATTATCTTTTTTCTACTTCCTTTTTTTGCAATTACATGTAAAGATAGATTTCAACATCTATTTTTATGAGTTTGTGAGTTCAGAATTCTTCCTCCTCATTGCCATTCCTACCCCTCCCCAATATAGCAAGCAAACCTGATAAAGGTTATACATGTACAATCATGTTAAATATATTTTCAAATTATTCATCTCATGAAAGAAAAATCAAAACAAAAGGGAAAAACCATGATAAATTAAAAAACAATAAAATGAAAAAAGTGAAAATAGTATGCTTCCATCTGCATTCAGATTTTATAGTTCTTTCTCTGGACGTGGATAGCATTTTCTATCATGAGTCTTTTGGAACTGTCTTGGATTATTGTATTGCTGAGAAGAGCTAAGTGTATTAGAGTTGATCATCTCACAATGTTGTTACCATGTACAATATTCTCTTGCTTCAGCTCACTTTACTTGGCATCAGTTCATGTAAGTTTTTCCAGATTTTTCTGAAATCTACTTGCTCATCATATCTTATAGCACAGTAGTATTCCATTACATCTATATACCACAACTTGTTCAGTCATTTCCCAATTGATGGGCATCCCCTCAATTTCCAATTCTTTGTCACAACAAAAAGAGCTCCTGTAAATATTTTTGTACATGTGCATCCTTTTCACTTTTTGGGGATATTACTACATTGCTGTCCAGAAGAGTAGTATCAGTTCATAACTACACCAACAGTACATTAGTGTTCCAGTTTTCCCACATCTTCTCCAACATTTATCATTTCCCTGTTACCCAATTTGATAGGTGTGATGTGGTACCTAAGAGTTGTTTTGATTTGCATTTTTCTAATCAATAGTGATTTAGAGCATTTTTTTCATATAGCTATAAATAACTTTAATTTCTTTATCTGAAAACTGCCTGTTCATATCCTTTGACCATTTACCAGTTGAGGAGTGACTTGCATTCTTAAAAATTTGACTCAGTTCTCTATATATTTTGGAAATTGAGACTTTTAAAGAAACACTGTCTATAAAAAAAAATCTGAGTTTTCTGCTTTCCTTCTAATCTTGGTGGCATTGGCTTTTAATGTAATCAAAATTATCCATTATGTATTTCATAATGTTTTCTATTTCTTATTTGGTCACAAATTCTTCCCTTCTTCACAAATCTGAGAGGTAAACTATTCCTTGCTCTCCTAATTTTCTTATGGTATCATCTTTTATGTAGTCATGTAGTCATGTAGTCATTTTAAACTTATCTTGCTATAGGGTGTGACATGTTGGCCTATGCCTAGTTTCTGCCTATTATTTTCTAGTTTTCCGAACAATTTGTGTCAAATAGTGAGTTCTTGTCCCAGAGGCTGGAGACTTTGGCTTTATCTGACAATAGATGACTATAGTTATTCACTATTGTGTCTTGCATACCTAACCTATTCCACTGATTCACAACTCTATTTCTTAGCCAATATCAACTAGTTTTGAAAATTGCCACTTTATAATATATAGTTTTAGATCTGACACATCTAGAGCACTTTCCTTTGCTTATTTTTCATTCATTCCCTTTATATTCTTGACCTTTTGTTCTTCCACGGGAATTTTGTAATTTTTTTCTAGCTCTGTAAAATACTTTGTTAGTTTGATGGATATGGCAATGAATAAGTATATTAATTTAGGTAGAATTGTGTTTTTTATTATATTAGCTTGGCCTACCCATAAGCAACTGATATTTTTTCCATTTATTTCAATCTGACTTTATTTGTGTGAAAGCATTTTTGTAATTGTGTTCACATAGATCCTGGGTTTGTCTTCGCAGATAGACTCCCCAAAATTTTATGTTGTCTACAGTTATTTTAAATGGAATTTCTCTTTCCATCTCTTGCTGTTGGGCTTATTAATAGTACATAGAAATGCTGGTGATTTATTTGGGTTTATTTTATATCCTGCAACTCTGCTAAAGTTAATTATTTCAAGTCACTTTTGGTTGATTCTCTAGATTCTCTATGTATACAACCATATCATCTTCAAAGAGTGATAGTTTTATTTCCTCTTTACCTCTTCTAATCAATTTCTTTTTTGTTCTCTGACTGCTAAAGCTAAAATTTCTAGTACTGTATTGAATAATAGTGGTGATAATTGGTATCCTTGTTCCACTCCTGATCTTATTGGGAATGCTTCTATCTTATCCCCGTTATAGATAATTCTGCTGATGGTTTTAGATAGATACTGCTTAACATTTAAAGGAAAACTCCATTTAATCTTATGCTCTTTAGTTTTGTATTTTGTCAATACTTTTTCTCTATCTATTGAGGTATTAAAATTTCTACTAATTTTGTTATTGATATAGTCAATTTCGCTGATAATTTTTTCCCAAATATTGAATCACCTCTGCATTCCTGCTATAAATCCCACCTGGTGATATTGTATTATCCTCACCATAAGTTGCTGTAATCTTTTGCTCATATTGTATTTAAAATTTTTGCATTAATATTTGTTTGAGAAATTGGTCTATAATTTTCTTTCTCTCTTTTGGCTCTTCTTGGTTTAGATATCAGCACCATATTTGTGTGATAAAAGGAATTTGGTAGTACTTTACTTATTTTTCAAAATAGTTTATATATTATTGGAATGAGTTGTTCTTTGAATGTTTGGTAGAATCCACTTGTAAATCCATCTGGCCCTGAAGATTTTTTCTTAGGAAGTTCATTGATTGCTTGCTCAATTTCTTTTTCTAAAACAGGGTTATTTAAATATTTTATTTCCTCTTCTGTTAATCTTGGCAATTTATATTTTTGTAAATATTCATCTATTTCACTTAGATTGTCAGAATTGTTGTAATACATTTGGCAAAAGAGCTCCTAATTACTGCTTTAACTTGTTTTTCACTGCTGGTGAATTCACCTTTTTTGACTTTGATACTAATAAATTGCTTTTCTTCTTCCTTTTAATTTTTTTAAATCAACTCTTAGTATTATTTATTAGTTCAATAGTTTTCTTATTTTCAATTTTATTAATCTCTCCTTAGATTTTCAAAAATTCTAGCTTGGTATTTAATTGGAATTTTAAATTTGTTTTTCTCTTCTAGCTCTTTTAGTTACATGCCCAATTTATTGATCTGTTCTTTCTCTATTTGATTTATGTGAGCATTTAGAGATATAAAATTTCCCCTAGCTGCTTGGGCTGCATCCCAGAAGTTTTTTAATGTTATCACTTTATTTTCATTGTCTTTGATTAAATTACTGATTGTATCTATGATTTTTTGTTTGACCTACATACATGTTTGGCTGATCCCTTAAGTCTCATAGTCATTAGCTTCCACTTTTCCAAATCTAATTTTTGAAGAGTTATTTTCTTCAGTTAACTTTTGTACCTCCTTTTCCATTCCTCCAATTTTACTTTTCAATGAGTTGTTTTCTTTAGTGTTTTTTTCCCCATTAGGCTAATTCTATTTTTTAATAACCTGTTTTCTTCAGTCAATTTTTGTGCTTACTTTTACAAGCTGTTGACTTTTTTCATAATTCTCCTGTATAACTTTCATTTTTTCCCTATTTTTCTTCTACCTCTCTTGATTTTTAAAATATTTTTGAGCTGTTCGAAGAGGACTTTATGGGCTTCAGACCAATTCATATTCCCCTTTGAGGCTTCACATGTAGGTATTTTCACATTGTTGTTCTCTTCTTTGTTTTTGTTTTGATCTTCCTTGTTGCCATAGTAGCTTTCTATGGTCAAGGCTCTTTCTACTTTTTTGCTCATTTTTAAAAATTAAGTCCTGCTCCTGGAACATAACGAGCACTGTCCCAAACTTCTTGTGATGGGGTGTAGCGGCCTGGTCACTGGCTTTCCATCCCAGGGAAAGTTGGTGGCTTGCCCATTGTGCTGGGGTGGCATAGCCTAAGCACACCTATTGTACTAGGGTTTGGGGGCTGGAGGCATCACAGCTGGCCTGCTGTGCCACTAGCCAGCTGAGCCAGGATTGAAGGGCCTCAGTTGCTGACCTATGTTGTGGTTAAGTGCCTCTTGCTAGCTTGCCTTGACACCATCTGTGCTGGATTGCACTCCCCTTTTACCCAAGTGAGACAGACTTTTCCCAAAGTCCTTCTAAAATATCTTAAGCTGGAAAATTGTTTCACTCCATCTTTTTCAGAGGGATTCTGTCTCTCCAGAATCCATTTAGTGGCTTGATTTCACATTTTATTCCCTGAGGGAAACTGGGATATCTTAGGCAACTTCTGGCTTCTCTCTGCCATCTTGGCTCTGCCTTATTTTTGTGATCCTAAATGTGTTATTTAATTTAGGATTTTTAATTTTTTCTTTTTTCTAATTTTTTTCAATTGCATACCCAATTCATTGATCTGATATATGTATGTATATGTTTATGTATGTATATATATGCACATATAATATATATATATATATATATATATATATATATATGTAAGCATTTTGAGATATTAATCTTTCTCTAAGTACTGCTATGTCTATATCCCACAAACTTTGTTAGGTTGTCTCATTGTTATTCTCTTTAACGTAATTATTTATTTTTTCTATTATTTGTTCTTTAACCAAATCATTCTTTAGGATTAAATTATACAAGTTCCATTTAATTTTTAATCTATGTTTCCATGGTCCTTTGTTGAATTTAATTTGATTATTTTATGGTCTGAGAAATGATGTATTTAATATTTCTGCTTGTCTTCATCTGGTTATGAGGTTTTTATGTCCTAATACATGGTCAATTTTTGTCAAGCTGCCATGTTCAAATGAGAAAAAAGATATATTCCTTTCTTTTGCCATTTAGTTTTCTCCAGAAGGCTATCACATCTAACTTTTCAAAAATTTTATTTATTTATTTGATGGTTAGATTCATCTAGTTCTGAAAGGGGAAACTTGAGGTCCACAGCTAGTTTAGTTTAAGATCTATTTCCTCTTTTAGTTTATCCAACATTTCCTTTAAGAATTTGGATGCTGTGATATTTGATGCATGAATATTTAGTACTGATATTACTTCATTGTCCATGTGACCTTTTATCAAGATGTATTTTCCATGCTTATCTCTTTTAATTATGTCTATTTTTTCTTTTTCTTTGTCTGAGATCATGATTGCTAACCTTGCGTTTTTTAATCCTCAGATGAGGCATAGTAGATTTTTCTCCAGCCCCTTATTTCTACTCTATGTGTGTCTTTCTGTTTCAAGTGTGTTTTTTTGTAAACAGGCCATTGTTAGATGCTGGTTTCTAATCTGTATTGTTATCTGCTTTCTTTTTATGGATGAATTTATCCTTCTTGCATTCACAGCTATGATTAATAACAGCTTATTTCTCTCCATCATTTCTCCCCCATTTATCCTCCCATTTTTTTCTCTATCCCTCCTGAAAAATCTGTTTTGCTTCTAACCAATGGCCCACTTTAATCTGCCCTTTCTTCTATTGCTACCCCTATGTGTCTCTTGTTGCCTTCTCCTCTTGCTTCCCTGTTGGGTAATATAGATATAGATAGATAGATAGATAGATAGATAGATATAGATATAGATAGATATTTATAGATCTCTCTCTGCATATATATATATGTATCTATATAGCGAGAGATCTATAGATATAATAGAGAGATATATAGATATATATATATTACCCAAAAGAATGTAAATGTAATTCCATCCTAGAACCAGTTTTGATGTGAATGAGGTTCAAGTGTTGCCTGCTACACCTTCACCCCCACTTTCCCCTCAACTGTGAAAACTCTTTCTGGACATCTCTTTTATATGAGATACTTTCCCCCATCCTTTCCCATTCTCCTTCTCGTAGTGCATCCCTCTTTCTTACTCTTTAATGTTTTTTTTAGATTACCCCATCATATTCAACTTATTCTGGTGCCCTCTATGTATGCTTTTTCTAAAATGATAAAGTTCTTAGAAGTGACAAGTATCATCTTTTCATATAGAAATGTAAAATAATTTAACCATATTTAGTCCCTTATGGTTTCTCTTTCATGTTTACCTTTATATGCTTCTCTTGAATCTTCCATTGAAATATTACATTTTCCATTCAGCTCTGGTTCTTTCATCAGGAATGCTTGATGGTCCTCTATTTCATTATATATCCATTTTCTCCCTGAAGGATTATACCCACTTTTGCTGGGCATGTGGTTTCTGGTTTTAATCCTGGTTCATTTGCCCTCCAAAATGTCATATTACAAACTCTTTGATCATTTAACATGAAGGTTGCTAAATCTTGTGTGATCCTGACTGTGGCTTCATGATGTTTGAATTGTTTATTTATGGTTGCTTTGAATATTTTCTTCTTGACATAGTAGCTCTGAAATTTGCCTATAATATTCCTAAGGGTTTTAATGTGGGAATCACTTTCAGGAGGTGATTGATAGATTCTTTCCTTTTCTATTTTACCCTCTAATTCTTGGATATCAGGTCACTTTTTCTTGATAGTGTCTTGAAATATGCTGTTTAAGCTCTTTTTTTTATCATGGCTTTCTAGTAATCCAAATAACAGTTCAAACAGTTCAAATATCTCTCTTCAATCTTTCCAGATCAATTATCTTTTCAATGAGATATTTCTGATTTAATTTATTTTTCTTTCTGTTGACTGTTTTATTATTTCTTGTCTCCTGATGTAATAAGCTTTCACTTGCCCAATTCTGAATTGTAAGGAATTCTTCTCTTTAGTGAAATTTTTTTTCTTTTTCTACTTGACCAAATTCTGTTGAGGTATTTTTCTTCATTTTTGTGCCTCTTTTACCATATTTTTAACTCTCTTTTCATAATTTTCTCACTATGCTTTAATTCCTTTTCTGCACTTTTTTTCTACCTATCATTTGATTTTTAAAACCTTTTTTTGAGCTCTTCTAGAAATCTTTGTTGGGCTTGTATTCAATTCACATTTCTCTTTGAAGCTTTTCTTGTAGCTGTTTCCCCATGAGAATCTCTTTCTGAGTTGCAGCCTTAATCTTATTTTCCCTGTCACAATGGTAGCATTTTATGATCCCTTTCTGCTGTTTGCTCATTTTTATTCTAGTCTATTTCTTAACTTTTAACTTTGTATTAAAGTTGTGCTCTGTTCTTAAGGTGGAGGGGCATTCTCCCAAGCTTCAGTTTTTGTGTGCTATTGTTCTTAGAGCAGTTCTAGGGGTCTGTAATTTTTCAGTGCTTCCAAGATGGTATGATCCAAAGAGAGGTGTTGCCACAGCTCTCTGGCCTGTGTTCTCATCTTTACCCGGGAAAGGACCTTACTCCCCTACTGCCACAAGTGCTAGTACTCCTGAGAGTCCTTGTCCCCTCATGAGACACCACAAACTCTCTACTCTGCTTTGAATCTGTGACCAGCACCTCTGCTCTCCCGCCATGTCTATAAGCCCTACTATTCCTCTGCCCTGGAACTGTAATCTAGGACTATGGATAGGCAATGTAAGAGGGACCCCTGTAATCTCTTTCTGACCAGTTGTCTGGCCCTCTTACTACCTTTAAGCTGTGAGCTCCCAAAACTGCTATTGCCACTGTAGTAGCCACTTTTGAGGCCTGCTGCTGGTGTTGCTTCTGTGTGCATTGCACTCTGGGCCAGCTCCCACCCCAGTGTCACAGACTTCTATTGATCTCTTAAGTTGTTTTGTGCCTAAAAATGTCTTGACTGACTTTTTGTTGACTCTACCAATCTAGAATTCAATTTCAGACATTATTTTAAGGTGGTTTGGAGGGGAGTATTAGGAGAATTCAGCTGAGTTGCTGACTGTACTGTGCTACCTTGAGTCCCTCCACCTGCAGTGCTCTTTTCAAAAGAATATATTGATGAAATTATGTTTTCATTTTGTTAACATAACAAACAAATAAACCATAACTACTTGCTCCCTATCGTTTTAATAACTCTGTAAAAAATTCCCTTAAAATAAATAAGTGTGTTGGGCTACTTGGTACTGCAGTCACACAGACTAACTTAAAAGTATAGGTTTTTGGCATTATATTTCATGGTAGATCATATTTTAATATCACAAAATTGACTGAAGAGTGTGACACATACAAAATCCTACTATGACTGTTGTCTTTCCCTTTCAAAATACCTTAATTTCCATTGTGCATAAGCCATCTAAACGGGTCTATCTCCTCAATGAATGTCTTCCAAGCATGTCAAAATCATAAACAATTTCATTATACCATATAAACTTGATTGATGAAACTGTGATCATTAATATCAGTTGAAACATAAAACATGGAGACATGCACTTGTGAGAAATGTTTGCTGTTATTGTGGAGAAGATCCATAATAGGATCCAAGTTAAAGAGTGATTCCCAATAGATAATGAGCTTCTCCAGATGGTCATGTTTTGAATCTCATTGTGCTACTTGCACTAAGCTCCAAAACGCTGCAGAGTCAGTTGGACAAGAGCAGACCCCTAACTATTCAGAAGAGTTTGTCAGAGATATATGCATAGAAAAAGAATAGCTGGATTAAAAAAAATGCCTGTTTCCCTGACAGATATGCATCAGGCTCAATTAAAAAACCTATGGAGCTTGGAGGGTGTGTGTGTGTGTGTGTGTGTGTGTGTGTGTGTGTGTGTGTGTGCATATGCACATGTGCAGTTGCTCTTCAGTTGTTTCAGTCATGTCTGAGTCTTCATGCCCACATTTGCGGTTCTTGGCAAAGTTAGTGGACTGATTTGCCACTTCTTTCTCCAACTCATTTTACAAAAGAGGAAACTAAGTCAAACAGGGATAAGTGGCTTACGCAGGGTCACACAGCTAGTAAGTGTGTGATGCAGGATTTGAACTCAGGTCTGCTGGGCTCCAGGCCTGGTACTGTATCCACTCTACCATTTACCTACCATCTGTATACCACACACACACACACACACACACACACACACACACACAGACACACACACATGTATACATACATACACATATATATGTATGTGTATGTATACACACATATATTCTTATAACTAACCTCAGAGGCATTGCATAGTGAATAGAGAATTTAGAAAAGACCTCATTTCAATCTTGCCAATGACACATATTGACTTTGTGACCCTGAGTAAGTCACTTAACCTCTTAGTGACCCTCAAATGTTCTAAGCCTATAAGTTACAACATTGGTGCAGATTTGTACTGATAGAGAAAGTTTATCACCAGGAATTCCCTACACCAAGAAAATCATAGATCTAATGTGCATATGTATCTGATTTACATATAGAGATATATGTAATCTAAGATACACTCATAACTCATACATAATGAGTTAGATCCAGAATTGAATAGGAGAACAAAGTCAATTGCTTTTGGGAAATTACTTGAATCTGTTATTTTACTGGAGCAGATATTCTGTCTAATGATGCAAATCACAACCCAGTCTGCATGAACATCTGAAGACAACTCCCATTGCCTGGGAACCTTTATCCCGTTACTAAAATCAAATGTCTTGCCTCTAGTTCAGGGGGTTTCAGAAAGGAAGCCCAAATGATATAATCTCAATTCTGACTATACCATTTATATCCATTCAGAAGAAAAAAAATCTAGGTTGCTTGAAATTTTGCTCTGTCATTTTACCAATTGTTATAAAAGAACCTGTAAGCCCTCACTCAAGGTCTTTGGTTATGGAGAGGCCATAAACATAATTTGTGGGTTTATTGCTAGCCTAAATACTAAATTGATCATGCTTGGAAACTTGTCTCAGTTTATCTTAATTTTCAAATATAAGAGTTGTATTTTACTGTCCTGAATCAAATACTTTTTGAACAATGCCTTGTTCTAATACAGATATTTCCCCCAATTTTGTCCTGTTCAATTGCCATTTCTACCCCCTCTATTCTATTCCTCTATACTATTTAATATCTTCCATCAACCTTCATAAGCTCCCTTTGGCTACCATATTCTTTGACTTTTCTAGTCGATCAAGCTCTGTTAACTGGGGTTCTTATTATGTTCTCTTGATCTCCTTGTTATGGCAAATGATTTAAATTAGCTGATATTATCAAGGTCTATGTATTTCTTCTACCTGTATCCTAGTTTTAATCAATAATTTCTTTAAATAGGCCAAGTTTTACATTTAATTTTTTTTAAATGCAATTTATTTATTTAACATATTTGGTTTTCAGCATTGATTTTCACAACATTTTGAATAGAGGACTTTCAAGCTTTCTCAGTGAAAAGACCAGAACTGAATAGAAAATTTGACTTTCAAACACAAGAATCAAGAGAAGCATGAAAAGGTAATCAAGAAATGGAAATTGCAAGGGACTTACTAAAGTTATCAATTACTTCTTTTAGTTTACATCACTGCAGTTTTAATTGTACAATAAATTACACATTTATTCCCATTTTCATCCTTTATTCTACCTTCATATTATTGTTTGCCTTTGCTGTAAGAAATAAATCATCTGGCCTGAATGATGTACATGAATAACTGATCAATGAATGCCTCTCACCCTGAGTTTCCATCAGGTAAAAGATAATCAACGTATTTTCAAGTGTTATTTGCTCTTTGCCTTGTCTGGTACCTAATAATTTTCTTGAGGAAAGTATTCATGTTACAATGGCATGATGCTACTCTGTATTGCATCATCCTTAGGCCTCATTCATTCCTATTCCATATTTTCAAAGATATACTTCGTCATTTTCACTGAATATCAGAAATATATTCCCTACATCTTTATCTTCTGCAAAATACTATGATTCTCAATACTTTTTCCCCTTCTTTCCTGCCAGCGCTTAGCACAGTGCTAGGCACATATACTTCTTGACTGACATTTTAGCACTGATGTTCTTCCAATAATGTTGTATGCTATACACCATTGAACACTATAGTCTACATAGATTTGAAGCTGATTATCACTTAAAGGGCAATAGGGTGAAACACTATTTTAAAAGGCACAGTGACAAAGAATCGGTGTAAAGGATGAAATTGTAGTTTTCAATTACTGAACAAGAACTTCTGGTGAAATATATAGTGAAATTATTTCTATATAGAGATCCATAGATATCTCTATATAATATGTATGTTGATATTAATATCTATCCATGTCCATATCCATACACACACTTGTGTGTTTTTGTGTGTGTATGTATAGTGAATATATAGTGAAAATGAGAGACAACCAATGAAAAACCTGCCTATCCCTTTAATATCCTTTCCATGCCAAATAAACACAAGTAAAACCCTTCATATGGAGAATATGGTCTATTGTGACAAAAAGTAAGGGCAACTATTGGTAGACTATGATCTGCACCATTTGAAAGAGAACCTACATCCCTGAGATCACAAATTCATTGCATGTTAGAACAATCTGCCTTTGTTGTCTGACACAGAGAAGTGACCCTACTCATGAATACTTCAGAGTAGATAGAAAGATAAGTCAGCTCTTTGGAAAACCCTTGGAAAACAATGACATTCAATAGATAAGGTCTTCAGTATCCAACAAAATCAAGACACCCCCTTTATTTTTGTGCATATGTTCTAGAGTTTACAGGGGAAATGAGGGAAAATATAAAATTATTGTCAATATGGCTTGAAGAAA
Organism: Trichosurus vulpecula; assembly: GCF_011100635.1. Classification (NCBI taxonomy): domain Eukaryota; kingdom Metazoa; phylum Chordata; class Mammalia; order Diprotodontia; family Phalangeridae; genus Trichosurus; species Trichosurus vulpecula. The sequence goes on along the minus strand of NC_050574.1, from coordinate 297,478,602 downwards.
AATATTTATTTTCAATGTGTTAAAAATAACTAAGAGTTCCCAAAGTTCTCATGGGATTTTGAGTTTGAAAGTTAACATCATATTGTCTACTTCCTTTCCCCAAATGCTAGAACACATAATTTATTTTTTATTTTTATTTTTGCAGGGGGGAAGGCAGGGCAATAGGGGTTAAGTGACTTGCCCAAGGTCACACAGCTAGTAAGTGTGTCAAGTGTCTGAGGCAGAACACAGAATTTAGTGCACTTGAAAACTGTTAAATGGGGTGAGAAGGCAGCTGCATGAAAGGAAAATGGAAATCATGTAAAAACAGTTTAATTTCTGTCACAAATTTCCACAGGACTGGATTTTGTCATCCCACCTTCTAATACAAATGAAAGTATTATTTGAGGGCTTAGAGAGCAACAGGCAGGGAACTTTGGTTAGAGCCTGAATCAGAAATCCAAACACCTAGATAATGCCCAAGGTACATGATGTATGACTGGGCAAAGTAGCTTCCAAAGTTAGAAAGGTCAAGTTAGAGCAAAGGTGAGAGCAGGTAGTGGTAGGTATCAAGGTACAAAGGAAAGGCTTGTAAGATTGGACAGAGCCTGGAGTAGATGAATTCAAATCCCACCTTACACAATTGCTAGTTGTGTGACATTGGGCAAGTCACTTAACCTCTGTTTGCTTTAGTTTTCTCAAATGTAAAATAGGGATAATAACAGCATCAACCTTGCAGTATTGTTGTGAAGATCCAATGAAATCATATTTGCAAAGTGTTTAGCACAGTGCCTGGAAAATGATAGGCGTTATATAAGATTATGATTATGATTATGATTTTTAGTACTATCGTTAATCAAAGCAAAGTCCAGAACCCAGAAAATTGGTAGGATGTGGGAGAAGAACTGGGAAATTGAAACACACAAGTTTGATTCTAGGACCAAGACATTTTGCCATGTAGCCTCTTTTATTCTCTTTGTTGGGACTACCTAAAATACTAGAGGGAGAGAAATCTGAAATCTGCGGAGGTAACATGGACATTCTGGGTCAGGGGAGCTATGAGAGTTATGGGCTTCTTATAGTTAGAACTGATTAAATAATATCTGTGAATCAGTTTGACCCTTACATGACACCTGCGCCAAATATATCAGCTGTAATTTGTGATCAAATGAACACTATTTCTATACAATAAGATCTTCTTGATATATCAGAGGGGCTGTCAATGGATAAGTCATATTGAACCCTCTGTGAAAAGAAATGAAAGCATGGGGTTTTGGCCTCTACTTCCATCATTCAAGGAGTAGAAATAAATGAAACTACTGTCAGGGTAATTGAAACCATTTTGCTATCTCAAGGACATTCATATTCTACTAAATAACAACAGAAATACATCTAAATAAATAAAACTTTCTAAAGAGTAGAAACAAATAGAGGGAAAAAAGGTCTTTATACTTAAGAAAGATACTTCTGGATTCCTGAAGCAGTCATGAGTCCCCATTTGCTTCAGTGGGATGCAACTCAAGATAATTTAATATTAAAATGACATCCCAAATCACAGGAGCAAATAGAGCAGCATATAGAATGCTAGATTTGGACTTTGGAAGGGCTAAGATCAAATCCAGCCTTGGATACTTACTAGCTGTGTGATACTGGGCAAGTCATTTAACCTCTGTTTGCCTGAGTTTCCTCAATGGCAAAATTGGGATAATAACAGCATCTCTTTCCTAGGGTTATTGTGAGAATCAAAGGAAATCATATTGGTAAAGTGCTTAGCAAAGTGTCTGGCATGTAGAAGCATTAAAATGATTGTTTCTTTCCTTCCTTTCTTCCTCCCTTCCTTCTTGCCTTCTTTCCTTCCCTCCTTCCCTTCTTCCTTCTTTCCTTCCTTCTTTCCTTCCTTCCTCCCTTCCTCCCTTCCTTGTTCCCTCTCTCTCTTCCTCTCTCCCTCTCCCCTTCCTTCCTTCCTTCCTCCCTCCCTTCCTTCCCTCCTTCCTTCCTTCCTTCCTTCCTTCCTTCCTTCCTTCCTTCCTTCCTTCCTTCCTTCCTTCCTTCCTTCCTTCCTTCCTTCCTTCTTTTCATCTTTTCTTCCTTCTTTCCATCCTTCCTGTAGTTTAACTCAGAAGTAATGGTATTTGCATCAAGGTTTTAGGGGGGAAAAGAATGTAAAAATGCATTTACCTTCCTTGTACTAATTTTGATTGTTTACTTTCCAGTCTCTTTATATACTCCTCTTCCAAAATCCTGAGGACTATAGATTGCCTCACAAATTACTCTCGTCTTCTATTTTGGCCTTTGGTGAAAAGGGTAGAAAAGTTGACAAATGTGGACAGAGGTAAGGAGTATAATTCTTGTGCTGCAGCTTCATTCTGAAAAAAAGGTCACCAGTTATCCTTCTAGGGCTTCAATCAGTCCCATTTATTCAAATTAACAAATATGTATTAAGTAATTAGTATGTATATGGCACATGATACGCCTTTAAGATAAAAATGAATGAAATTCTTTTTGCCAGGAGTTTACAATCTACTGGCAGAATACAAGACAGACACAGATTAATAAACATGTGGTTAATAAAAAGCAATATGAATCACTTTAGAGACAATTAACAACTGGGAGACTCTGCAAAGGCTTCATATTGGTGGTAGCACCTGAGTTCTGCTTTGAAGGAAGATATGGGTTCTACAAATAGATTGAGGTGAAGAAAGAGAACATTTCAAACATTCAAACCTATGCAGAAACTTGGAGACTGGAGATAAAATAGCATATTCAGAGACATATAGATGTCCAATTTACTGGAACAGAGAATGCATGAAGGTAAGTAACATTAAATAAGACTAAAAGGACAAGTTTTTCTATATTTGGGGAAGGCTTTATGTGCATTTTATCTTAAAAGCCATAGGGAGCCAGTAAAACTTTTGAACAGGGAATTGGCGTGGTTAGATCTATGTTTTGAGAATATCAAGTTGGCAGCTGCATTGAGGATAAGTTGGAGAAGGAAGAGATAGGAATCAGGAAATCTAATTAAAAGGGTATATACTAAGATAGTCCAGGCAGGAAATGATAAGGGCTGAAATAGATTTTTGGCTGAGTAAGTAAAGTGAAGTGGACAGATGACAGACTTTGTGGAGATAAAATTGGCAGCTAAGAATGACTCTGATGTCATGAGCCTGGGCAGCCATGAGAATTAACTTTAACAATTTATTGTATGCTCATTCTTTGCCTGAACTATGCTACCCACTGAGGCTACAAATATATGGTGGTCCCTGGCTTCAAGAAGCTTGCTTTCTACTGGGGAGATGTAACATATAAGCAGATAAGTAAAATTAAAATATATACAAAAGAAATACAAAGTATTTGAGGACCAGGCACCAATAGCTGAAGGAATCAAGAAATGCCTGTCCTAAAATGAAGTAGTTGAGCTGAGCCTTTATGGGAATTAGTATGGTGGTGCCTTCAATAGAAATTTTGGAGGCAATTATGGCTTTGGGGAAAACTACTAAGTTCTATTTCAGAAATGTTGAGTTCCAGGTAGTTAGAGAACATTCAGATGGAGATTTCTCTCTTGCAGATCCAAGGAATCTTGATCCTTCATCTGTTACATCAACAGTAGGCCCAGCTAGGTAAACTGAAGAAAAGTTAGGCATTGACAATAACTCTTTTTGATTCACTTGTCTTTCTGTCTTTGGTTTGCCCCTTTTTGATCCCTTTCCCTGGGTTGATGCATGTGAGCACGCACACACGCACACATGGATGCATGCACAGGCATACATTCATGTACACACACGTATGGGTGCATATATATGTATATATTCACATATATTTATAACCAAATAAACTCAGGCCCCTCTAAAATCTTATTAGAATCTTTTGTCTTATTAAAAATTGTACTTTCTAAACTGACCCTAAACAACCAGTAGGGTCTTTTTCACTTGAGTGGCTGTGATAAGGAAGAAAGAGCTAAACCATGAGTCTAATTTATAATAGACAAGGGGGAAGGGGAAATGCCTGGTGTTAAGAGAATATCATCTACTGTGTTGTTGACAGAATTCCTTCATTATATGGTTTGTTCATGAATATTTGCATGTCTAGGTTTGTTCTTAATGAGTCTACCAGATTAAAAATTTATGATATAGAGATGGTGCTATAGGATCTTATATGCTGTGAGGCCCATAGTAGCTCAGCCAAAGGTTATCATTCAAAAAAATCATGTTTTACAATTTTTGGCCCACTGAAATCTTTCCCCCAAAAATGGAATGTTCAGTTCTTGACATGATTTCTCTTATTAGAATGATAAAATATATGATAACATATTTAGACATAAGTCTGATGAATTAGCCTTATGACAAAGGTAATAGGTTATAAAATAATGCAAAAATAATCTATTACTTCAACGAGAATTAGACTGCAGCTGGGAAAAAAATAACTTTAGATGGTAAACTGAAAGCATACTTGTTCTCTACAAATTGTTCTTTCATTGGCTTCCTACCTAGGTGCTGAGATTTTGTACCCCTAATATGGGTCCCTCTCCCCTCAACAGAATTTCTTGACATCGAGGACTCTAATTTTTCTTTTCTGTCCTCACACATAGCATATTTACTTAAAGCTTATTGAATTTGACTACATCAGTTCTGTAGTTGAATCAACAGTGGTGTCCCATTTCATGGGAAAAAAGACTATATCCAAATAAATGTTTCTCTGGTTGACAAGAGAAAGAAAAAAACTTACCTTCTAATTTCAAGCCTTGAACAATAAAGGTAAACCTATGGTTGAAAATTAACATTATGAGATCATAAAGTCCACATTAAAAGAAATAAAATGAAACTTTTAGATTAGACGATCATACATATTGGAGGCAGTGGGAACCTTGAAACTCTAAAAATATTAATATAGTGCTTTAAGGTTCTAATTAGACTCCCTGTGACTCATTATTTCTTGCTACATAAACAGAAGCTCCCTTTCCTGACAAATACTCCCTGATCCCTTCATGGTCATCCCTATCACCTCTATCTTTCCAGTGTCTTTATTCCACTCTTACCTATTCTTACCTGTTTTACACACACACACACACACATACACACACACAAATGCATTGACTTATTGAGACACATTGATTATTCACCCCCATCTTTAAGGTGGGAATTGGGAAGGAGACATTCTAAAATGGGAAAATAACTTCATAGACTATTATCTAAAGCACCTTTAATGAAAGTTGAGAATTTGCTCCAATAAAGTACATTTGATAAGAGTTTAAACATTTAATCCTGTCAGCTTTCCAGACAGACTTTTAAGTAAAGATGAGTTTTCCTTAGAGAAAAAGAAAATGTCTGAGCCTATCATCGTATTACATACATTTCACTTAGTGCTTTCACATACATTGTCTCATTTGCTCCTCTCTTGACAGCCATGTGTTATTGTCTGCATAATTATCAATTTACATGTCTAAAGATATAGTATAGATGGAATGTTTAGGTACATCTAAGGGTGTTAGAAAAATTCAGTACATATGTAGAAATTTTTTCCACTCATGTCTATATCTTTTTATTTCCAATTTTAGAGTTCCATTATAAGGTCAGGCATGCCCACATGATCAAAAAGAAATTAAAGAGGAAAGAAATGAAATTCTAGGCATATCACCACATAGGGCAAGTTTATAATATCCCCAGGATCAGAAACTCTTCTCTATTTTCAAACAAACATTTTAATTATTTTAAGTAAACATATAGTACTTCTAAAAAAATAAAATGTTTAGCTCATGAGACCTACATTGAGAAATATTCTTCTCAACTCTGTTCTAATAGCAATGACCAGTGTGACTTCTGGTGATTTTGACATACTTGTGCTCATTCGGAGCTGACTTCCCTTTTGTATATCCCTTTACTTCAATGACCTTTTTAAACTAAGACTATGAAGATGATAAAGCAAGTATTTATATCAATAGTAGGAAAGAATTGATACAGGGAGTCATTTGAAGAACTTTGTTCTCTTTTCTAACTTGTGAAAAGTATGGAAAAACACATTCCTCAGGCAAACCCATTCCATTCAAAGACTTAGAGACAATTAAAAGTGTTGTCCTTACCACTGTATAAATCTTGAAGCCAAGATGGTGGAAGGAATAGCATAGTTCATGATCTCAAGCATGTTTTCTGAGAAAAGAATATTTGCTGCCTATATTTATAATGCTTACATTTGGAGTCTCTATAGAGGTAAAGTGTAAAAACTGTTCACTCTTGGAATGTGGCATGTCTATAGCAGTTTGCGCACATACACAGACAAGTGAGAACTCTAGGTAGCAACAGACCACAGCGCCTGAATTCCCATGAGTCTGACCTAGCTGCTACAACTCAACTTACTCTCTTCAAAAAGTATCCTTTGTATCTGGCAGCAACACATCACTTAGTTTGGACATATCAGCACTGCTTTCAACACTTTTGACTAAAGATTTCATTTCATGCTATGCGACAAGAGTGGAAGTACCAGAGACAAAACCTAACACAACATTCCATCTATGCTTCCCAATGCCTCTGCATCATCTATACACTGCAGGACTTTTGAGAATATCTAGTCCAACACAATCTTTATATAAGTGAAGAAATGAAACCAGATGTCTTTTGTCATATGCTACCAAGGACTACCTAATTTTAAAAAATGGAGTTGATAATGAGAAAATAAGTATTAAAAGATTATGTAAAATCTAAAATCCTATGCCCAAGGAAAGTGGTTTTAAAATATGACAAAATTGTTTTTTTTTAAAGGGGGAAAATTGGATTGAGACGAGATGACAGATTGGTAAAAAGTATAACCTAGTTGTCTGCTACCTGTCCAGCATTCTTATACCTTACTACTGGACACAAACTCTTCCATCCAGTGACACTGGCCTCCTGGCTGATCCATGAACAAAACAAACCATCTCTCAGCTCTGGACATTTTCTTTAGCTATCCCTCATTCCTGTAATGCTCCCACTCCTCTGCTCTGACTACTGACTTCCCAGGCTACCTTTAAGTCTCAATTAAAATATTCCTTCTAGAGGAAGCCTTCTCTAATATCTCTTGATTCTACTGCTTTCCCTCCGTTAATTATTTCCCATTAACCCTGCATTTTGTACACACACACACACACACACACACACACACACACACACACACACACACGTGTGTGTGTTTGTATGTGTGTTTGCATGCTGTCTCCCCCATTAGACTGTAAGCTTATAAGAGATGGTCTTTTGCCTCTTTTTGAATCCCCAGAACTTAGCACAGAGCATGGTACATGTTAGATGCTTAATAAAAGTTTATCAATTGAGTAATTATTGACTATTTGGTTGACAACAGTAGAGCTTTATTTCACAGAACTCCTCTAGACCCTTAAAAATGTGCCAGACTGAATTATGATGGGCAAATTCCAAAAAAAAAAGTCACAGTGAGTTATTTTTATCCAGCTTAGCATAAGGAGGCAGAGAGGTGAGCATACAATGGAGATTAGGTGGCAAGGGTGTGGACCAGAGTAAAAGAAGATCCCAGAACCATACTGGGGCACTTTGTGTGAATTGGTTGCTTTGTTCCCACTATCACATTCCTGGTTACAGATCCTGGGCAAAATGAGAAGAGGACCTGTGTAGTGCCTGGGCAAGATCATGAAGCTCAGGAGCAAGTAGCAACAGTATGACTTAAACAAAAAAAATTGAACAGGGTCTCATTTCCAACATCTACCCGAATCTGCAAAGGAATAATTAAGTCAGGAATCCCATACCAAAGGGGAGTCTATAATTCTGACATTTTGAACCAATGGAGTTCTTCAGCTGGCTGATAGATGTTAAGCCCAGCAATCGTCTGCTCTGCTCAGACCCAAATCCAGAACAGGAATTTGCAGAATTCAAATCAGAATGATGGTAGCAATCAAACTTTTTTTTGAATAAACCACTTGGGGAGCCATAAAAACTTGCCAGTCCCCAAGCTGTCCCTGAGACGCAGGAACAACCCAACACTCAATAACCCAAAAATGCAGCAACCAGACTAGCCCAAGCCTTTTCTACAGAAGTGCACAGAGCTTGCCCCAAAATCATATCTAAAGTCAGGATGTAGTCTCAAAAAATGACCACACAAACAAAAAGCTATTTTGGTGGCAGGGAAGATCATGGCACAAATCAAGAAGACAGGAATGACTCTAAAACATCTACAAGCAAAGGTTCAGAGGACAAAAAACAAAACAAAACCAAAAACACACAGCTTAAGTAAAAATTCAACTAGAATTTCTAGAAGAGATGAAGAAAGGGTTTAAAAGAGAATTAATTCTTTTAAATAAATTAAATGAGAATTCTTGATTAAAACATGATTGGAAAGAAAGTTTCAGGCTAGATTTGATCTGGGGTCTTCCTGATTCTAGGCCTAGTGCTCTATCCACTGTGCCAACTACCTCCCCTTAAATCACAAGCAACTGGTAGGCAAGTACAATGCATGTGATTTATAATTTTTCTATTCTGAGTAGTGCTTAGTACATAATAAGTATACAATAAATAAGTATGGTGATAGGTATTATAGTAACTATATCAAGTCCTTGTGATTTAGGTAGGAAATAGAACAGTTAATAAGCTACAAATACACCCATGAAAGTGACTGTGAATTCTAGTTAAATGTCTAATTCCTTAAAACAAATAAAATAAAGTTCAAATTTAATTTAACCTTTACATTACTAAATGAGCCAAGATTAACAAATAAGTTCAACCCAGCTCACAAACGGCTATTAAATGTCTCATACTTAAATCATGGTACTACATGCTACAGAAATTACAAAAAATTTCAACTATTTTACCCCAATTTCATGGAATTTACAGTTTAATAGGAACAGAATATAATACACAAATAAAAGAGAAAAAAATGAAATTCCGATAAGGGAAGTGGATTTGGTTGTTTTCAGTGCAAGAATGAGTCATAAGCAACTCTTTGGGGTATAGAAAAAGCACAGATATATTGTTTGGATTTCCTAATAAATTTTCTTAATGAGTCAGTGTATCCATGTCTTCCTTCATATTTAACCACAATATAACGCATGCCTTAAGTACTTTGTGTTCATTGCTTTCCCAAGTAGAAAGTGGTCAGTTTTCGATATAAGTAAGTGTGATAAGGCTATTCAGAGACAGTCCTGACAACATTTCCAAGCCTTGGTTCTCTCTTCTGCAAAATGAAGGTAGTAGTAATTGTCCTACCTATCCTATAATGTTTTCATGAAGTTCAGGGAAACTCTATGATTAGGGAGGGAGGGATAGTATAGTGAGAGAGAAGCAAACTCAAACTTAGGAGATCTGTATTCTAATCCCAGGTCTGCCATTAATTGACTGGTATTGGTCCCTAATTATATTTATAGTTCAAAAAGGACTTCCCTAGCAACAGTCCTCTGGGTTGGTATTGTAAACTTAATTACGCCAATCTTATAAAGAAAATGAGACCACAAGTGGAGATTGCTTGACCAAGTTTATATATTTAATAAGTAGCTGACATTCTTTGTCCTTTGTTTTCCAAGAGGACCAATTCACAGGTAATGTCTTTATTTGTATGTGAATTGGATTTAAGTGAGGCAGAGTTGAGCAAAGTTATCAGCCTTATTCTCCTTCTGAATCACTGAAGTGAAATGGCAAGACAGAAGTCAGAATGATTGGTGATAGTCCAGGATGCAGTGGAAGACTTTGGCTTTTTCTATGTCTGATCAAATTCTAAGCATTCCACAGCACCTGCTTCAGCCAACTTCATGGCCATTGGAACAAATTATTCTTATCTGTCCATTCCTCAGGAGAAGTCTTCTTGGGGTAGACGTCCCTCTGATGGATTTGAGGCCTGGATCCC